>NC_057804.1:98288974-98612342 GCF_018294505.1 Triticum aestivum
ATTCTACCATGGGTCTCTTCCATCTCCGGTGATAAGCAAATTCATCCATTACGTTGTCTTCAACAAGGTAATCCACATCATCCAAGTCGGAGTATGCCATTCTACCGACCCCCTCCAAATGATCGCTCGAGAATTGCCGTAGGTTGGTATAAAAGATTTTCGATGATCTCTGAATCAAAGTAATTCTTTTTGCCACTTAAGGAGATATTTCTACGAGTCACCCATCCCTAAGGTGCCTCGCTGTGGTATCATGGCAACTCAACTCCTTGCTACGTTGACAATCGTTTACCACCTTCTTAAGTGTGGAATTGTTGTCTACCTAGTGAACCCTCATCATCCGTTCTTTCCACCCCTCTTGATGTGTATCTCGTGTCTCAAACCGAGAGATGGTTCTATGTCTCATTCCGTGAGTTAATTCTGAGTTGTTCGTTCTTTGAGAAGATTAATTCTTCTAGAGTTTTCCTTCCCTCTTCTTGTCATGTTAGTTGGAGTTCTCAGAGAAGGACTTCAAGACAATGATGGTGATCGAATCAACGTTCCTATGAAGTGCAACCTGGATCGTGAAGATTGTACTAGTTGCGTTTCCCCCTTCACCTTACCCTACGCTTGAATCTCGAGACGAGATTCTTGTTTAGTGGGGGTGAGTTGTCACATCCCTAGCTTCTGGTAATGCTCTAGGCTAGCTTCATGTGTGCATCATGTTTAAATTCTGAAATTTGAACTGAGGAATTTTGGAAGCCTCAAAAACTTAAATAAAAGAGGGGCAAAAACCCTAGAAATCTCATTCATTGCTCCAAAATGCTCTCCTTAAATGTTTGATAATTTTTGGTAAGGGTTCTGGTCCCAACCAAAATATTGAACATTTTTAAGGAATTATTTTTGGGACTTTGGATTTAATTCATTAGCTATTTGAATTTGAATTATATTCATATAATTAGAATATAATTTCAAATACCCCTGAAATATTTTATAAGCTTTTGGAAAAGTCCATCTAGCAATATAAAATATTCAGAGGAGTTTTTGGCATTGTTTGAATTATCTTAAATTCAAAATAGTGGCAAAATAAATGAAATAAAACAAACAGAACAAAAAAAAGGAGAGCAGAACCACCTGGACTTACCTGTGAAGGCCATCTGGTGGCCCAACAGGACCGGCCCAGCCGGCCCAGCCCACCCCCTCCCCCTTGTCATCTTCCTCCTCTGCCAGGAAGGACGAACAGAGGCGAGGCGTGGCGCGCGCCCGAGAGGCCTCGGCCACCTCCTGCTTCCCCCTGGCCACCTCCTGCTTCCTCTCGTCGCCCTGGACCCCGTCCGCGACGCCACGCACCCTCCCAGGCCTCGCACTCTCCCCGTGCCTTCTCCTCCCTTTCTCTGGCTCCCTCTCTCCTCCACGGAGCGGAGCCCCGTCGCCATCGACGCCGTCCGCCGCGGCCACCACCACCCCCTCTCCTCCCCGACGCGCTCCCGAGCTCCGCAGTGCCTCCCTCGACCTCCTCGACGTCTCACGCGACCAGAAGGGCCCCGAGCAGCCGCCATCGTCATCATCTCCAAGCTTCGGCCCCGGCGCCCTTCTCCGTCGATTCGGCCACTCCGGCGCGCCCCCGAGCCCACTAACCCTCCCTGCAGCTCCGCGGTGAGCCCTTGACCCGATTCCCCCTCTCCCCGTGCCCCACCTCCCTCTCTAGCCGCCGTTCACAACGAGCCGAGAACCCCACGCCGCCGGCGATGTCGCCGCCGTCACTGCAGCCAGCAAGGCTCGAAACCGAGCACGGCACCGTGCTCCTAGCATCTTCAGGAGCTCGGCGAGCCCCTTAGCCATTCCCTCCCGTCCTCTGTGGCCTCGCCCCGCTCGAACCCGAAGCTCCGGCCGCCGCACTTGCCATCGCCGTCGTCGGCTCCGGCCACCCCAGCCGCGGCCACAGCCACCGCTGGACGCGCCGCGTCGCGGACGTTCTAATGAGCCAAACCGCGCGCCAAACCATCGCCCCTAGCTCAAATCCGAGCCGCGCCGCCGTGCGGAATGGTCGCCGCCGGCGATACTCCGGCGACCGCCGACGTGGCACGCTTAATTAGTGTTAATGACCCAACTAATTAAACCCACAGCCACTGACAGTGGGCCCCACCCCTGGTCAAACCCCAGTCAGCGCTGGGTTTGACCGGGATTAGCTCCTGTGTCACTGACGTGTGGCCCCCACACGTCAGGTTTGACCTGGGGCGCCCAGTTGACCCTGCTGACGTCACTGTGACGTGGGGCTGACGCAATAAGTATTTTCTGGATTTAAAAATAATCAGGAAATTCCAGAAAATAGCTAAAACTTCAATAAATCATAGAAATTCAACCGTAACTCCAAATTAAATAATTTATATATGAAAAATTATCAGAAAAATTCAAGGAATCCATCTGTACCATTTTCATGCATGTTAGAACAACTTATCACTACTGTTTAGGGCAAATGAAGTGAATGACATTTAAATAACCACATATGGAGTTTGAATTTGAATCTTGGAATCAAACCAACTTCATTTAATCTGGTTTTAGGTGCATTAGCCCAAAACACATTCATATTGCCATGTCATAGCATGCATCATATTGTGCATTGCATTGATCGTGTTTTTCTGTATTTGCCGGTAATTGTCCCCTCTCGATAGACGTGTACCGACGATGTGATCGATGACACCGATGAAGAGCTATATTATCTTCAGAAGTGCCAGGCAAGCAAAACCCCCTTGTTCATTCCGATAAAATCCCACTCTCTCGCTCCTGCTCTCTTTTACTGCATTAGGACAACAACGACATATTTGATACTTGCTGCGGTAGCTGAACCCTTTATCCTTTGCATGACCTGTCATTGCCACAGTAAATAGATGAAACCCACTAGCATGAGTAGGAGTTGTTTGAGCCCTGATGTGCCTACTCATTCATGCTTGTTGTCATGCCTGCTACTGCTTAGAGTTGAGTCAGGTCTGATTCATCGGGGATGAATCAGAGGCGTGTGAACATGTCCTACTGTGTGTGAGCTAAGTGTGTGAACACGATTTGGTAAAGGTAGCGGTGAGAGGCCATGTAGGAGTACATGGTGGGTTGTCTCATTGCAGCCGTCCTCAGGAACTGAGTTCTGTGTTTGTGATCCATGACCAGTTACTACCACACATTGGGTTCCGGAACTCGACCCCTCTCGACTTATTAATCAACATGATCTCTGTCCAGGAGTTGCAACTAGTTTCTGGTGTTTGTAGGTAGTGTTAGTAGTCTACCAAGTGGCACCCGGTACAGGTGGGCTTGGGACAGACTAGGCACAGTGGCACGGTGTACCAAGTGGCACCCGGTTGGTGGGCTTGGGAACCCTGCTCACATCGTTTGGGGCCGTAAGCGACACCCCGGCCGGATCTCCTTGCGGATGGAACCCGAATAGGCGATAAACCTGGACTAGAGACTTGTTCGGTTAGTCAGGTCGTGGCCGACTCCCTCGCCCGGCTTCCGCTTGAAGGTTGCCGAGGTACATGACGTGTACAGGGCGATAAGTGGCGAAAGCGTGTGTGAAGAAGTACACCCCTGCAGGGTTAACATCATCTATTCGAATAGCCGAATTCCTCGGATATGGAAACTTGGACCCCTTGCATAGTTCATAGACAAGTGAAAGTGGATACTCTAAAACACGCAAGATAAGCGTGAGTGCTATGGATGGCGTTCTCGTAGGGAGACGGGAGCGGATCCATAGTGGTGTATTGATATGGTGAATATGTGGACTCGTGTGCGCCACCTCAAAAGAGTTACTTGCAGTCGTAGTTCAGGATAGCCACCGAGTCAAAGCTGGCTTGCTGCAGTTAAACCCCACCATCCCCTTGTTGATAATGATGCATATGTAGATAGTTCTGATGTAAGTCTTGCTGGGTACATTTGTACTCACGTTTGCCTATTTTATGTTTTTGCAGAGAGACTTCAGTCTCACTAGTAGTTCCGCTTGGACTTCGACGTTTAGCTTGTTACCTCAGCTACGATCTTGTGCCCTCGGCAGGATTGGTAGATAGTCAGGTTTCTCAGCCTTTTTCATTTATAGATGTCTGTACTCAGACATGTTAAGCTTCCGCATGTGCTTTGACTTGTGTGCTCTGATTGTTGGGTCATAAGACCCATGTTTGTAATATCTCGCTCCTCGGAGCCTATTGAATAATTACTTGAGTTGTAGAGTCATGTTGTGATGCCATGTTGTATCTGCACATATCGAGCATATTGTGTGTATGCTGTTGAAATGCTTGGTATGTGTGGGATCTGACCATCTAGTTGTTTATCCTTGGTAGCCTCTCTTACCGGGAAATGTCTCCTAGTGTTTCCACTGAGCCATGGTAGCTTGCTACTGCTCCGGAACACTTAGGTTGGCCGGCATGTGTCCTTCTTCGTTCCTGTGTCTGTCCCTTAGGGGAAATGTCACGCGATGAATACCGGAGTCCTGTTAGCCCGCTACAGCCCACGTTCACCAGAGTCCTGCTAGCCCAGTGCTACAGCCTGGATTCACTCGTTGATGACCGACACGTTCGATGTTGGGTCATGGATGCCTGTCCCTGTAAGTCTGTGCCACTTTGGGTTTACGACTAGCCATGTCAGCCCGGACTCCTTACCATATGGATGCTAGCGACACTATCATATACGTGTGCCAAAAGACGCAAACGGTCCCGGGCAAAGGTAAGGTGACACCCGTGGGAATACCGTGCGTGAGGCCGCAAAGTGATATGGGGTGTTACATGCTAGATCGATGTGGCATTGAGTCGGGGTGCTGACAAATTTCTCGTGCAAAATGCAATCTGGCCGCGTTGGCCCGAGGTGCCGCATTAGTCGTCGACCTTTATTTTTTTAATGGCGTGCTGTTCAGTTTTGAAGCACGACTAACTGGTATTGTACATAGAGAAAATATAAACTACTCTACCACTACTCCACCTCCAGTACTAGTAGTATAAAGAAGATATATAGGCTGGAGCTTCAGCGCTTTCTTGCCAAGGGCTGCCCACTTGCTTCTCACACTACCACCCTCTCTCCAGATCTAAAAAGACGGCCCCTCTCTCCCTCCTCACCGGTGGTCACAGATCCGCCGGGGAAGAAGACGTGCAGCATTGACGCACTCGTCGTCGGCGAGCGAGGTCACGCACTGACGACAAGGCCATCCTCTCAGACCTAGCATCACGCGGGATGGCCTCCTTTCCCAAGCTCGCTGCCGTAGTGTGTGCGGAGGATGATGACCACGAGCGAAGCCACTTCCCGCCGACCCTCAGGTATGCTACCTCTTTTCAAACCATACCCTTGTTCTATTGCCCCATCTGGCACGTCGTTGCATGTGGATCTTTTTCCACTCCACCATATTCCCAATTTGCTATCCTCTGCTCTGCTGGCCACGCAGACGAAAACCATAATTTGCACTATTAAAGGAAACCCTACTTCATGCAGACTAATGCATGTCTGGGTTGAATAAGGAAAGGAAGGGAGACTGTACTGTCCAAGAGAGTAGGCATCGAACCCGCATCTAGGTTAAAAAGGGGAAATCAGTAGCTAAGGAACGAGTCTCGTGTCTCTTGGTTGAAGAAGGGTAGAAAGGCATGACAACGCAATAGAGAATGACCAGGTCGATCGGTTTGTTGTCCTCACATAGTAAAAAGGTGGCTAAAGAGAACAAAACTGGGACGTAATCCACATATGCTGCCTGGATATTTGTTGCTCTGGGCAACCATACCTCCCTCACCACTCTGTGTCCGTGAGGTACATCATACTGGTGCGCCCACTGTCCGAATGGGCCTCCCATGCTCTTGTTGCCACTTTTTTTGCTATTAGTATAACGCCAGCAGTCAAGTCAAGCAATGCTACTGCTAAAGTGATGCCACATTTATCTAATGCCGCTCTCAGTCTAATGCCACAGATAAATTTAAGCAGTGCCATTTAATGTCACTAGATCATTTCAGGGTTAGCTGTTGATTCTGGATGTATTAAAGATTTTTCAGCTAAGGCATTCTAATGTTGTTGCACAGCCAGTATACCACCGATGAAACTTGTTACTACCTTCAGATTTTTGCATTGTTAATGCTTATAGATTACATACCTCACTTTCATGAGATAAGTTAATTTTTTTGTACAGTGTCACCAAAATGCCAAGGCGCTGATGTCATTTTATTTTGGTTAAACTGCACAGACAATTATGAAGACAAGAGGAAAGGTCAAGAGTGGGCACCTCCTCCTCCAGCTGTTCTCTTGATTCGTTCGATCAAGTTTTTATGTTTGATCGATTATCAAGATTGGGATAGCAATTTTTAAGGTCCCCCCGAGTTCAAAATTATATTTACCTTGGAGGTACATGGTTTGTAATTTTTTTATACTGTCATTAGTTAATAATGCTAGTTACCTTCAGACTTCTGTATTTGATTTAATGCTCATGCACAGCTAGTATACCAATGCTGAAACTTGTTACCTTTACATTTTGTATTGTTAATTCTTATAGAAACCTTCCAGTGCTAGAGTTTATCGAAATCTTTTCAGTAAAACCATTGTACTATACCCTGTAATAAACTAACTACTCTACTGTTGCACTAGCCACTGGATTAGTGTATATTTGTAGTATTCGAATGGTGTTGCATTAGCGTATGGACATAAATAAAGTGTGGCAAGCTTTCCCAGATATGTGCTCAAGAAAACTACTACCTTTTTTTCTAAATATTAGACGTTTGGGTACTTTAAATTGAACCGCGAAAACGTCTTATATTAAGGAACAGAGGGTGTAGAGTTCACTCAAATTATCCCGGTAAAGCTAGTCACACCTTTGTTAAAATTAATGTTCATTATGTTATCGGAGGAGGTCTATATATTTGTCTCTAATCCCTGTCTACTACATACCCGACATCATGATGTAATGTTAAGTCATTTCCTTTTGTACAGTGCCACTAAATTTTCAAGGCGGTGATGGCATTTTATTTTAGTAGAACTGCACAAAATTTGCTTAAAAGAAGAGGAAAGGTCAGGAATGGCTCAGTTTTTTAGAAAAAACTATGTATTCCTTCCTGACATCAGCCGCTGTTGCTTTATTTATTCCTTCAAACAGGTGGTTAGAAACAGTCTTGCTACCTTTTCTCATTAAGAAATTGGAATGCTTATATTTGTGAGTCTATGCTTCAACTAGTGCCACTTTTATAGTAATCACACTTCCAATATCTATGCAAACAGGGATGCTCGATTTTAGTGGAGCTGCATAAAAAGTCGAACTGGTTGATCATTAGGAGCATGTTTTTTCCCAAACCTTTATATCCAATTGGTGGCACTATGAGCTGTTCATTATGAAGGTACATGGTTTGCTACTATCTTGCTACTCTTTTTGTACTGTCATTAGATAGTAATACTAGTGGTTTGCATGTGAATTTATTGGCAGGGTGGACCTACATTGGAGGTGCAGGACAGGATTCAATGATTGGATGCTCAATTTCGGTTGTATCGATTTCACCTCTTCCATCACTGCGAACATGGTGTGGTATATGTTTACTAGCTGCTTGATATTTGTGCAGACAGAGATGTCTGCCCGTTGCTATTTGGCAAACAAACAAAGTGTCCGCAATTTTGGTTGAACTGCACAAGAGAATAGTATAGTCACTGCATGCAGTGCCATTTGAAAATAGACACAAAGATTGGATAGTCACTTCATGGACTGCAGAAAAGTAGTACTGTACTATTTACTGGCCAACACTTGGTGCTTCATTGCTTTGGTCTGATTATACAATGGGCATCATTTTCCCTAAGTTAAAGTTTGTATTCCGAAAATAGTCTCGCGGTGTGATCGAGAGAAGACCAAATCATATTGCAGTGGATGTTCCTCCATCATGTGTGGTTCATTCTCATGGTTCCAGCTGTTGGTGAAACGACTTACGTTTGCAAGAGGAATTGTAGACTTCACAAACAAATTTGTCTTTCAGTCTGTACTGAATGTTGGCCAAGAGAAGCATCCATGTTAGTAGGAAGAACAGATGTTTTTTCTAGATCTTTGCTTTTGGAGCTACATATTTGTATATTATCTGTGAATCATTGAGATGCATTAACATGTTGATCTTATGTATGGGAATCGTACTAGTTAGTTTTAGTTGCGACGCAAGATCCGAAGTGTCTGATCTTTGCTTTTGGAGCTACATATTTGTATATGATCTGTGAATCATTGAGATGCATTAACAGTTACTTATTTCTGTTCGCTCGGTGTTTACAAGTTACTGATCGATCACTAGCTAGCCTACAAATGCGCTCCTGGCAGTTTTATTTGCGACACAAGATGCGAAGTGGCAGTTTTTTGAATAAAAATGCCTACCTCTGAAGAAACTGACAAGCTACACTATCGATCCTACACGGATAAAAATGCCTACCTCTAAAGAAACTGACAAGCTACACTATTGATCCTACACGGATAAATAGCGGATCACGCACGTACTACATCCTTTCCGGTTTGCAGGGCTCAATTCAAGAAACGACCTACTCGATCCTACACGAATAAATAGAGGATCACGCATGTACTAGTACCTCCTTTCCGGTTTGCAGGGCTTAATTCAAACCTCTCACCAACCAAGGTACTCCCTCCGTCCGGGTTTATTAGTCCCGTGAGCAAAGCAGCAAGACCAAGGCATGGCAATAATTAACGGCATGCAGAAGTTTAAGCCTAATTAATTCCAGCGATTTAAGTGGCTGCATTCGTGCCCTCGGCTGCGACTCGTTGCATGCTGCTCTGCGTACTGCCTGCGAGCAATTCTGAGTGCCTGCATGCAGCCGGACGTAATTAAGGTAGCTAACTGATGCAAAAAAGATACGCTTTAATTGTTGCGGGCTTTTTAAATCCGTGAAATCATTATTGACAAGGAGGGAGATGATTCGAGTGCACTCGTTTGACCGCCATGCTGGCGTGCGACCCAGACGGGACGGGACGGCTCAGTCATAATTTCAGTTTCCCTAGTTTTCCACGGCAAGCTGGCGCGCTAAGCCATTATGCATTGAATTTCGATGACCGTTGCGATACCTTCGCCCTATAAGTATTGTTTCCCGGCCTTCTCCAGTGCCACCGTGACCCAACTCGCCATATCCTCATAAGCCCCCACCGGCCCAACGTCGCTCGCCACGTCCGCCATGCCCCCGCCCGTCCGTGGTAGGCGACGCCGAAGGCGGTCACCGGCGGAACTAGTGTTCGGTTTTTCACCAGAAGGCAGACGGGGGGAGGAGGCATTCTATCTGTCTTTAGATGGCAATGCGCAGATAGAGGAGTTGTTAGAGCGCGACCGCATGGCGGAGGAGCAGCGTATCGCTGATTTGCGCCGCCGGCGGGACATGGAGCAGCAGCGCACTGACGCTCTGAGTCACGAGCAGAGCGCCCGCAACTGGGCTGACTACATGGAGGCCGGCACCCGGCAAATAGCCCTGGAGGCTGTCGGGCACACACGCGTTCGCGACGCTGATTTTTACTACCAGCTCGTCAAGTGGGTTTCCCGCTTGGAAGCCGAAGCTTCGGTGGACCATGCCGGCATGGAAAGGGCCAATGCGCGCAAGCAACGCGCCCTATCGCACCTCTGGCAAGTCCGAGGCGAGGCGCAGGACGCCGGTGCCGGTGTTTAGCGTGTACCACAGATGGCGGACGACATCGTCTAGTTAGCTAAGAGTAAGTTAGTACTTGTCTAGTGGGAGTAGATAGTTAACTTGGCTATGATGGTTGTCAACGTGGAAGTTCAGTACTCTATATGTGGATCAGACCTGTTACTTTGCTCTGAATGTTGAACTTTCCGTTTGAACGTATGGAATGGGTTGTTATTTTTTTAAATGGGTTGTATTTGTCCTCCACGGGTTTAGAGGCTGACTTCTGGGCCTAGCAAGTTGAC
This sequence comes from Triticum aestivum, assembly GCF_018294505.1. Taxonomy (NCBI): domain Eukaryota; kingdom Viridiplantae; phylum Streptophyta; class Magnoliopsida; order Poales; family Poaceae; genus Triticum; species Triticum aestivum. The sequence continues at coordinate 98,298,844 of NC_057804.1, forward strand.
GCGTACACAATTAGGAGATGATTGTACGTGGAGAGGATGACAGCAGGGACCCGCCATGGTCATGGCAGTACGCAAGCAAGTGCCTCCATATTTCAAGCCAATAGAAAATGGCCCCTCCTAGTGGATTTCTGACATCTGAGTCCCATACCATTGTCAATGAAGTCAATAAACGAGAGAATTGCACAACGAGCGGCTGACACCAGGGACCCAGCAGCTCGCCCAGTTATTTTTGTTTTGGGTTCATTTGATAAATGCCTCCGAGAAATGCCACTGCAATTTCCAAACTTTGAAAAATGCCATTTCTAGTGGCATTTTTTGAAGTCTGGAGTGGCGTTTTTCAAAGTTTGCAAACTGCAGTGGCGTTTTTCAAAGTTTGCAAAAATTGCAGTGGCATTTTTCAAAGTTTGGAAATTGCAGTGGCATGTTTATGAATCGCTATAATTGGAGTGGCATTTATCTAATTTGTTTTTGAGACGGAAGCAGAGTGTTAACTGGGTTGTGCGGGACACTGTCGCTTGTCTAGACAACCTTTTCTTTTATGTTTACCACAGACCAGCCCAGTAGTTTTTTTTCTTTTTGAAAATGGCTAGCCCAGTTTTTTTGTGATTTCTCAAGTAAGTCACTTTATCAGGCCTGTTGGGCTGCAAATCTTTCAAGACGAGGAGAGCTTCATTCGGCTGGCCGAGAAAATGGCCTATTAGTAATGAGAAATTGGTTGTACATTTTTAAAACACATCAAACCGACAATTAGTTTCAAATATCTTTTTTTCATTTCGAGATTTTAAATTGCATTGATTTTTATGGCGTGGACAATTTATTGGATTTTATATTGATATACATTTATTTTTAAAATCAGTCTGAATGTGGCTCGAAATTTTGGGATTAAAAACAGTTCAGACTGCACCGACATATGCAAAATTTTGTATAATTTTTTAACCGTGGCCACAATATGGGTTGTAATGCTAACAAAAAGAATATATGGGCTCCAAAAAACCCGTAAGAATTAGCAAATGGGCTGTAAACTATTTGAAATAATGGCAGATGGGCTATATGCTGTTTTCCACAGATTTGAGGCTTTCCACGAATGGCCTGTATATTGTTGGATGTCCATCCAACGGTCGTCGTGCTTCTTCAATCTCTGCTCTTCCTGCTCCAGCCGCTCAAACAAGCGCCAGCGGGACTGCCTGCTCCCTCCTCCCCGCGGCCGGTTGTGCTGCCGCGCAGACCTCACCGCCCCACCGTACTCCCATCACTGGCCTAGCCATCCCTCTACTCACCCACAGTCCCACACCTGATGTTATTCTCCGGCGATGGCAGTTGAACCAGTAAACCTTCGTACAGTCGTACTCCCCTCCGCGTGGGAAACAACTGCCGAGTTTTCCTTGCCTCCGTGTCGTTCCCTTCCTAGGCCTTGCCGTCGTCCACCGTCCTGGTGCTCTCGGCGTGGCGTGGTCAACGACCGACATGCATCTGAAGTGGACTGTACGTGGAGAGGCTGATAGCTGGTTCCATGGCCGCATGAAGGAAATGCCTCCTTATTACGCGCAAAATAATGATTCCTCCACCTGACATCTGGGACCCACCGAAAGGGCCTCTATATTTCGCGAAAAAAAAGTTACCGCCGCTGATAGCTCGGACCCACCAGCTATATCTTCGCACGCAAGGAAGTGCCTCCTTATTACGCCCAAAAAAAGAATCCCCCCCCGCTAGCTGGGACCCAGTATAGTGGGCCTACTAAGTTGACGGGGACGAAGGGCTTTGTCAACTTAGTCAATATGCACTTTTCTAGCTCGACTGACCGTACGATGTCCATCCAACGGCCGTAGTGCTTCTTCAACCTCTGGTATTCTTGCTCCAGCAGCCCAAAGCAGCGCCGGTCGTGCCGCCTACTTCTGCCTCCCGTGGCCGGCTGTGCTGTAGCGGAGGCCTCACCGCCCCCATACTACTCCCACCGCTGGCTAGGCCATCCCTCCACTCCACTCACCCACACCCCCTATTATTCTGCGGTGACGGTAGCGCAGCCAAACCAGTGAACCCTCGTACTCCTCTCTGTGTGGGCATCCACTGCCGCGTCTTCCCCAGCTCCGCGTCGTCCCCTTCCTAGGCCTCGCCGTCGTCCACCGCCGTGGTGCTCTCGGCGCGGCGTGGTCAATGTGGTCAACGACCGAATTCCATCGGAAGAATACTGTACGTGGAGAGGCTGACAGCTAGGTCCACGGCAGCCGCAAGGAAGTGCCTCCTTATTACGCAGAAAATAATTATTCCTCCACCTGACAGCAGGCACCCACCGGACGAGCCACCAGTATTTCACGAAAAAAACATTTGCCCCTGACTGCTGGGACCCAATCGACGGGCCACCGTATTTCGCGAAAAAAACGTTCCCCCTGCTATCAGCTCGGACCCACCGGAAGTGTCTCCTTATTACGCACAAAAAAATGAATACCCCCCTGCTAGCTGGGATCCACCTTGGTGGGAGGCTGACTTGTGGGCCTACTAAGTTGACGGGGACGGAGGGCTTTGTCAACTTAGTCAATATAAATGATTCTAGATCAAGTGATCGTATGATGTCCATCCAACGGCCGTAGTGCTTCTTCAACCTCTGGTCTTCTTGCTCCAGCCGCCCAAAGCAGCGTCGGTCGTGCCGCATGCTCCTGCCTCCCGTGGTCGGATGTGCTGCCACGGAGGCCTCACCGCCCCCTACTATTCCCACAATTGGCCAGGCCCTGCAGCGACGGAAGCCTCACACCGCAGCCGAACCAGTGAACCCTCGTACTCCTCTCCGCTCGGGCTTCCACTGCCGCGTCTTTCCCGGCTCCCCGTCGTCCCCTTCCTACGCCTTGTCGTCGTCCACCGCCCTAGTGCTCTTGGTGCGGCGTGGTCAACGTGGTTAAGGAACGACTTCCATCGGACGTGGACTGTATGTGGAGAGACTGACAGCTGGGTCCACGGCCGCAGCAAGGAAGTGCCTCCTTATTACGCGGAAAATAATTATTCCTCCACTTGACAGCGGGGACCCACTGGACGGGCCACCGTATTTCGTGAAAAAAACATTTTCCCCCTGACTGTTGGGACCCACCAGCTACACCTTCGCACGCAAGGAAGTGCGTCCGGGCAAAAAAACGATTCGCCCCTCTAACTGTTGGGACCCACCAGCTACATCTTCGCACGCAAGGAAGTGCGTCCGGGCAACAAAAAAACGATTCGCCCCCCTGACTACTGGGACCCACCAGCTACATCTTCGCACGCAAGGAAGTGCGTCCGGGCAAAAAAACGATTCGCCCCCTGACTGCTGGGACCCACCAGCTACATCTTCGCAGGCAAGGAAGTGCCTAACAGTCGGGACCCACCTGGTCGAAGCGTACGTAGCGTTGTCATTCTGGTCGCGAACGTGTACGTACATACTGGTCGATGTAGAGGCGCGCACGTGTCGTAGTAGAGGCGCACACGTAGCATGTACACATACGTACATCGGCGAGGGTGCAAGAAAGAAAATACGGCCACGTATGTACATACGGGCAGGGTCTCGAACACCTATCGCGCATACGTACATGGCTGGGTCAGAACGGAGAAACAGCGTCGTCATCGTGTTCATGGGGAGCCAACCGGCTGGGTCAGAACGGAATGCGTGGTCATGTTCATCGGGGGGCTTGGACGGAACAGGCGATGGAAATGAGGCCTGGCGTACCGCACAACGGAGGAAACGGCCTTGTGTTCGACCCGGCCACGTTCGAAACGGGATCCTGTTGATCGGGAGGGGCCAGGCGTACCGCACAATGGAGGAAACGGACCTCCTATGGTCGAAACGGGGGTCCTGTTGATCGGGAGGGGTGTGGCATACCGCAAAACGGAGGAAACGGACCTCCTACGGTCGAAACGGGCGTCCTGTTGATCGGGAGGGGTGTGGCGTACCACAAAACGGACGAAACGGACCTCCTACGGTCGAAACGGGGGTCCTGTTGATCGGGAGGGGTGTGGCGCACCGCAAAACAGACGAAACGGACCTCCTACGGTCGAAACAGGGATCCTGTTCATCGGGAGGGGTGTGGCGTACCGCAAAACGGGACTCCACGGGATACTGTTCATCTCCACCGTCGACCTCCTCGAGCCTCCACGGGCTACCGTCGACCTCCTCCAGCCTCCACGGGCTCCTGTTCATCCATCCTCCACCGCGTGCTACTCCACCGGCTACTGTTCAACCACCACTCCACGGGCACCCCTCCACCGTCTACTGTTCACCAGCCCTCCACACCACGGGGTCCTATTCAACCACCCCTCCACGGCCACCCATCCACTGTCTACTGTTCATCCAGCCCTCCACACCACGGGTTCCTGTACATCCAGAGGCAACGCCACCGCTCACTGTTCATCCAACCCCCCCCCCCCCCCATGCAACGCTCACTGTTCATCCCAGAGGCAGCATCGATCGGCTTCAGTTAGCAGTAGTAGCGAAGGAATCGCTCCATTGGGTTCAGTTAACAGCCATCGATCAATCGCTCGGGTTCAGTAATGCGTAGCCTGTAGTGCAATCACTCGGGTTCAGTTAGAGCCCAACGCCTCGCTCGGGTTCAGTTAGACCCAACGCCTCGCACACACGCGTGTACCTGTACGAGAGAAATGTGCATCGTTCGGCCCCCGACCTCCCACCATAACTGGCAACTCCTCGAAATTTTCCTCCCCCTCGCTTCTACTATGGTTTTTTCCGTAATGGACGGCCCAACGAATGTCATGCAGCTGCGTCTCTGGCCCGCCTAGGACGAAAAGCCCATTTTCTGTCATGAATTTTTGTCATAGAAGTAGGAGCCCACCACATCTATGATGATACCGTGTTTTATCACAATTATCGTCATAGAAGTGTCATATGTATGATAGAAAAAAAAATTCGTTCAACCCAAAATGTCAGGGATGTGTCTTTTTTTTGTAGTGCTTGGTGTTGATCATGTTTTTCTCGTGAGAGAGGCTTAGTCAACAGGTCTGCAACATTCATATCCGTATGTATCTTGCAAATCTCTATGTCTCCCTCCTTGACTTGGTCGCGGATGGAATTGAAGCGTCTCTTGATGTGCTTGGTTCTCTTGTGAAATCTGGATTCCTTTGCCAAGGCAACTGCACCAGTATTGTCACAAAATATTTTCATTGGACCCGATGCACTAGGTATGACACCTAGATCGGATATGAACTCCTTCATCCAGACTTCTTCATTTGTTGCTTCCGAAGCAGCTATGTACTCCGCTTCACACATAGATCCCGCCACGACGCTTTGCTTAGAAATGCACCAACTAACAGCTCCACCGTTCAAAACAAACACATATCCAGTTTGTGACTTAGAGTCATCTGGATCAGTGTCAAAGCTTGCATCGACGTAACCATTTAGCTCTTTGTCACCTCCATAAACGAGAAACATATCCTTAGTCCTTTTTAGGTATTTCAGGATGTTCGTGACTGCTATCTAGTGATCCACTCCTGGATTACTTTGGTACCTCCCTGCTAAACTAATAGCAAGGCACACATCAGGTCTGGTACACAGCATTGCATACATGATAGAGCCTATGGCTGAAGCATAGGGAACATCTTTCATTTTCTCTCTATCTTCTGTAGTGGTCGGGCATTGAGTCTGACTCAATTTCACACCTTGTAACACAGGCAAGAACCCTTTCTTTGTTTGATCCATTTTGAACTTCTTCAAAACTTTATCAAGGTATGTGCTTTGTGAAAGTCCAATTAAGCGTCTTGATCTATCTCTATAGATCTTGATGCCCAATATATAAGTAGCTTCACTGAGGTCTTTCATTGAAAAACTCTTATTCAAGTATCCTTTTATGCTATCCAGAAATTCTATATCATTTCCAATCAATAATATGTCATCCACATATAATATTAGAAATGCTACAGAGCTCCCACTCACTTTCTTGTAAATGCAGGCTTCTCCAAAAGTCTGTATAAAACCGTATGCTTTGATCACACTATCAAAACGTTTATTCCAACTCCAAGATGCTTGCACCAGTCCATAGATGGATCGCTGGAGCTTGCACACTTTTTTAGCATCCTTTGGATCGATAAAACCTTCATGTTGCATCATATACAACTCTTCTTCCAGAAATCCATTTAGGAATGCAGTCTTTACATCGATTTGCCAAATTTCATAATCATAAAATTCGGCAATTGCTAACATGATTCGGACGGACTTAAGCATCGCTACGGGTGAGAAGGTCTCATCGTAGTCAACTCCTTGAACTTGTCGAAAACCTTTTGCAACAAGTCGAGCTTTGTAGACAGTAACATTACTATCAGCGTCAGTCTTCTTCTTGAAGATCCATTTATTCTCGATGGCTTGCTGATCAACGGGCAAGTCAACCAAAGTCCACACTTTGTTCACATACATGGATCCCATCTCAGATTTCATGGCCTCAAGCCATTTTGCCGAATCTGGGCTCATCATCGCTTCCTCATAGTTCGTAGGTTCGTCATGGTCAAGTAACATGACCTCCAGAACAGGATTACCGTACCACTCTGGTGCAGATCTTACTCTGGTTGACCTACAAGGTTCGGTAGTAACTTGATCTGAAGTTACATGATCATCATCATTAACTTCCTCATTAATCGGTGTAGAAGTCACAGGAACAGATTTCTGTGATGAACCACTTTCCAATAAGGGAGTAGGTGTTGTTACCTCATCAAGTTCTACTTTCCTCTCACTCACTTATTTCGAGAGAAACTCCTTTTCTAGAAAGGATCCATTCTTAGCAACGAATGTCTTGCCTTCGGATCTGTGATAGAAGGTGTACCCAACAGTCTCCTTTGGGTATCCTATGAAGACACATTTCTCCGATTTGGGTTCGAGCTTATCAGGTTGAAGCTTTTTCACATAAGCATCGCAGCCCCAAACTTTAAGAAACGACAACTTTGGTTTCTTGCCAAACCATAGTTCATAAGGCATCGTCTCAACGTATTTAGATGGTGCCCTATTTAACGTGAATGCAGCCGTCTCTAAAGCATAACCCCAAAACGATAGCGATAGATCAGTAAGAGACATCATAGATCGCACCATATCTAGTAAAGTATGATTACGACGTTCGGACACATCATTACGCTGTGGTGTTCCGGGTGGCGTGAGTTGCGAAACTATTCTGCATTGTTTCAAATGAAGACCAAACTCGTAACTCAAATATTCTCCTCCATGATCAGATCGAAGAAACTTTATTTTCTTGTTACGATGATTTTCCACTTCACTCTGAAATTCTTTGAACTTTTCAAATGTTTCAGACTTAAGCGTGCGGACCCTACGGGTTCGAGAACTATGTAGACATGACCGAGACACGTCTCTAGTCAATAACCAATAGCAGAACCTGGATGCTCATATTGGCTCCTACATATTCTACGAAGATCTTTATCGATCAAACCGCATAACAACATACGTTGTTCCCTTTGTCATCGGTATGTTACTTGCCCGAGATTCGATCGTCGGTATCTCAATACCTAGTTCAATCTCGTTACCGGCAAGTCTCTTTACTCGTTCCGTAATGCATCATCCCGCAACTAACTCATTAGTTACATTGCTTGCAAGGCTTATAGTGATGTGCATTACCGAGAGGGCCCAGAGATACCTCTCCGACAATCGGAGTGACAAATCCTAATCTCGATCTATGCCGACTCAACAAGTACCATCGGAGACACCTGTAGAGCACCTTTATCATCACCCAGTTACGTTGTGACGTTTGGTAGCACACAAAGTGTTCTTCCGGTATTCGGGAGTTGCATAATCTCATAGTCATAGGAACATGTATAAGTCATGAAGAAAGCAATAGCAATATACTAAACAATCAAATGCTAAGCTAACGGAATGGGTCAAGTCAATCACATCATTCTCTAATGATGTGATCCCGTTAATCAAATGACAACTTATGTCTATGGTTAGGAAACTGAACCATCTTTGATTCAATGAGCTAGTCAAGTAGAGGCATACTAGTGACATTTAGTTTGTCTTATTTATTCACACATGTACTAAGTTTTCGGTTAATACAATTCTAGCATGAATAATAAACATTTATCATGATATAAGGAAATATAAATAACAACTTTATTATTGCCTCTAGGGCATATTTCCTTCACTTTGAAGCCAGATGTCTACAATGACAAAGAAGAGGGGAGGTCAGACACCCAACTCACCAAGCACTATTGTCCTCGACTTCCTCCTAGGAGCAACAAGCCTGACAGACTATGTCACCTCCAACATCTTCAGGGGGATCGACACAAGATCATTCTTCATTCAAAGGACTCCCTCAAGACCTTGCCGAGCAGTCTAAGACGACGCATTTGGTTTGGCATTAATCCTAATGCAGCCAAACTATCGACGGATCAGTACACTTAGGGTACCTATGAGGTCACACACCTAGCGAACCTAAGTATTTCCAAGGTCAAATTCATGCAGACAGACCGCGACTGTCGCCAAAACAGCAGGAGCATGCCTGGGTTCTCATTTTCGAAGACAAAAGACTCCAACTCCACATGCGCTCAGGGTCTACTTACATTGCAATACACCAGGGGTACCCGACCTCCGGGAAATAAGGCCGCCATGCTGGCCTCGGAGCGCGGTTATTGTTTGGGACGCTCGCTTCTAACGGTGGGCCTCCTCTAGAAGGATATACCATTACTTGTACCGTAAGACATGATTCGTATAAAACTTTGGAAACAAGCCAAGTAACCCTACCCCTCATCCACCTATATAAGGGGAGGTAGGGGCCTCCCAAGGAGGCATTGAGCAGATCCAAAACATGTACACCTCATACGAGGCCACATCAATAAAATACATGCAGGATGTAGGGTATTACCTCACTATGAGGGCCTGAACCTGGGTAAACCCTTGTCTCGCATGTACGCCAACATGATCCTCTATGTGCGCTCCGCTCCACGAGGAACCTTGTGCAGGGATCTGATGGTTTTCTGCACCGTCACTCCACACGGGAAGATGCTGCTCATAAATTTAGAACATACACCAATGACTGGCTACTAAATAGGGTGGTCAGTGATGACTCAATATCACTGACTAGACACCTATAACAGCCGGTCCGTGATGCCATATCATCAATTTGAGGTGGACGGTGCACTTACCACTGATCGGTCAAGACTAGCCTTGTCAGTGTTTAACTGCCTAGGTTAGCTCTTAGAGACTCATACTGATGTCACTTTCGGAGCCCGTCTATGATGAGCTTCATCTCTGACCAGTGGCCACTGATGGACCAATGATGAGGGATTGGTGGTACAATGAACAGAGACAATAACATTGCATCAAGAAATTTCAAATTCTTATTTCAAACCGCACTAAACAGAAGCAACAACACTGCATTTGGAGTATAAAATCTTTGATACAAGAGATACTAGAATAGAAGTTGCCATAATAAATTAACAAGTTCCACGATGACACTCAACATTATTTTTGAAATAAATTCATTCTAGTAATAACAGAGGAAGCTCTTTCTTTACATGTTGCCCTTCTTTCGTCGATGAAGATCCCAGTTTATGCTCGCATGGAAGTAGTGGAGAACTGAAACTTTGTAGAGTATATGTTAGCAACACCAGCTTAAATGTGGCATAAGCTAAAAGCAATTTTGTAAATAAGGTAAACACATAATAACAATGAAAATCTACACTATAAGTAAACTATGGATAGTCAACAAAAAGCAAAGGAAACCAAGTATGCAAATGCGATTATGTTCCCTCCTTTTAGAAAAGGATGGGGCACAGTATCTTAGTCCAAGCATTTTAGGGCTGCAAATGAGAGAAGAATCAATTCTTTTGAAAGCCTTATGCAACTTAACTGGCCATGCCAGGCAAATAGTTTGCATGCAATCAGGTAACTTCACAAAAAAAAACTACGCAGCATATTAAGACTTAGACTGTCCGGTTCTTTGTCTTGTGGTGAATGTATTTTACTATCTGTTGTGATTTTCAGACTTATTTTCTTTCAACTACTGCTCAGAGCTTTTTTGGACCTTAAGACTTTGTTACGTTCTTATTTAATAATATGGTTGCATGCATCGATTGATGCAAAGGCCGGGGGTCAGCCTACTTTTAAAAAAAATCTGTTGTGAGAAACTAGCGGCAAAAATTGAATAAAATTGGTAGGCTATAGTTAGACAAACGGATTATTACAATCCACCTCGATCACATCCATAGTCTAATTTGATCAATCAATATGGATTTTGAAGGGTACATCATAACTACACAGATTTCAAAATATACAGATGGACTTTTGTGGAATTTTGCCACTTGAAACATTAGTGTATAGGCAGCAAGCGAACAATTTAAGCGGTAGGTTTCTCAGAAGCGGCCAGAGTAGACTACTGAAAAAGATTGGAAATTCCTCCTCTCACTTGCATGAAACAAAGTGATCTCAATACAGAGCCTCTGATCCAGTCCATATTTAATTTTCATACCTGGTTTGCCCTTTTGCTTGCACAACGTCCATCGAGCCTCCGAACAATGCTCTCGATTGAGGGTCTGCTCTTCCGATCAATGCGCACACAATCTAGACCAATTTCAATGCATACCTTTACTTCCTGGAGGCCATTTGCATTCAACTTTGAGTATCTGGACGCTATGTGTCCTTCTGTCCAATTTCTACGTACCTATGTAAAGAATTTCAAACTGTTATCCTAGATGACAACATAAAGTTAAACTCTAACATAAGCTTATTGATTTCAACAATTAAATCAGCATGTAGTATTCTTTCTTACTCTTTCAATAAACTCCCTTGCTGACGGTTCATTCTGTTTGGGGTTATTCTTCTCGCCGGTGGTAGTCTCGATGATTAATAGGCCTAAACTATATATGTTTGACTGAGCTGAGATTTCACCTCTGTATAGGTATTCTGGGGCTATGTATCCGCTGCACATAATTAGCAGTGATAATTTAATACGCATTGCTAGAAAGTGAAAATGCAATTTACAACAAAATATTAGAACAGTTCTAGTCAGCTTACTATGATCCCACAACATTCTGTGTGTTTGCCCGTGTTTGTTCTTGGCCAAAGAGCCTGGAAAGTCCAAAATCCGCGATTTTCGGTATCATGTTATTGTCCAACAGTATATTTTGAGGCTTCAAATCCATATGGATAATAGGAATCCTATGAAGAAAGAGTAAACCATCGCAGATCCCCTTAATTATTTTGAAGCGCGCATCCCAAGCCATGTTAATGGGTTTGTCTGAAGTTAAGGATTGAGTTATTTCAGTAGCTAAGATAGTAGTTCAAGGAACAGAACATGAGAAGGTAATCCATGCTCCAAACATTGTAAAACAACTAAATATTACTCCGTCCGTATCAAAATATAAGACATTTTTTGTACTGGAGTAGATGAGACTAAAATAGAAATTTATCATCACATACCAAAAAGGTTCCTCTGAAGGCTTCCCATAGGTAAATATTCGTAGCAGAGTAGGCTTTCATAAACATCTGCAACAATATATCTTCCATTGTTTTGAACAACCTTCTTTTGTCCTTCATGGCAGTACCCAACCAACTTTACCACATTCTTATGGTGGAGAGCCATGATATTTTGAACCTCATTGGTAAATGCTTTGTCGCGTGCAACCGGTGCACTCTCCGCAAGCTTCTTCACGGCAATCCTTTGGCTATCTGGCATAACTCCCTGTTCAACCTCAAAGATACCTTTTCAGCAAACATTGTCATTTTTGTCAACAAATTCCGAGAATGCAAAAAGTTGTCAAGGCATGAACATACCGTGTAAACCGTTCCAAATGCACCCGTACCAAGAATGCGCTGGTCTGAGAACTGATCTGTGATAGTCCTCAAGAAGTCCAACGGCAGTTCCTTGGGTAATGTGCTTAGAACAGTCTGATTGTTCTCCTCGGTATTGCCTCCTCCAGCGTAAGTGGCCATTTCTGATGGTATGACAAGCGATGGATGTGAGCTGCTGCAAGCCATGGATTTATCAAAACAATGGAAATAAAATCTACCGTTTTTAAGAAAGGAAAAACATGTGTAAAGCCATAACATCTTGTTTTAATTGAGCTATAAGCATGGTTGTGCTACGATCATCTGAAAAACAACAAGGTTCTTAATAGTACAAAGCACAACACTGACCTGGAGAAGATGGAACACTTGAGGTATGCTGCTATAGATGCTGGGAAGGGGGCAGCGAAATGGGGTTGAGGCTTGTGAGATGAATGATTTCGCTGCTAGCCGAAGGTGCATATAAATGAACCCAACCAGATCTGGATTCAGTTGACTTGACTTGACTCTCCCTCGAGTCTTTTCTCTTTCTTTGAAAAAAGAAAACGCGGGATCTGTAGCGCGTGAGGACCTCCACCGTCTGCCTCTGGGGTGGACGTCGGCATGTCCGTGTACACTGCGAGGTGTACGATCCAAAACACGGTCTAGGCTAGTTAGCGCGTCTCCAGTAGTAGAACCGCGTTGCTTCCCTTTGGCAAAAACGAGAAAGAGGCGAATGCTGGAGGGTAATAAGCCAGCCCAGCCCTCATCCGGTGCATAAGAAATGCGAGAAAAATCCATCGAAAGAACAAAATCGGGGCGCCAGAAGAAGAAAAACGGCCGTTTGTGCCGCCCTCGGCTCAGACCAGCCCACTCGGAGCACCCGAAGGCTCCGATGTGGTCTCGCCGGCATGAGCCAACAACAAGGGAGCACACACAGATCTTTAGTAGAATTTGATCTTGCAAGAACCTTTTATATTTTAGATATTTTTTTCCTCCGAAAAATAGGTTCAGAATTCATAAGATCCACATACATAAACTTCATGATAAAGACACCTTTAGTAGTTAACCTCCTTTGAAACTTATCTAGCATTTTAGTTACTCAAAGTTCGTTTGTCGTCAGCAAAACCCCGGAAGACGAAGTGTGAGCGTGAGCTGGTAGGCGTGAGCTCCCTGTCGGCTGCCTCTCCGGCACCGGCAGCCACCGCACCCGCCGCCGCTCGCGTGGGCTGGCGTCCACCCACCTGTCGTGTGCCTCTACGGGGCACGGCAGCCACCTACTTCCGGAGCTCCGCCGTGCAGTAAGAGGTTTCCGCTGCGTGCCAACAATGATTTCTTCTCCACCCAAGCTACGCTGGCTTTCAGGTTTGGTTTCTTCTTTGGTGAGCTCCAAGCAGCAACCTCTTCCTTGTTGCACGTTTCTGCCTCAATCTTTGATGCATCCAGTGTTCCGTCCCTGTCTTCTTGCTTCCACGTTCTTTTAGTACGGTCCACCGCAAGAGTTATGGATGGCTGTAGCTTTGAGAATGCCATGTTGGCAAAGTATGGTTGCGGCACCATTGAGTTGGTGGCTGGCCTTTGCCGGCCTGCCGGCGTGCTCGCCGTCGTCCGCAACGAAGGCATCCTGCTTTCTTCTAGGTTTTTCGTTTCTCTGCTGGTCTGCTGGTTCGGCGGTTTTGCAAACGGCTACCGCGTTCGTCAGTGCCAACGTGGCATTTTCCTCTTCCAGGTAACTCATGAGTCCATCGCTAAGGAGATCGTGCTCTGCGATTCATGGAGGCCGGGCATCATTGTGGTTAGCATGTCTCTTCCGAGCTTGACCTCTTCTGGCTGTCTTGATATGTTACGACCTGCCCGTTCTGCGCGCTCTGGCGCGCGTCGTCGTGTCTGGATAGCCAACTCCCTTCTGCCGTCGGTCCTTGGACCTGGGACGGTCCGTCTGTTTCGGACTCGGTTCACGATCACTCGTCTCCTCCTCGCATGCCTAGATTTTTGGGGGCCCTGGGACGGTTGGCAGGGCGGTGCTGTCCCTTGCAGCGCAACGCTCGAGGGTAATCAATTACTCCTGGGTCCGAAAATACTTGTCATCAAAATATAAAAAAAGATATATTTACAATTAAAATACATCTAGATACATCCCCTTTTATTCATTTTGATGACAAGTATTTCCGGACGGAGGGAGTACCTGCTAACCTCCCCCCCCCCCCCTTAGTGTTATCGCCATGCTGGTGCAGCCATCGCCCCCTGGCCAATCGCCAGCCGCTCGCAGCTCAGATCGTACGGGATCTGCTTGCAATGCTTCGGCTGACCTCTCGTGCCCCCAGCCCGCCTCCTTGTCTGTGCATGGCTATACCCCCTACAAGGACGCTTTGCTCTCTCCCATGGGCAGGCGTTCTTCTCCCTCTACCTCGCGAGCTGCACCAAATCCGCTTTTTAGATATGGCAAGCCTAAAGACCTGCACAAGCGTTGCTTCCGTTGTCTCTCCTATAACCATTGCCGGCGGGATTGTAGGGATCCGGTTGTTTGCTGGCGTTGTCGTCTGGTTGGCCATGTTAGCTTTTAATGCTCTCTTCGCTACAGGCGCTCACCTTCTAGGCGCAACCTCGTCACCTTAAATACCAATGCTGGTTGAGCAGTCCTCACTCACCTGCCTCCTCTTCTCCTGCTCGCATCTGCGCCCCCTCTCCCCATCCTAGTAGCTTCGCGCCCCTGCCCACCACGCTCATGGAGCCCGTCGTGCATGGCCGCCCCACTTCCTTGGATGTCCACTACCCCATGGTAGCGGACCAAAACTCCCTTGTTTGCCTTGTCGACGTCACCCCTCCCCGCCCGGCTTTCTTGCCTTGGCTCAAGCATGTCTTCCGCTACCACCTCGGCATTTCGGCCATTCAGATTGTCGGCTGCTCCGTGGGCACCGTTTTTGTTGTCTTCCAGCGTGAGTCTGAGCAGGTTGCCGCCTTGCGTGCTAGCACTATCTGCCTAGGCAACCGCACGATCTGGGTCCGGCCTCATAACGCTGGAGACAACGCCTTCTCCTTCTCCTATCGCCATGTGGTGAGCATCTCGCTGGAGAAGATGCCGCTGGAGCTGTGGAATAGGAGGAGTTGGCGGCTAGCGTTGTGGGCTTCGCCAATCTGTTCAGGCTGGAGCACGCCTGCCTTCATGGCAGTGAGTTCTCCTGCATTTTTGTGCTCGTCAAAGTGGAAGCCCTCCATCACGTCCCACACCACCTCACCTTTCAACGCGTCGACGGCAACGACATCTATGCGGACGTCATCATCAATGAAATCTGTGATGTGGCCCGTTCCCTTAGCGCCCCCACAGCCCCGCCACAGCCGGCCGGCCAGGACGATGGCGAGGGCACCAACGGTTCGCTCTAGCCTGCTCTGCCACGCCAAGGGCATGCGCACCCTAGGCCTTCCCTGGGCAGCTTGGGGGGGACGAAGGCATGGAGGACCGGGCCTTCACGGCCTTCCTGCACCCAGAGATAGCTTCCGTCGGCGACTGCCTCGCCATGCTCAAGGTTGCGATCAAGCCAAAGCTGATCAAGAATGCCACTTTCTCCCTCCCCACGGTCGCGCAGATCGGCCACGAGGATAAGGACCGGCATTGCCTCCATTCATCTCTGCTCGCGGCTGACACGCGTGTGCCGCAGGTAGTGGTCTCCTTCCATCCGGAGGAGCTGCGGTTCTCCTTCACGCTCGAGCTAAACAATCGCCTGTCTGTTTATGGGTCCGTCCCGGGGCGGCCACTAGCGGCGGGGGACGACTACTTCCCTTGCTTCAACTACCTCTTGAAGACGCTGGCGCGGGAAAGCTGCCGGTCTCACCTTTTCAAGTCTGGCCCAAGCTACTTGATGGCAGGCTCTGCTCCCGCACGCTGCCTTTGCTCCCATCTGTGGAATGCAATACCCGCCTAAGCCCAATGTGCCTTCCAGCCTGCTGCCCGCACTCGGCCCGCACATCTCCTCCGTAGAGGGCCTTCTCCTCCCCGCTGCTGCTTACTTTCCATCTCAAGCCCATCTCCAAGCCCACCAGATCCTCACCTCTCGGCCCATGTCCTCACGACCTGCCAACCGCATCCCCAGGCCTGAGCCTGGTATCCTCGCCTATGGCCAGGTCTCCCCGGTAGCGGTGACTGATCTCAGGCACGGCGCGTGCGCCGTGCTTCCTCCCCATGTTGCCACTATCTTCTGCAGTTGCCACGATCCGTCGCAAGAACCTGCCGGTGGTGACTTGCTCACCTTGCCGCCAATGCTCTAGTTGCTCGACCCCCCTAGGGGTTCTGCTACTGGCCGGCGCGTCCTGGATCGCCAGGACCTTGATCTGAATCTGGTGTCTGCCGCCTGGCCGGCGGCTCTTGCCAAATCTGGAGTTCCTGGTGCGGATGAAGGGCTGATGGTCGTGCCCTCTGCTACCCTTGAAGGGGCCACCCATCCCCACGGTGCAGTCAACATGTCAGGCGAGCCTACGAGGGCGTGCGCTTGGGCTCTATTGAGCGCGCGGCCAAGCGCAAGGTGGCGGCGTCTGAATCCGACTCGGGCGGAGGCCCCTCTCGCCACTCTAGTTCCTCTTTGTCGCACCGCAAGAAGGAAAAGGTGATGGCGGCAGCTAGGCTCTTAGAGTTGCCTCTGCTGTCGACCCCGACCCCTCTGACTTGGAGCAAGTTGAAGCAGATTGCGGAGATTTGCGACCTCAATGCTACAACCATCCTCGATCAAGCCAGGCTCCATGCTTCCTCCACGACCTCTTCCGGTTCAGCAGGCTCTCCTGCTGCTAGCAGCTCGTCTGCATCATCTGTGCGTGTCCTCAACAATCTCTATGATTAGCCCTCTGGTGTCTGCTGCTGCATGCCTCTGGGTTAGTATGTTTAAGTTTGTTCTTGTAATGGGCGCTACCAGGAAGGTTCGGCTAGTCGGTCCTTGTCAGTCTGTTAGCTTTGCTTGGTTAGTTGTCACTGGCTTCGCGCGTTGCGTGTTTGCCCTTGTATCAGGTTTTCTTTGCTTCTTTCAGAGTCTGTATCGTGCCTGCTACCAGGTGTTTCAGTCAACCTATATGTCAACTTTAGCCTGCTCTATTTCTAGCATGTGTCTGCATTATCATCTCGGTTGTATGCTCTTTGTTCCACCATGAAGATTCAAAACTGGAATGTACGTGGTCTTGGTTATGATGATAAATGTTCGTTGGTTCGTGATGCTATAACCTCTTGTTGCCCCAGCATTGTATGCTTGCAGGAAACTAAGCTGCCTAGCATCTCTCCCTTCAAGTTACGCTCGTTCCTCCCTGCTTCCTTCAAAGACCATGCTGTCACTCCCTTTGTGGGTGCCGCCGGGGGAATTCTTGTTGCCTGGGGGCCCAACTGTGTTCATGGCCAAGTGGTGGACGCACACCAATACCCATGTCGCTCTGAAGATGTGTTCGACCTCAACTAACAACTCCTTCCTGCTCACTACTGTATATGCACCTTGTTTGGATGATGAGAGGCTTGCTTTCTTTGAAGTTGTCAACAATGTTCCCACAGATACGGACACTCCATGGATTGTCTTGGGGGATTTCAACATGTATCGTTTCGCAAATGAGAAATCTTATGGCCGCATTAATTGGAACCATATGGAGATGTTCAACGCTTGGATTAGGGAGCACGGGATAGATAATATTCAAATAGATAATAGGTTGTTTACTTGGTCTAACAAGAGGTCCCCCCCCCCACTCTTGCTAGACTTGACCGTGTTCTGGTAAATGCATCCTGGAATGTGAACTTTGCACAGTCTTCTGCCACTTGTGTGCCTGCCGTCACTTTCGATCACACACCTATGTTATTGCAGTTATGTGTTAATACGCCCAGAAGCAAGTTTTTTAGAATGGAGAACCATTGGCTCGAGATGCAGGATTCCAGAGACATAATCCAGGACTGCTGGACTCGGGGCACCAGGGCTTTCCGGTCTTCGGCTTCGCTCATTAGCTTCAAGATGAGGAGGACCAGAGCTTCCCTACGGCAATGGTGCCGGCACAAGTCCAGCCTCAAAATGCTTCTGAAAATAACAAGCATGTGGTGAGCTTCCTGCAGGCTGTTGAAGAAAGGAGACACCTGACTATGCTAGAGGTGGTGCTTCATGATTTTGCCTCTGCCAAGGCTGAGCATCTCATCTTGTGGCAATCTGCTATGTGACGCCGACATGCCAAGTTACGATGGTGTGTCTCCGGGGATGAGAACTACCAGTTCTTTCATGTGTCTACCAATTGTCATTACAGGCGTAACAAGGTCAAAGTTCTCACTCATGATGAAGTGCAATACTACCAGAACTGTCAGAAGCTTAGTTTGGCAACTCGATATTTTGCGGATATTTTGGGTCAGCCTGCTCCCTCTATGCCAATAGTCCAGATCAATGCTTTATATGATCCTATTGACCTATCTGAGCTTGTCAATAGCTTCTCCTGGGCTGAGATTGTGCAGGCCATCGACAAGTCACCAAACAATAGAAGTCCGGGACCGGATGGTTTCACAAATGAGTTTTATAAGGCCTTTAAGCTCCTGCTTAAACATGACCTTCTCAAGTTCTTCGCGGACTTCCACAACAACAGGCTGACCTTGGATGGCATAAATACAACAAATATCACACTACTGCCTAAAAAGGATACACCACTGGAGTTGCGGGATTACAGGCCAATCTCTCTGGTGCATAGCGCACCTAAGTTGGCCTCCCAGGTCTTGATGGACAGGCTGCAGAATACGGGTCCCTGATCTTGTCCACTCCTTGCAGTCCGGGTTCTTGCGAGGGTGCTCGATTGTTGAGAACTTCGCGTTGGCTACTCAGATGATCCAAACTGCTCATAAAAGGAGGCTGACGGTTGTTGCACTTAAGTTGGACTTTCAAAAAGCTTTCGACTCTGTCAGTTGGACCTGCCTTTGCCTGGTCTTGGAAGTCAGGGGCTTTCCCTCAAAATGGGTGCAGTGGATTCATGCACTCCTATCTACAGGCCGATCTAGAGTGCTAATCAACGGGGAGTTGGGCGATCCTATTCTGGCTAAGCGAGGGTTTAGGCAGGGGGATTCGCTATCCTCGTATCTCTTCTTGCTAGTGGTTGATGTTCTTCAGAGGCTTTGTCACCTGCACTTCTAGAATGGCAACCTCGTGCACCCCCTCGGACCAAACATCATCAACTCCTTCTCGGTCTTACAATATGTAGATGATACACCAGTCATCTTCTGTGGGGATGTGCAGCAGGCCAACGTGATCAAGGGCATTTTGTCTGCTTTTTCTGATTTCTCAGGGCTTAACATCAAATTCCACAAAAGCACCTTCGTACCTATTTGTGTGGACGTGGATGTTGCTTCTGAGATTGCCTCCCTACTTGGCTGCCCGGTGTCCTCCTTTCCCTATACATACCTAGGGTTGCCACTGTCCGTTCACAAGATCAAACATGGCATGCTACTCCCAGTCATCCACAAGGTCGATCATCGCTTGTCTGGTTGGATGGCTTCTTTTCTCTCCTGGGGGGAAGGCTGATGTTGATCAACTCAGTGCTGGTAGGCATACCTACTTATTTCATGTCTTGCTTTACTTGGCCCAATGAGTCTCTCGCTAAACTAGACGGCCTGCTTCGAGCTTTCTTTTGGCAGGGAAAGAACAAGGTGAAGGGGGAGAGGATCCTTGCAGTACTGTGAGGCAAACCAGCGGGAGCAGGGTATATCCGAGGACTAAACTATATTTGCCACAAACTTGCATATCATCGCCTGGTGATGTGCCTGAAGGTTTCTGACTCCCAAACCACCATTAGCTCGGGGCAAGGTTACCCTATCCCAAGCCACAAGGCTCATCGCGGATGTGGACTCTGATAGTTCGTGCTTGGACACTCGTGTGCCTCTCTTCGTTGGCAGCAAGCTAAGCACATGTCATTTTTATCACCTGCTTACCTTCAGAGGTGTGCTGTGGGATTTTAGGTCTTGGTTCTGGGACCCGATCATACCACTCAAGCACAGGGGTTTTCTCTGGCTTCTCTTTTGGGGTCATCAGAACACTCGAGAGCTCATGGTTAGGAAAGGCTGGTCAGCTGTGGCTCCATCTGCTGGTTGTGATCTTTGCCCGGCCTTAGAAACGGTCGATCATCTCGCGCTCCGTTGCCGGTCAGTTAATGCCATTTGGGATAGACTGCTGCTGGCTCCTCTCGCATGCGACTCTCCGGATATCCAACATTTTGTCTGCAAGGCGGCTGACCAACTTCACTTCAAGCGAAAATGGGACATCGCTTTTGCGGCCTCTGCCGTCACTCTATGGCATGCTAGGAATGATCACACCTTCAATGGCAAATGCTAGATTGCGCCTTATATCAGATTCTAAGCTGCTAGTTTGATCCATTTATGGGGCCACAGAGCTACGAAGCAAAGTGATAAGGCGGACTTGCAGACCTGGGCTACTATGATCGAAGGCTAGCCCCTCTGGTTTTTTTGGGTCATGCTAATCTCTTCTTCTTTTTTCTCAATATCTTCTCCGCCATCCACTTCCAAGGCTGCTTGTGGCCTTGTGTAACGCCCCGGATCCGATGAGCCAGGTGTATGCCAGTTATTCGCCGTCGTTGCCATGTCTTGTGCTTGCGTTTTGCATTTTATCATGTCATCATGTGCATTTCATTTTGCATACGTGTTCGTCTCATGCATCCGAGCATTTTCCCCGTTGTCCGTTTTGCAATCCGGCGCTCCTATGCCCTCTGGCGTCCCCCTCTTCTCTCTTTTCATGTGCGGGTGTTAAACGTTCTCGGAATGGACCGAGTCTTGCCAAGCGGCCTTGGTTTACCACCGGTAGACCGCCTGTCAAGTTTCGTGCCATTTGGAGGTCGTTTGATACTCCAACGGTTAACCGGGTAACCGTGAAAGCCCCTTCTCTTTGCAGCCCAACACCCCTTCCAAATTGGCCCAAAACCCATCTAACTCCCCTCCATGCTCTCGGTCGTTCGATCACGATCGCATGGCCGAAAATCGCTCCTCATTTGGACTCTCCTAGCTCCCTCTACCTATAAATATGTGTCCCTCCCGGAATTTTCGCGCAGATGAACCCTAGCCCCTTCTCCGCCGCGCCGCCGGACATGTCCATCCGCGTCGGACATGTCCGCCGGCCATGTCGTCCGAGCCAATCAGAGGCCGCCACCTCATCTGCCGCCGCCCCGCGCCCAATCCCGTGCCGCCAAGTGGCGCGCCAGCCTCCTCTCTCCTCCCCGCGCCCGCGCCGGCCCGCCGAGGCCCGCTCCTGGCCCCCGCGGGCCCAGCCGCCGCCGCCGCCGCGGTTACCCGGCCCGACCGCGCCCCTCCGCGCCCCGCGCGCCCGCCCGCGTCCGCCTCGCCGCCGGCGAGCCTCGCGCCCAGCAACCGCCTCCTCTCCGCCGCCGGAAAAAACGCCATGCCTCCGCCTCCGCGCGCATCCGAGGGGTTGGCCCCGTCGCCCTCAGCCCCCAGCCGCCCCGACCGGATCTGTCCCGACGCCGCGCATCGCCCGCCCACCGCCGCCTGTCTCCTCGCCGGCGTCCGCCGCCCGCTCCGGCGAGGGCCGCGCCCTGCCGCGCGCCCCCGCGCCTCCTCTCCTCCGCCCCAGCCAGATCCGGCCACGGGAGGGCCGGATCCGGCGAACCGCGCTTCTCCGGCAAGCCCCCGAGCTCCGGCCGCCGTCTTCTTCTTCTCAGGCGAACCACTCCGGCGATCCTCGTAAACGGTGCAGATCCTGAGGTTGCCCCCGTTTTCACTAAGTCCCAGAGTTTTGTAATTTTCATGCCATGTTCATGCCATCGTATCTCTGCATCCGTAGATGCGTTTCGTGCGTGTAATATGTCAAATTGTTCGTCTAGACGAGTACATCATTTCATTCCATTGCATCATATTCATTTGAGGTCATCTTGATGCCTGAATCATCGTTGTAAGAGTGCTTCGTAATGTTTTCTGCTGTCTGTTATCAGAACGAGCTCATTTCTCATTTTTGCCATGATTGATGTGTGCACCCTATGAGGTTGATTTCTTCATGTGTTTTGAACTATGCAATGTCTTCTTTACAGAGGTGCTTACCATGTATTTTTTGTGATCAATGTGGTGACTAGCACAAGCATGCAAACTAGGCATCGTGATGTTGCTGATTTTAGTCCCTGCTCTGCTGTTATTTTCATGACATGTAAACTTGATGCTACAGAGAGATCCATGCATATTTTGAGATAGTTCAGTAAGGGTGTTTTGAACATGTGGTTATTATCTATCCATTCATGCCCTTTTTTGCAATTATGGAGTAGTCTAGCATGTCATTTGAGTGCTCTACTTTTGCTTCAAAATGTTTCCTGGCAGATTGTTTATGTGTTATTCCATTTGGCCAAGCTTGCTATAGTTGATCATTACATGCTATGGACTTGTTCTTGACTTGGTTGGTTACACAAACATGTCTTCTTGATGATGCTATGCTTATCTTGTCATGAAATGACTTGTGGTGAGTGAATCGAGCTTGTTAAGTAGTGTTCATGATGTTGCTGTTTTGCTAGGCTGAATCTATTATTTCGTGATGCTATATAAACATGTTGCTACTAATCATTCTATGCATAATCTGGAGATGTTCTATAAACATGTTTCGATCTACATGTCATCCTCTATCCATCCATGCTCCTGGTTGCATTTATAGGTTGCTGTAGCTTGTTCATATCTTGCTCCAAAGTTGCTTCATAATGTTGTTGTCAGCCTGTTAACATTATGATCAGTTGTTTCCATGTGTTTTCCTAGTGATCCATGCACCCTATGACTTTGCTATTGCCATGCTTAGCTTCACAAATATGTCTTCTTACTGTTGGTTGCCTTGCCATGCCATGTATTGCTCTGTAGTGAGTTGCTCAAGCTCATTTATATGCCTTCATAATTCTGTTTCTGCCATGTTTGAATCTGTATAATAACTTGCTATGTTTAGGTGTGTGCCATCATATTTTCTGATCCTTTTTGGCTTATGGTCAGTAAGGGACTTTTGATCTATGCTATTAGTAGATTCATGCAATGCCTTTGTTTGCCATGATAAGTTCCTGTAACATGTTGTTTGATAGCTCTAAACATTGCATCGTGATGTTATTTTCTGCAAAGTCTGAAATTGTTATAACTTGCAATCTTACCATGTGTGTTTGAGCATGTTCTAGTGATTTCTAGAGATAGCTCAGTGTTCATGTTTTGTAATACTTTACCTGTACATCATGCCCATGCCTTTTGTTTTCATGTTGAGGTCCTGTAGCATGTTGTTTTGGTGCTTGCAATATGCCTAGTTGCTGTTTTGGACAGATTATTGCTATATGACTTGTATAGCGTGCATGTGTTGAACCGTTGCTCCGTTTTGAGTGTGATCTATATGAAACTTGCTTGATTTTGCATGTAGCTTCATATTATCATGTTGCATCCTTATTTTGAGGTGTTTTCTTGATGTTTGAGTGCATTTTGCATCAATGCCATGTTTAACTTGTTTTGCTCATATCTTCTAGGCCGTAGCTCCGAACTAAATGAAATTTATATGTAACTTGACTAGAATCTCGTGTAGATCATCTTTGTGCATCTTAACTTGATGTTTAACAACTTGAACATAAGGTTTATTCAGATCTGGACCAACTTTGAAATATGCATATGAGGACTTACCGGAATTGTTATATGTTGTTCCCGGCCTCATTTAAACTTGTCTTGATGGGTTGCTCTTGTTTGCATCATCTTTTGCCATGAGTAGCTTCATCTAGATTGGTCATGCATCATGCTTGTTGGGCATCATGTCTTGTCTATGTGTGGTGTGTTTACTATGTTGTGTGCTTCTTTTCGATAGTTCCCTTTTCGTTGCGATCGTGAGGATTCGTTCGTCTACGCTTGGTTCGTCTTCGTGGCTTCATCTTCTTCATGGACTCGTTATTCTTCCTTGCGGGATTTCAGGCAAGATGACCGCTACCCTGGATCTCACTACTATCATTGCTATGCTAGTTGCTTCGTTCTATCGCTATGCTGCGCTACCTATTACCTGTTTATCAAGCCATCCCATATTGCCATGAACCTCTAACCTTTGACACCTTTCCTACGCAAACCGTTGTTTGGATATGTTACCGCTTTGCTCAGCCCCTCTTATAGCGTTGCTAGTTGCAGGTGAAATTGAAGATTTCTCCATGGTGGATAGGATTTTGGTTGGGATATCACAATATCTCTTATATTATTAATGCATCTGTATACTTGGTAAAGGGTGGAAGGCTTGGCCTTTTGCCTGGTGTTTTGTTCCACTCTTGCCGCCCTAGTTTCCGTCATATCGGTGTTATGTTCCCGGATTTTGCGTTCCTTACGCGGTCGGGTGATTTATGGGACCCCCTTGACAGTTCGCTTTGAATAAAACTCCTCCAGCAAGGCCCAACATTGACTTTTACCATTTGCCTCACCACCACCTACTTTTCCCTTGGGAGTCGCTCTCTCGAGGGTCATCTTTATTATAGCCCCCTCGGGCCAGTGCTTGTCTAAGTGTTGGCCCGAACCAGAGCCACTTGTAGCGCCACCTCGGGGAAACTCGAGGGCTGGTTTTAGTTGTACGTAGTGTTCATCCGGTGTTGCCCTGAGAACGAGATATGTGCAGCTCCTATCGGGATTGTCGGCGCATCGGGCCGTCTTGCTGGTCTTGTTTTACCATTGTCGAAATGTCTTGTAAACCGGGATTCCGAGTCTTCCTAGGAGAAGGTCTATTCCTTCGTTGATCGCGAGAGCTTGTCATGGGCTAAGTTGGGACACCCCTACAGGGTATAATCTTTCAAAAGCCATGTATGCGGTTATAGGCAGATGGGAATTTGTTAATGTCCGGTTGTAGATAACTTGACACCAGATCCAAATGAAAACGCATCAACCGCGTGTGTAGCCGTGATGGTCTCTTCTCGGCGGAGTCCGGGAAGTGAACACGATTCCTGGGTTATGTTTGACGTAAGTAGGAGTTCAGGATCACTTCTTGATCATTACTAGTTGACGACCGTTCTACTTGCTCTCTTCTCGCTCTTATTTGCGTATGTTAGCCACCATATTATGCTTAGTCGCTGCTGGAGCCTCACCACTTTACCCCTTCCTTTCCTATTAAGCTTTGCTAGTCTTGATACCCATGGTAATGGGATTGCTGAGTCCTCGTGGCTCACAGATTACTACAACAACAGTTGCAGGTACAGGTTGTGCGATGATCATGACGCGAGAGCGATGCTTGCTTGCGTTGAGTTCTTCTTCTGCTTCTGCGATCAGGGGATAGGTTCCAGGTCGGCAGCCTGGGCTAGCAGGGTGGATGTCGTTTGAGTTTCTGTTTGTGATTCATCCGTAGTCGGATGTTGATCTTATGTATTGTGATGTTATATTCGTGTGGCATTGTATGCCTCTTGTATGTATCCCCATCTATTATGTAATGTTGATGTAATGATATCCACCTTGCAAAAGCATTTCAATATGCGGGTCTATCCTTGGTGGGACCTTCGAGTTCCTTTTGGATAGGGTCGCATATTGGGCGTGACAAGTTGGTATCAGAGCCTCGACCGACCCTAGGAGCCCCCCTTGATTGATCGTGTAGTTTGGCCGTTGTTGAGTCTAGAAGAAAACTGTTTTCGGAGTCTTAGTTATATCGGAGAGTAGGAATTCTTTTTACTCCTCAGCCCCTTCGTCGCTCTGGTAAGGTTTCTTGATGTAGGTGTTCTGAATTACTTCTCTTCCCTTTCAAATTTTTCTTTAGGATCACGCAGTTGGGTTTCCGATCGTTGGTTCTCAGCTCTTTTCATCCGGTGCATTTCTCGTCAAGTCGACTCGAGCCTCTTCATCTTTGAGTTCAATCCGCAGTTGTTTTCTTTCCCACCCGCCCTCCCTTTTTCTTCTCGTATCCGGAATCCGTAATCGAGTATCCATTCTACTCGTGCGAAGTCTTTGCTTTCATTCCTCAATGTAATTCAATCGGTGTTTTCTCTTCAAGTTGTTCGTCGATTCCACCTTCCAAGTTGCCTTTATTTTCCCGCCCTCCCACCCCTTTTCTTCCCGGAGTTTGAGTCTCTCTCGACCATCTATTTCATTCATGTGGAGCCTCTTCAGTTTTCGTCAATTGTTCCAACCGGTGAATTCTCATTGTGTTCGACATTCTTCAGCTCTTTTCTTTCCGGTGGAGTCAATTCAAGTTTTTCGGTAGATCATATCCTTTTTCCTCGAAGTGTTTTCCATGCTCGTTCGTCTCTCGCCAGTTTTTTTTCCTTCCGGAGTGTTCAAGACATCTCAGGAGATTCATCTGTGTTCGAATTAATTCGAGGTTGTCACCTCATTCAAATATTTCAATTGTTCCGGTGCTTCATCTATCTGTTCATCGTCCTTTTCTATGGTGTTTCTTTTAGTGGGCCCTAACCCACAGGTCTTTTTTCCAGGATCTTACCTGACTCTTCTAATTTCCCCGGAGTTATTCTCGAATTCTTTTCAAGTGTGACGTAAGAATGGATTCCGTCAGTCACATGCCTTCTTCGAGATCGATTTCAAACCATTTTCATTGTTGGCTCAACCTCTCTGCTCCTCATTCTCCCGGAGTATCTCAATAATTTTTGTGGTGTTTCCCGTCGATATTTGAAGGCCGAAGAAGAGTTTTTCCTCTAAATCTTGTCCATTCTTCCGAAGATTCATGATTCTAGCTTCTTATTATCCTCTCATTTATTCCATTTGTCAGATATTCCTTTTCTCAACCATCCGGAGTTTGTCAGAAGTTGTTTTTCTGTTTCTTTTCACCAGAGGCCTTCGTTCTAGAAGAATTATTTGCCCTCATCATTCCAGCTATCATCCTCTAATTATCCCGGTGCTTCGTTCAAGTGTTTCTTTAATCAGCTCATGACCTCTTTGTTCTTTTGCATCTAATTCCCTCAAGTATCTTCGTGCTTCTCTAATTCTTCCCGGTGATTCAGTCTTTTTCATCAGCCATTTTCGAATTCTTACGGCGGTTCATTCAGATTCCTTTTCCTTTGTTATCATATTAATCCATCCGTTCTTTCAATCATACCAGTGGTTCAAGAAGACCTTCTCAAGTTTGCGATATGTCACTTCTAAATCCTTTTTCAAGTAGAATAAGTAATATGCGAAATCCATTGCTTGTCATCAATTTAATTTGATGAAGGATAAGCATACAATAAATCTTATTCTTATTTCAACTCGTGAGTAATCCTTTTTCTTCGGAGTTTGTCCTTGATGAATAAATTCTAGTTCCAAGTGTTTTCATCTTTTCTTCTCCGGAGTTCAAATTTCCTCGGCCATCTCGTCGGAACCTCCATCTAAATCATCGCAAGGCTCATCTTATTCTTTCTTCCTTCATTCTATCTCAGCATCCTTTTGTTTACCGGAGTTTTTCATGGTGGTTCTTCATGATTTAATTCTTTCTTCAAGAGTTCATCAAGATTTTGTCGGTGGAGTTCAAGTATCTTTCTTCTCGCATCTCGAAATGCAATTAATTCTCCGTATTCTTTGGAGTGGAGTTTTGCATTTCTTCGTTCTTCTCAGTTATCCAATCATTTCCGTTTGCGGCTGGTTATCACCTCATAATTTTTGAGATGTTTTCCATAAGTCCACATCAAGCTTATCCTTTCGTTGTTCATTTTCTCAACAACTCCGTTCAACGCTTCCTTCTAAGTTCTTTTCATTCTATTCTTTTAATTCTTTCCGGAGGTTTTGTGTCATGTCTTCATCAAGTGCCATCCCATCTTGTGAAGCTCATGTTCTATTCTTTCCATTTTCAGTCGGAGTGCTACCTAAATCCTTTCAGTCTTATTCATTTCTTTTCTCATCCTAACCACTCCGGTTAGAACGAGTGCTTTCATAGTCTATCTGTTTTCGTGAGCTTTTGATTCTCGTCATTCTCGTCATTCCTTTCTTCTTCTCGAATGCTCTCAATTCTTTGCTTCTTCTCTTGAGTTCTTGTTTCTCCTCTTCCTTTTTCTCTTCCGTCTCGGTCCTAAGATCTCGGGACGAGATCTCTTATTAGTGGAGGAGTGTTGTAACGCCCCGGATCCGATGCGCCAGGTGTCTGCCAGTTATTCGCCGTCGTTGCCATGTCTTGTGCTTGCGTGTTGCATTTTATCATGTCATCATGTGCATTTCATTTTGCATACGTGTTCGTCTCATGCATCCGAGCATTTTCCCCGTTGTCCGTTTTGCAATCCGGCGCTCCTATGCCCTCTGGCGTCCCCCTCTTCTCTCTTTTCATGTGCGGGTATTAAACGTTCTCGGAATGGACCGAGTCTTACCAAGCGGCCTTGGTTTACCACCGGTAGACCGCCTGTCAAGTTTCGTGCCATTTGGAGGTCGTTTGATACTCCAACGGTTAACCGGGTAACCGTGAAAGCCCCTTCTCTTTGCAGCCCAACACTCCTTCCAAATTGGCCCAAAACCCATCTAACTCCCCTCCATGCTCTCGGTCGTTCGATCACGATCGCGTGGCCGAAAACCGCTCCTCATTTGGACTCTCCTAGCTCCCTCTACCTATAAATATGTGTCCCTCCCGGAATTTTCGCGCAGATGAACCCTAGCCCCTTCTCCGCCGCGCCGCCGGACATGTCCGCCGGCCACGTCATCCGATCCAATCAGAGGACGCCACCTCATCCTCCGCCGCCCCGCGCCCAATCCCGTGCCGCCAAGTGGCACGCCGGCCACCTCTCTCCTCCCCGCGCCCGCGCCGGCCCGCTGAGGCCCGCTCCCGGCCCCCGCGGGCCCAGTCGCCGCCGCCGCCGCGGTTGCCCGGCCCGACCGCACCCCTCCGCGCCCGGCGCGCCCGCGCTCGTCCGCCTCGCCGCCGGCGAGCCTCGCGCCCGGCCGCCGCCTCCTCTCCGCCGCCGCGCCATGGCTCCGCCTCCGCGCGCGTCCGAGGGGCTGGCCCCGTCGCCCTCAGCCCCCAGCCACCCCGACCGGAGCCGCCCCGGCCAGATCTGTCCCGACGCCGCGCATCGCTCGCCCGCCGCCGCTTGTCTCCTCGCCGGCGTCCGCCGCCCGCTCCGGCGAGGGCCGCGCCCTGCCGCGCGCCCCCGCGCCTCCTCTCCTCCGCCCCGGCCAGATCCGGCCACGGAGGGCCGGATCTGGCGAACCGCCCTTCTCCGGAGAGCCCCCGAGCTCCGGCCGTCGTCTGCTTCTTCTCAGGCGAACCACTCTGGCGATCCTCGTAAACCGTGCAGATCCTGAGGTTGCCCCTGTTTTCACTAAGTTCTAGAGTTTTGTAATTTTCATGCCATGTTCATGCCATCGTATCTCTGCATCCGTAGATGCGTTTCGTGCGTGTAATATGTCAAATTGTTCGTCTAGACGAGTACATCATTTCATTCCATTGCATCATATTCATTTGAGGTCATCTTGATGCCTGAATCATCGTTGTAAGAGTGCTTCGTAATGTTTTCTGCTGTCTGTTATCAGAACGAGCTCATTTGTCATTTTTGCCATGATTGATGTGTGCACCCTATGAGGTTGATGTCTTCATGTGTTTTGAACTATGCCATGTCTTCTTTACAGAGGTGCTTACCATGTATTTTTTATGATCAATGTGGTGACTAGCACAAGCATGCAAACTAGGCATCGTGATGTTGCTGATTTTAGTCCCTGCTCTGCTGTTATTTTCATGACATGTAAACTTGATGCTACAGAGAGATCCATGCATATTTTGAGATAGTTCAGTAAGGGTGTTTTGAACATGTGGTTATTATCTATCCATTCATGCCCTTTTTTGCAATTATGGAGTAGTCTAGCATGTCATTTGAGTGCTCTACTTTTGCTTCAAAATGTTTCCTGGCAGATTGTTTACGTGTTATTCAATTTGGCCAAGCTTGCTATAGTTGATCCTTGCATGCTATGGACTTGTTCTTGACTTGGTTGGTTACACAAACATGTCTTCTTGATGATGCTATGCTTATCTTGTCATGCAATGACTTGTGGTGAGTGAATCGAGCTTGTTAAGTAGTGTTCATGATGTTGCTATTTTGCTAGGCTGAATCTGTTAATTCGTGATGCTATATAAACATGTTGCTACTAATCATTCTGTGCATAATCTGGAGATGTTCTATAAACATGTTTTGATCTACATGTCATCCTCTATCGATCCATGCTCCTGGTTGCATTTATAGGTTGTTGTAGCTTGTTCATATCTTGCTTCAAAGTTGCTTCATAATGTTGATGTCAGCCTGTTAACATTATGATCAGTTGTTTCCATGTGTTTTCCTAGTGATCCATGCACCCTATGACCTTGCTATTGGCATGCTTAGCTTCACAAATATGTCTTCTTACTGTTGGTTGCCTTGCCATGCCATGTATTACTCTGTAGTGAGTTGCTCAAGCTCATTTACATGCCTTCATAATTCTGTTTCTGCCATGTTTGAATCTGTATAATAACTTGCTATGTTTACGTGTGTGCCATCATATTTTCTGATCCTTTTTGGCTTATGGTCAGTAAGGGACTTTTGATCTATGCTATTAGTAGATTCATGCAATGCCTTTGTTTGCCATGATAAGTTCCTGTAACATGTTGTTTGATAGCTCTAAACATTGCATCGTGATGTTATTTTCTGCAAAGTCTGAAATTGTTATAACTTGCAATCTTACCATGTGTGTTTGAGCATGTTCTAGTGATTTCTAGTGATAGCTCAGTGTTCATGTTTTGTAATGCTTTACCTGTACATTATGCACATGCCTTTTGTTTTCATGTTGAGGTCCTGTAGCATGTTGTTTTGGTGCTTGCAATATGCCTAGTTGTTGTTTTGGACAGATTGTTGCTATGACTTGTATAGCGTGCATGTGTTGAACCGTTGCTCCGTTTTGAGTGTGCTCTATATAAAACTTGCTTGATTTTGCATGTAGCTTCATATTATCATGTTGCATCCTTATTTTGAGGTGTTTGCTTGATGTTTGAGTGTATTTTGCATCAATACCATGTTTAACTTGTTTTGCTCATATCTTCTAGGCCGTAGCTCCGAACTAAATGAACTTTATATGTAACTTGACTAGAATCTCGTGTAGATCATCTTTGTGCATCTTAACTTGATGTTTAACAACTTGAACATAAGGTTTATTCAGATCTGGACCAACTTCGAAATATGCATATGAGGACTTACCAGAATTGTTATATGTTGTTCCCAGCCTCATTTAAACTTGTCTTGATGGGTTGCTCTTGTTTGCATCATCTTTTGCCATGAGTAGCTTCATATAGATTGGTCATGCATCATGCTTGTTGGGCATCATGTCTTGTCTATGTGTGGTGTGTTTACTATGTTGTGTGCTTCTTTTCGATAGTTTCCTTTTCGTTGCGATCGTGAGGATTCGTTCGTCTACGCTTGGTTCGTCTTCGTGGCTTCATCTTCTTCATGGACTCGTTCTTCTTCCTTGTGGGATTTCAGGCAAGATGACCGCTACCCTGGATCTCACTACTATCATTGCTATGCTAGTTGCTTTGTTCTATCGCTATGCTGCGCTACCTATTACCTGTTTATCAAGCCATCCCATATTGCCATGAACCTCTAGCCTTTGACACCTTTCCTACGCAAACCGTTGTTTGGATATGTTACCGCTTTGCTCAGCCCCTCTTATAGCGTTGCTAGTTGCAGGTGAAGTTGAAGATTTCTCCATGGTGGATAGGATTTTGGTTGGGATATCACAATATCTCTTATATTATTAATGCATCTATATACTTGGTAAAGGGTGGAAGGCTTGGCCTTTTGCCTGGTGTTCTGTTCCACTCTTGCCGCCCTAGTTTCCGTCATACCGGTGTTATGTTCCCGGATTTTGCGTTCCTTACGCGGTCGGGTGATTTATGGGACCCCCTTGACAGTTCGCTTTGAATAAAACTCCTCCAGCAAGGCCCAACATTGACTTTTACCATTTGCCTCACCACCACCTACTTTTCCCTTGGGAGTCGCTCTCTCGAGGGTCATCTTTATTATAGCCCCCTCGGGCCAGTGCTTGTCTAAGTGTTGGTCCGAACCAGAGCCACTTGCAGCGCCACCTCGGGGAAACTCGAGGGCTGGTTTTAGTTGTATGTAGTGTTCATCCGGTGTTGCCCTGAGAACGAGATATGTGCAGCTCCTATCGGGATTGTCGGCGCATCGGGCGGTCTTGTTGGTCTTGTTTTACCATTGCCGAAATGTCTTGTAAACCGGGATTCCGAGTCTTCCTGGGAGAAGGTCTATTCCTTCGTTGATCGCGAGAGCTTGTCATGGGCTAAGTTGGGACACCCCTACAGGGTATAATCTTTCGAAAGCCGTGTCTGCGGTTATAGGCAGATGGGAATTTGTTAATGTCCGGTTGTAGATAACTTGACACCAGATCCAAATGAAAACGCATCAACCGCGTGTGTAGCCGTGATGGTCTCTTCTCGGCGGAGTCCGGGAAGTGAACACGATTCCTGGGTTATGTTTGACGTAAGTAGGAGTTCAGGATCACTTCTTGATCATTACTAGTTGACGACCGTTCTGCTTGCTCTCTTCTCGCTCTTATTTGCGTATGTTAGCCACCATATTATGCTTAGTCGCTGCTGGAGCCTCACCACTTTACCCCTTCCTTTCCTATTAAGCTTTGCTAGTCTTGATACCCATGGTAATGGGATTGCTGAGTCCTCGTGGCTCACAGATTACTACAACAACAGTTGCAGGTACAGGTTGTGCGATGATCATGACGCGAAAGTGATGCTTGCTTGCGTTGAGTTCTTCTTCTGCTTCTGCGATCAGGGGATAGGTTCCAGGTCGGCAGCCTGGGCTAGCAGGGTGGATGTCATTTGAGTTTCTGTTTGTGATTCATCCGTAGTCGGATGTTGATCTTATGTATTGTGATGTTGTATTCGTGTGGCATTGTATGCCTCTTGTATGTATCCCCATCTATTATGTAATGTTGATATAATGATATCCACCTTGCAAAAGCGTTTCAATATGCGGGTCTATCCTTGGTGGGACCTTCGAGTTCCTTTTGGATAGGGTCGCATATTGGGCGTGACACCTTGCACCTTGGTGCACCTCGCAAGCTCTTGTAACCGTACTCTTATTCATGTTGTTGCGTGTTTTGAAATATAAGGTTGGCTTCGAGCCACCTTTCTTTTCAAAAAAAAGGGCTAGCCCCAGGAACAATGATGGGCCACATCCATGTGTATTTCTCTATGTATACCACTGTAGTATAAAAAGGAACTCAACAGCTGCTATAGAGCCTATCTCACTTGGGCCAATGATAGCACAACTCGTGCCCGACGCAAATGCCGGCCGGTTTAGCCTTGAGCTGGCCATTTGGTCTGTTCCAGCCAGGCTGGCCCGCTAGTACGACACAACATGGACCTGACATTGCACAGCAGAGACCATTCCTGGGCCATGGGTATGCGGGCCGACATGACATAACCCATTTCTTTTTTTACATATATGGCCTAAAAACTGCCCATTAGGCAAAAAAACAAAAAAAAACAGCCTGGCGGACCAAATAACATGTGGGCCTACATGCCTGGTGTGCCGAACGGGTCGGCCTGATTAGCAAATAAACCGTGCTCGGGCCTGAGAGCATAACACGCGTGCCAACACGACATGACAAGTTTAGGCCAACTCCACCGCGCGACCCCATCCTGTCTGGCCCCGTCCGTTTAGGATAAAAGGGACAGACCAGGCAGCCCAGTGCGCGGGAGCAAAAAGACTTTTGTTCATTTTGTGTCCGCTTTCGACCCATCCTCGGCCCAAGTTTGCGCCAATTTTGGAGTGAAACGGACAGCGCGCAGACGGGCGGGACGCGCGCACTTGTCCTCCCCTGGCCCGCCTGTCGGTGGCACAAAGCAAAAAACCCCGCCCATCCATTTGGCGCCATTTGCAGCAAACCCTCCCACGTCCCTCCCGCCACCCCCTCCCTCCCCTGTCCATGGCCGATGCCCAGCCGAATTCCGGCGGCCTGGCCGTCGACCCGCCCAGAAAGGTGAAGAAGAAGGCGGCCAAGGCGCCAAGGAAGTCGCGGTTGGAGTGCACGCCGGAGGAAATCGCCAAGTTGGACGTGGAATCGGCGAAGACGAGGGGCCGGAGAGCGATCGTTAAGGTCAATGCTGCCGCGCCCAAGTTCGCCACTGAGCGCGATGCAATGGAGGCCGCGCGGCGTAAGGCCGCGGTCAACGAGAAGGAGGACATCGTTAACAAAGCGCACGCCCTCCTCATGCTTGGCATGTGCCGTCCCGCCGGTTTCCCTGCAGCGACCGTCGGCCCGGCGAGCACATACTCGTCAATCGCCCGGCCTCCGTCGCACTGCCAGTCGCCGATGTCGCAGACCACGCCCATGTCGCCCGGCTTTCCCCCGCCAAGGCACGAAGGCCAGACCTGTTTCTCGGGGCCGCCGGACTTTGGCGTGATCGCGCTGTCCACACCGCACCCCTCGGCCGTCATCAACCTCAACGTCACGCCTGGGTCCAACAGTGGTGGCCCGCCGTCCGTCGAGATGCAAAGAAAGCAAGCACGGGCACCATGTCGTCCCCCCGCATCTTGTTCGACGGAATGCCAACACCAATGCCGCCGGTCGACGACCCCTTCTACAACCAGTTCATGAAGGATGTGATCTACGAGGGTGGGCACGGCCGTGCCTACGACCCCGACGAGACCCAAAGTCAGGATGGCCGCGCCCAGTACGTTCCCGATGAAGAGGCCGACGATCGTGCTGACTACAACCATGGTGACTCATGGCATGAGGACGATGACGATGAAGAAGAAAGCAATGACATTGATATTGGTGGTGAGCCATTGTTCATCGACGAGCTCACCCAAAGAGCGGAAACACAAAAGAGGAGGAAGAGCATTCGCACGGGTTCATATACACAAGATGAGGACAAGTTGATTTACCAATGTTGGATGGAGATTAGCCAAGATCCAAAGACCAGCACGCAACAAAAGGGCCTTGTTTTTTGGACGAGAGTCCACAAAACTTTTCATGAAAGGAAGATGTTTGAGCCCTACCAAATTACAAGCAACTGTGGCATCACCTCGATTCAAAAGAGGTGGTTGTTCATCCAACAAGAGTGTAACAAGTATTGCGCCGCATTTGAGAGCGTTGAAGCACAACCCGTGAGTGATCTCGGCGTTGGGGACATGGTATGCTCTCCTTTCCTAGCCCTTTTCCTTGCTACGGCCATGTGAGACTTCGGCCTCTTATATGTTTGCATGTTCAATTATTGTTGATCATGTGGTGTAGGCATTTCAATCTTTGGAAGCATTTAAGGCCCGGGACAATGACAAGCCATTCACTCTTACGCATTGTTGGATGATCATCGACAATTGCCCCAAGTTCAAGGATCAATACCGTGAACTTCAAAGAAAGAGAGGCAAGAAGACGGCCAAGTATGTCGGAGGTGGAGATGGCGAGGCGTTGAAGAGGCCGAGGGGCAAGACCAACTCCAAGGTGGACGACATACGTGATGCCTCATCCATGGCCTTGCATGACACTTTGCATGGCATGATGTCTTAAAAGGATATGAGGGACGAGAAGAAGCGGCCAAGCAAGGACGAGCAAATGAAGCAATACCTAGAGCTTCAAAGGAAGAAGCTTGAGATGGAGGAGGCGGCCAAGAGGAGGAAGATTGACATGGAGGAGGCGTTCCGGCAAAGGCAGCTCGACATCGAGGCGGCCAATGTCTCGGCCAGGCAGAGGCAGCTCGACATCAAGGCCACCAATGTCGCAACCAAAGCAAAGGAGGTGACCCTTGCGATAATGAGCGTGGACTTGTCCAAGATGAGCGACAAGACGAGGGTCTGGTTCGAGGCCAGGCAGAAGGAGATGCTCGACGCCGACGGCCTGAACTAGGTCGTCCGATCGGCCGTGGCCGTTCTTTTTGGAGGCTGGCATGGGTGTCGCCCCGCCCGCTGGGCCGCTGGCTGTGTGCCGGCAAGAAAAACATCCATTTTGGAGACCGGCTGTGTTGCCGGCGAGGACAACTATTTATTTTAGAGGTTGGTTGTGTTGCCGGCCGCTGGCTGTGTTGCCGGTGATGGACGTGTAGGCCGCTGGCTCTATTGCCGGCGTGAACTAGGGCCGCTGGCCATGAACTAGGCTTGGCATTTGAAACGTTGCTCTTTTTTAAAATGAAGGCGAACAAAATGGGGCTGCGTCCGCGCGCTGGGCGCACGGCCACCACATCCCAGGACACGTCCGAACACGACCCCATTGCCCTATCCAAACGGACAGAATCCGATCAAAACGGGCGTCCGTTTGGAGTCGCGCGGTCGAGTTGGCCTTACTGATTAGCACAGGCCAGGCCTACCCATTTGGCCATCTCTGGTTCAGCCAGGCATTTTTCATGGTTTCATGTCTCAAAAAAAAATATGCCCTTTTGCATTTTGGAAGGACGCGACTACTCCGAGTCAACTCTTCTTCCCCAATAAGAATGTCATCTCAACCTGCTCCGTCGATGCACATCTGCTGCTCGTAGAATACACACACACCACGCCAATCACCCAGCCCAAGGAGAGCGACGACCAAGTCGGCAGCAATGGCGGACCTCGCGGTGGGCTTGGCCAAATCGGTGGTGGAGGGGGCGTTGACCAAGGCCCAGTCGGCCATCGAGGAGGACTCCAAGCTGCGGCAGAGCGCGCAGCGCGACCTCGTGTTCATCACTGGTGAGTTCCAGATGATGCAGTCCTTCTTGAAGCTCGCCGACGACGAGCGCACCAGGAACATCGTGGTGAGGACCTGGGTGCGGCAGATCCGGGAGCTCGCCTACGACGTGGAGGACTGCATCGAGTTCGTCCTCCACCTCGACAAGAAGTCCCAGTGGTGGCGCCGCCTGCTCCCGGCCTTCGTGTCGGCCGCCAGGCAGCCGCTCGACGAGGCCATCGCCGAGATACGGCAGCTCAAGATCCGGGTGGAGGATGTGAGCTCCAGGAACGCGCGCTACAGCCTCATCAGCGACTCCGGCTCCAAGCCCGTCGTCGTGCATCAGCAGCCGCCGGCAGCGGCCCGCGCCGCGATGGGCGCCACGGCGTTCCACATGCTCGTCGAGGCGACGGACATCGCGAAACGGCAATATGGGGATCTCACCCAGCTAATCACCAAGAAAGACAACGGTTTTCAGGTGATCTCGGTGTGGGGGACTGGCGGCGATCTTGGGACGCTATCCATCATCAGGAAGGCGTTCGATGATCCAGAAATTTGCCAAAACTTCACCTGCCGTGCCTGGATCAAACTCGTCCACCCTTTCAACCCCCACGAGTTCATCCGGAGCTTGAGGGTTCAGTTCTATGCAAACTCTTGCAAAGAACCGGGGTCAATCATCGGTGTAGGGGTCCTAAAGATGATGGAGGCCACTCAAGACGATCTGGAGACATTCATGGAGGAACTCAACAGCAAGAAGTACATCATCGTCTTAGAAGATGTGTCCACCATTGTAGACTGGGATGCTGTCAGAATGTTTATTCCCAGCAGTAAGAACGGCAGCTGTATCATTGTGTCGACTCAGCAATCCGAAATAGCAAGCGTCTGTGTGGGGCACTCATACCAAGTATTGGAGCTGAAGCAGTTCTCCACGGAGCACTCGGTTTATGCCTTCACAGAGGTAAAGCCTAGAACATCGTTAATTACATTCAGAAAAATATTTGCCTTAACTTCTTCTTTACTCATCAACTTTGATATTAATTATCAGAGTCACAGATGCACACATTCTATCATCAAGTTATCATGAGAGAAAAGTATCTAAAATCTATTGACATGGTTTTCTTTTTGTGAAAACTGTTGTTATCATCGCCAGGTAGCAAACAAATTTTGTCTGCATCATTTGTTCTTTCCAAGTTGGACAGCTGTAGTTCTAGGATATAGAAATAATGAATCACTACTTGATTACTTAAATACCTTGTGTAATATGCTTTAGAGTTTGCCGTGTAAACACAGAACGTCATAAAACTGACCACTAATTTGTTGGTGGCACATATTGAACTGATACATGTGGATTTTATTTGTTATTTGGTTCCAACTAAAAAGGAAAATGAACTTTATTAGTATAAAAAATTGAGATGACCAATTCAACTTTCAATTCAAACGAGAGCTTCAACTTTCAACCATGGCCATTCACTTCTAACTAAAACAATAAATGAACTTTCAGTTTGGGGAATAAACTTTCCGTACATAGGTTTTGAAGTATAGATGAAACTAACTACAAAGTAAATTTCCAACAATAAAACTCAACTTTCAGTTGGTCATGCGGGCATTCAAGTGAAAATTGATGAAATGTCAATAGCCTATGGCACTGGCTTATAACAGCTTTCCATAGCTTAGAAGGGATAAACTGTGGCTCATCTCCAGGTGAAGCAAGTTAGCGTGCATGACAATTAATACCTGCACTCCCCATGGGAGCTATGAACCCTCTATTGTTGCTAGGGAAAGCAAAAAGGAAGCGAAGTGAGTGAAAGAGGATGAAATCGATTCCACCAACATCTCTTTGCACTCCTTTCCATAGGCTTCTAATGAAATTGTTGGACTTGCACACCCAACTCTGGGCTTGTTTACCTACATCTATTTCATTTTTATTTTGCATTCCCCCTTACATTCCATGTTTTTTCTTCCAATAATTAATCAAATCCTCTAAATTGTTCACCTTTCCATTTTTTAGGAAAAGTAGACCGGTTACAATTTTGAATCATTTATTTCTTGTTATTTCCTGAAACTCTAAGATGTTATCCTGTGAGGCCTACCTCGTGCTCGTCAATTTGATTTGGTTCTTTTTTCAGGGGTCTCAAGGTGATGGAGTTAAAGCTGAGGAGATATCAGCAGAGCATGAAGCGAGACCTGATACAATTCACACCTCTAGAATTGATGCAGCCCTTGCTTGGATGAAAAAGTACCCCATCACTGGACGTGAGTCAGAAATTAATGAGCTTTGTCAGTACACAACCAAAGCCCGTTTTAACTCTTTCCATGTTATATCCGTATGGGGGATAGCTGGTGTTGGGAAATCAACTCTTGTCAGAAACTTGTTCTGCAACAGAATCCTTAAGACAACCCTATTTGAAAAGTATGGTTGGGTGGATGTATCACATCCGTTCAATTTAAGGGACTTCTCCCGGAGCTTACTGTTGGATTTTTATTCTGAATCATTTCAAGCCAAGGAGGCTGCTTCCAATGACACGATAAGAAGCAAAAACCCCATTCAAGAGTGTCGTGATCTTCTGGAACAACATCACTGCCTCGTAGTTATTGATGATCTGCAGTCCAAGGAAGAATGGGACTTGATAAAAGCTGCCTTATTGTCGAGATCTTCACAAAGTGTTATTATTGCCATTACAACTGAAGCAAGCATTGCCACATGTTGTGTGGATAAGGAAGACCTGGTCTTTAATGTCAAAGGTCTTCAAGCCGATGCAGCCGTTGATCTCTTCCACCAGGAGGTGTGTAAAAAACTTCGCTCTGTTTTAGCTCCTATTTAATTAGCTTTGGTCCAGCATGCATGTTCTTACAATTGTCACTCGGTCGTCATGCAACAATTAGCTTTGGTCCCCCTTACTTAGGAGATCAAGACATAGCATAGCACTGAATACTATCTTAGATTTACTATATAAGTTGATTGTAGACTATTGGAGACATCGACATTGTTCTACATATTGCATAAATGTTTTCCAGTTTTGTCGGGTTGTTGTGCCTTTGGTAGCAAAAGTACGTTCCTTCCTTCCCTTTCCAATTACCTAACCTTTTTTCATGGACCACACTAGGGACCAGCGCCTATCAGAAGTAACGCAACCCCTAACCCACACAGATATACACACGCTGAAAAAAGAGACAATGACCCATACACGCATGTGTAAACAGAAACAACATAAAAACGGGCCCAAAAACATGAATCTTTGTGCTCAAATCGTGTGGTGGAGATGTTAGATGTGTAATAACTAAATCTCGTCTAGATGTGCTTTAGCAAATCCATTTTCCTTTATTTAGAATAATTCCGTCGCTTTTAACGAATAGTTCACATGCTGTGATGCTCCTTTTTTTTACGAATATATATAATATTCCTTCTTTACCTTTCCCGTTTCCATGTCCCTGGCATTTTATCATTTGTACAGAATTTAGGCACTTCTAATGAATAGTTTCATTTGCTTTCACATTATACTCTTAAATTGGTCACATATATATATTGTGTTTGTGTCTGCCTCACTTATATTTTGCAAGTGAAACGTCAAATTCCAACGTAACTAGTCTTTACCATATATACTAACAGTGGTATCTCTCAAATTGGTTGAACAGGCGAATAGGAAGAATTCATCGTCCACTTTGAAGGATCTCAAAGAAGAACCAAAGCTACTTGAACTTATTCTCAAGTGTGGCGGGCTTCCCAAAGTACTAGTTGCAATAGCCGGTGTATTGGCCAAGAAGACAGTCACACTAATGGACACTGTAGGTTTGACCAATGACAGATTCATGCACACACTGGAGACCAACCCAGAGTACGACAGTCTACGTGGTCTATTCGGATGGATGTATTCGTACTTCCGTAGTTGCCCGGATTCCCTTAAGCCGTGCATCTTCTACATGTCACTTTTCCCTCGAGGTCAAAGCGTCCGGCGAAGGCGTGTGGTGAGACGGTGGGTCGCGGAGGGCTACACAAGGGACAGTGAAGACAAATCAGCAGAGCAAAATGGGGAGATGTTCTTCTCCAAGCTCCTCGATCTGAGCATAATCCAACAGCCACCACAGTCGGTCACCACTGCGTTGGGTGACACAAGGATGATCTCCTGCCGTGTCAATGGCTTCATACGTGAGTACATTGTATCACGGCGGATGGAGGAGAACCTTGTCTTTGAGCTGGAGGGCTGCTGCGACGTGACCACGCAACGCACAGGGCGTCACCTCATCATAAGGGAGAGCTGGGACAGGGACAAGATCGTGTTTGAGAGCATGGACTTCTCGAGGCTACGGTCGCTGACGGTGTTTGGGAAGTGGAAAGAATTCTTTGTTTCCAAAAGCATGAAGCTGCTCAGGGTGCTTGATCTAGAGGATGCATTGGGTGTAGAGGATGCTGATCTCGAGCGGATGCTGAAGCTGCTGCGTCGTCTCAAGTTCCTCTCGTTGCGAGGATGCCATGAGATCCACCATTTGCCAAGTTGTTTAGGAGACCTGAGGCAGCTCCAGACCCTGGATGTCAAACGCACCTCCATTGTAAAACTGCCAAAGAAAATCAGTAAGCTAGAGAAGCTGCAGTACATTCGTACCGGCACCTCCCTCCTAGCAGAGCAACAATCAACACCATGCCTTTCAGTATCCGAACTCTGTGGACGTCGTCCCCTAGTTGGTGTTATGGTACCTAGAGGGATTGATAAACTGACGGCCTTGCATACGCTCGGAGTTATCAACATTGGCTCATCAGGTGGGAAGGCCATCCTCAAAGAGCTCAAGGATCTCACCCAATTGCGCAAGCTCGGAGTGTCTGGCATCAACAAGAAAAACATTGAGAAGTTCTCATCTGCAATCTCAGGTCATGTTCATCTGGAATCCTTGTCGGTGCACGTGGACAAGGACAGTCAAGGTTGTTTGGCTGGCATATCCCTACCTTTGCAGGCATTGCAGAGTCTCAAACTGCATGGGCCTGTCGAGAAGCTGCCAGGTTTAGAGATCGACCAGCTTAGCAAGCTGAGAAAGTTGGATCTGGAGATGAACATGTTGACAAAGGATGACATAAAGCTCACTGGGAGTCTACCCAAACTATGTGCTCTTCGTATCAAGCTGCTCCAAGATAGTAAGCTCCACTTTTGTGTCAAAGAGAATGGGCTTGAGTTGCACACTTATCGAGAGGCCAAGGTCCTCGAGATTGCTTGCGGCTCCAGCTTAGATGTTACTTTTGGAACAAACACAATGACTAGTCTTGAGCTGCTGAAGGCTTACTGCTCCGAAGGATCTTCAGTGAAGTTTTCCGGCCTGAAGAATCTAGTTGGACTCAAGGAAGTCCTGATTAAGGGCTGCTGTGACGACATGCTGAAGGAAGACCTGCAGAGCCAACTCAACGATCATTCAGAGAAACCGGTTTTGAAGCTGGAGGAATAGCCACGTTTGCCCTGATGGATACTGAATGAATGGTCATGTCCCTGTTCATTTGTCTTACTCTTTTTCCCGCATACTACTCGATCCTGTTGTTTTTCTGCGAAGTTCAATATACAGATGTGTAACTGTCCTGTGCTGTAACATGCCAATGAACGCTGAAACTTATAGCTGATAATCTGTTGGCGAAGTAGTTTTTTTTATAACCTGTTGTTTTCATTTCCCTTCTTTTAGAGTAATACCTTGTACCGTAGAAAAATATCAGTTTTTTTTTGCTCGATCCTTGTATTTATTTTAGTTGGTGTTTTTCTTTATTAAGAAGAAAAGAAAAAAGAATGACTGATTTGGATAAAGTTTAGACATTCAATGGTCGGACTAATAGAGGCTTAGTAATTTTAGTTTTTTGTTTGGGTCTGAATAACTGCCACACGTGTGGCATGGACGGGAACCCACCCGCACACCTTGTGTGGCATGGACGGGAACCGGCCCGCACGACCACGTCCACGCGCACAAAACCACGGCCCGCACGTTCGGTGCGTGGCAACCCAGCCCGCACTGCCCCGTCCGGGCCACACGACCCGCTGCCCGCATGACCCAGCCGTTCCCGTCCTCCGCTCCATCGCCTCTCTCGACTGTCGCCAACGTCCCCCACCTCTCGAACCCCTACCCCCGTCGCCGGCCTTCTCTGGTTGCCATGGCAACTAGAGCAGATCCGTAGGGCAAACCCACCGCAAACCACACCCCAACCCTCCCCACCCCCAGCCCCCCACTCCAACCCAGCCCTTCAGAGACGATCAGCTAAAATCAGGTGAAAATCTCCCTATCTCATCCTTCTCATCCTTCAGGCTGAAAATCTCCCCGATCATGTACTGGATCCATGCTATAGGGGGGTGGCAACACCAGTAATTCTGAGATCCAGTAGTTTTGTGATCTACGTGTTGAGCTTAACTTAAGTTTCTAGTATAATTGACGCAGGTAGTTGCGTATGAAATGGATGAGTAGGAATCCCTAAAAAAGGACAGGAAGGACAATTTTTGGAATGAAGGGGTTGGGAAAAATTAATTGCCACTTGTGTATAACGACAGTTGCCACCTTTCGTTGTCAGTAGCTGCCACCTATTTTGACCTGTTGCTTGCCATCCCTATCTTCTATGTGCAAGCAGCAGAAGAATACAATTCTTGTGGATTGTTGATGCCTTCTTGTTCATGCAGTGATTGAGAGCACATCGGAAAGAAGCGAGACACGGAAAGAATGAATCACGAAGATGGCGCTGATGCTTGGGGTTCTCAAAGGCCAGAAACGCCCCCTTGGGATGCATCAGAGTACAGTCAACTCATTTCTACAGGGCCGTTGCTGCCACTACTAAAACATTATGCAGGCGTAGGTATGATGCGTGATAACAAAAGAAGAGAACAGTTGCCATCTTCGCAACGATGAAGATGACATTCTACTTATGTCGTACACTCTCATTTTTTCACAGGTTCTTATGACCAAAACACTCTTAGGGAGCCCCCGTGGCAAGTTCAGTCACAAGGCGCTAACACTGACAAATGTGCGCGCAGCCAACTTTAACTAGCTAGTATGGCTAATCAAGGTAATGCAAAACGAAAAAAAGCACATGCTGTTGTGGACGTGAAAAATGAACATGCAAAAAAACTGGCAAAAGGACTCACGAGTTATCACGGGTGAAAATGCAGAGCGTTCATGCAGCACGTGGCATCAAGCAGCACCCATGTACCTGCAATCGACGTCATACACACGTGAGTCCATAAAAAAAGTGAAGTTGCGGATGCTCAATTAGCAGAAGGAGCATAGTTGACATCTACAATTGCCATAAATTAAAAACTACACTTGTCATCCCTGGAAAACTGTTGTTGCCATCCATAGACACCTGCAGTTGCCATCCATAGACACCTGCAGTTGCCATGGAGGAATAACTGCAGTTGCCATGCCAGTGCAACTACATTTGCCATGCCATGGCAACTGCAGTTGCCATGAAGGAACAACTGCGGTTGCCATACCGATGCACCTATAGTTGC
Source organism: Triticum aestivum (assembly GCF_018294505.1). Lineage (NCBI taxonomy): Eukaryota > Viridiplantae > Streptophyta > Magnoliopsida > Poales > Poaceae > Triticum > Triticum aestivum. Next base: position 98,342,597 of record NC_057804.1, read on the forward strand.
CATGCCAGTAAAACTGCAGTTGCCACATCAGGGGCAACTGCAGATGCCGTGCTAGCACAAACTGCATTTGCCATGAATTGACCAACCACTACTATGCTTACAGGTTATTACGCTGGTGGTAACCCGGCAAACGTCTCGTGGCAAGCTTCACAAACGGCAGGTGGAGCACGTCATTTTGGTGTCACAGACCACACAAGATGGTCAAATGCAGCACAACAAGGTAAGGAGAAAAACTAAACCACAAAAACAGCACTACATTTGTTATTTGTAGTTATTGGTAGGCAAAAAATAGTAGTTGCCATGTTTGTTAAACAGTAGCTGCTATGACTGGACAACTACAGCTGCCATACATGTCCACGCGCAGCCTCACGGCTTGCTGTTTGAAATGATGTCATGCCAAATCACTCGAAGATGGTGTGATCCGTTGCGATACACATGTTATTCAAACAAAAATCTTAATCTCGTACCTGTTTTTTCTATTATAGGGCCTACAACTACAGTGAACAGCGGCGCGGGGACATCTACTGCGGGGAGCTCTGAGCGCACGGAAGACGCATTCCACCAGCCAGCAGACAATCATGCCGCAAACAATTTCGAGTCAGAGTCGGGAATGGCAATCATTCCAGCAATGCCGACAAGCACCCCTTTGAACACAAGCACTGCCAACACTCAAGTAGATGGAACTGCCGCCGATACTGAAGTGAATGATGAAACTGACGACGACGCACAAGGGGATAAAGATGGTGGGCAATCAGAGATCATGGTACCTCAGCCACCGTACATTGGGCAGAGATTTAAATCGTTCGAAGAAGCAAAGGAATACTACCAAACATATGCAAAGTTCCATGGATTTGCGGTCAACACCGAGTACCATAGAAAAATTAAGAAAACTAACGAGTACAGCAGAGGTGAGATGAGGTGCCACAAGGCACGGAGGAACAAGAAGGGGAAAGGTGTTGCGCCTGTCGTTCCGGAACGAAAGAGAGGTATCATTCTCAAAATAGAGTGTCCCGTCCGGTGTAAGCTAAATGTAGATGGAGGACAATGGGTGGTCAATGAGTATTTTGACGAGCACAACCACCAACTCATAAAGAAGTTCGACCTGGTAAAATTTCTGACCGCCCACAGAGGGTTCACCCCCGTCGAAAGGCAATTCGTAAAGCTGCTACATGATTGTAACGTCGGTCCATCAAGAATGGTACAGATACTATCTCTCATCCACAGCAAAAAGGGGAAACTGAGTAGCATGTCGTACATACCAGCTGACGTCACAAACCTACAGGCCAAGTACCGTAGAGAGAGCAAGTTGGCAGACATAGAGGCCACAATTGCCTACTTCGATGAGAAAGTGAAGGAAGATCCAGATTTCTTCTACAGGATAAGGTTGGACGATGAGGACCGTGTCAGGAACATGTATTGGGTGGATGGTGCTGCAAGAAGAGCCTACAAACATTTCCGAGATTGCATTTCATTCGACGCGACATACCTCACCAACATGTACAAGATGCCATGCGCTCCGTTCATAGGAATAAATAACCATAATCAGTCGTTGCAGTTCGGCTGCGGGCTCGTCCGGAACGAAGACACAGATGGGTACGTTTGGCTGTTCAAGACCTTCTTGGAGTGCATGGATGGACTTGCTCCGATGAACATAATAATAGACCAAGATTTCAGCATGCGTGCAGGCATAGAGGAGGTCTTTCCGTTGGCAGTGCACAGGCACTGCAGGTGGCACATTATAAAGAAGGCTGAGGAGACGCTAGGACCGTTCTTTGCTGACCGTCCAGAGCTGCACAAGGCATTCGAGCTGTGCGTGGACCACAGCTTGACGGTGGAGGAGTTTGAAAGGAGCTGGATGGCCATGATTGAAACACATCAAGTCCAAGACAACGAGACACTTGCTAACCTGTGGGAGAAGCGAATGTACTGGGTGTCGGCCTACTTCATGCAGTGCTTCTTCCTATTTCTGCAGACTACACAACGCAGCGAGGGGTTCAATGCTGTTTTGAAGTGGTACATCAACCCTGGCAACTCATTGCTACAATTTGCCAAGCAGTACACAGCTTTACAACAAAAAATTCTGGGATCTGAGCTACAGCAAGAAGCGACCACAGCACTAAAGCAGCCAAAATTGCTAACGTATTTACCGATGGAGAGGCAAATGAGCAAGATATACACCAACAAGATCTTTAAAAGTAAGTCAGTTGCGTTACAGTCTTATTTGCAGAAAAAGCACATAGGCAGTAGGTGCCTTATAGAGTGCAATGTAGTTGTCATGTTTAATGAAATACTGTTTTGCCATGCTTACTCAGCTGCAGTTGCCATGTTCAATGAAAATTCTGTTTTGCCATGCTTACTCGGGTGCAATTTCCTTGTTGAATGAAGTGCAGTTGCCATGTTTAATACACTGTGCTTCCATTGGGGCATGTTGGCATGCAAGTGCCAATGTCAGCTGGAAAAATGTTATATTGGCGACACATATACTGAAATGCACTTGCCATGTTTAATAAAGTGAATATGCCATGTTTGTTGAAATGCAACTGCCATGTTTAGCCAATTGTAGATGCCATGTTTAAATAAAAGGGCAGTTGCCATGTTTTATGCAATGTGCTTCCATTGGGGAATGTTGGCGTGGAAAATGACGATGTCCAGTTGAAAATGTACTACAATTGCCATGTCTAGTGTGCTGCATTTGCCATGTTCAACATACTATATTTGCCATGTTCAATGAACTATGTTTGCCATGTTCAATCAAAAATGTATTTCTATTTACATGACAACATAAGGTGGTACAAGAAAAAAGCACGATAGTTTAACAGAAAACACACAAAACTTGCAGATTCCAGGAAGAAATAAAACGTGCCAGCATGTTCACTGCTTTCCAGGTGGACGAATATACGTTCAAGGTGTGTTCTATTTTGTGCATGTTAGATTCAGAACCTGAAGACCCGGACAAAGGAAGGAACTACTTCATCAAAGCCTCGATAGGCGAAGGTGAGTACTACTGCCAATGCTGCAAGTTCGAACAGGACGACATTGTGTGCTGTCACATACTAAAAGTAATGGACACGAACACTGTGACACGGATGCCCCGCCATTTCATAAGGCGGCGATGGACTTGGGACGCTGACGACGCGTTGGCGCCACAGACAACACATGCAATTCTGGCTGTGCATGACGAGAGACCTGAGTCAACCATGAAAGCCGTGAGGCACGTTGTGCTGACAAAGAACTATGCTGAGCTAATTGATGAAGCGTGCAAGAGTGATGAGACAGCGAGAGTCGCGAAAAACACAGGAAGGCACTGAAAAGAGAGATTGATGAGATCAAGAAGAGGAAAGTTGAGGAAGCCTTACATCGGTTCCCCCGCACATCAAGTGTGCCTTCATCCACGGGGCCATCATCTGAAAACTCGGAGATAGGATCTGGAATAGCAAGCACGCAGACCCAGGTCAGGAACCCACCCCATTCCATCACAAAGGGTCGTCCAAGAGAGATAAGGTACAAGTCAAGATTGGAGATTCAAGCAGAACACAAGAAAACAAAGAAAGGGGCGGGCAATCCATGAGCAAAAATTGGGCCGACGTGACATGGTCCTTGTGGACATTTTGTTTTGTACCCTAGATGATGAGAATTTTTTTAAGATTGCGAGAATGACTCTTGAGGGGCATCGGAAGTGGAAGGAAAATTCATTGAGTGGATAAATGCAGTTGCCATGTTATGGGTACTTAATCTGTCATGTTATGTGTAGTTAATCTGCCATGTTATGTGTAGTTAGTTTGCCATGCTATTTTATACTAAATATGACATGCTATTTTATACTAAATATGCCATGCTAGTTGTACTGCATCTGCCATTTCAGTTGTACTGGATCTGCCATGTTAGTTGTACTGTATCTGTCATGTTAATTATGCTGGATCTGCAATGTTGTTTGTACCGTATCTGCCATGTTAGTTGTACTGAAAATATGCCATGGTATTTGTAATGACTCTGCATGGCATATATTTCCATGACAATACGACGCGGTTTAGAGACACATAGTGTATTGTGTGCAATGTATAGGAAACAAGTTGGAAAAGGCATAACGTGCATAAACCGCAGCAAAGGTTGTGGCTACATGATCAAACCTACCATGCTAGCTGGTGAAGTTAGTGATGAAATAAAAGAAGCAAGACGTCCAAATGAACAACGACAATGACGTTCGCTAACCATGCCTGATGAACTACATTTGCCATGTTTTAAAACATCATGACGCATTCGAAACAGCAAACGGGTGATGCAAACGATGAAACCATAGTAATAATGATAAACATAAAAAACATATCTGTTGTCACGCCTAAGTACGTTCACATCCACACATATATTACAGAAACTATTCAAATGTCGCTCACACACCACCACTACATAGTAGCCTACGCGGGGTTGCAGTCATAACATAGCACACGAACATAGTTTTTGACGAGAACAAAAGAGATAGTACCTTACATTCCTCGGCAACAGAATGTAAGGTATGCATCCGGTGTGTATTGCCGCGTGATCACTTGTACCTCTTGATGACTTTCTTGACAGCTTCCTCCACAAACTCGCGTGCTCCGGACCGCTTGTTGAAATCTTCATTCGTCAACCAGTTCCATGTGTGGATTTTCTGGAGCTCAACGACCGTTGCAGCTGTGATAGCGGGGACAATTCTGCCTTCCCACTTTGCAAAGTATTCCAGCGCGTGAAAGCCACAGTCCGTCCTGCACGAGAAAAAGAGTCAGGTGAACACGCAAAAAGGACAGACGTAGCAAAAGACAGACTTCAATTGAGATGTGGCAACAAAAAGAGGGGTCGGATTGATGTAAATGGCACATGAAGGAGGGGGTTAAGAAATTACGTGTTCCCTTGCTTCACAGTCGCCACATACTCAGTCGGGAAATGCCTGATCTGGACCTGTGAATGTTCGTAGTGACGGTTCCATGTCTCTTTGAAGTTGTTGATGAAGAATTCGGCATGCGTAGTAAGGTCTGCATCAGCTTCCGAACGGATTGAATCAAGCACCTCAAAATGTTGGTTCTTCAGGTCAAGACATATGGCATAGTGGTGACCACACTTGTCCTGCCGGTCATGTGGTGCAAGCTCCTGGAACATGGGGAACATGACCTTCATTTAAAATTGAAGAAATGAGAAGCGAAGTTCACATAAAGAATAGCAGAGGGACAAAAAAATTAGAATCACATAGAATGTTTTAGTTATGGGTGGGGATAGTTGAAAGAAAGTTGCCGTCCATGTATGAACAAAATGAGCCATGTATTTTACTATCAAGTTGCCACATAGTTTGCACGGGATGCAAAAATCAAGATGACAGTGTGCACGACAGCTGTTGCCACATGAAAACATCTGCCACATAAACACAAGTGCAGATGATGGCAAAAAACCACACCATGTGAAAAAACAGTGCAGAAAGGGGAGGAGTACTCACATATTTCTTCAGTGTGAGCTTGAATTCATCGTGTTGAGCAAAATTCTTCCTCAGGATTTTGTGGTGGAAGTCACCATCCCATATTTTGCAGGTCACACTATAATGCATGATTATCTTGTCGGCACACACATCCATATGATTGTTGATGTAGTCGATCCCGCATGCAACTACATTCGTCGACATTTTACCGTTTGGCCTCATGGACTCGGCAAGATCACCCAGGTCGACGTACGTCGCTCCGCATTGAATGACTTTGGTTCTGTCCAAACATGAGCTGTATGAAAACGATATAACATGGAAGGATCATGCCTACTAAGTAAAAAAATATATGAAAGAACTAAAATGTAAGCAGATCGTGTATAGGAAGTACGAAGAAGATGAATGGTAAAAAAGGAGCAAAGCAAAATGAGAGATTACAGGGTGTGGTCATTTACACTTTCACCTCCTTCATGTGCTTGCTGCTGGCCCTCGCATTTCCAAACCGCTTGACGATATCGTACAGCTGGGTCTGTTCCTTAGTGGCCCTGAATTCGGGCTCGTAGTCTTTCGCGGGAGGTGGGTGAACTACCCTCTGCTGCCTCACAGAACCAGGAGTGGCACTCCTAATGGTATCCTCAGATATCGTATCTGCAGGCACGTTGGAACTTGATTGCCCTTGCCCTCATGAGGACCTCCTATGTAATGCTGCCTCCTCGATCATGCGGTAAGCTTCGTCAAGTGACGGTGAAATCTCCTCAGGGGTGGCTGCAATGATAAAAAAATAAAAAGTGTGTTAGGATACCTAGAAAATCAAAAACAGATGGATTGTGAGGAGATAGGATACATGATGTGAGATTGTGGGCAGAAAAAGTGGGGCAGTTGTCATGCGTGGTCCAACTACAGTGGCCATGTCATAACAACTACAGTTGCCATGTAGTTGCACTGTAGTTACCATCTAGTTGGATTGTAGTTGCCATATCACAGCAACTATAATTGCCATGTCATGTCAGCTGCACTTGCCATGTGATTGCCGTATGAAAAAATGCAGCATGAAAACAAAAAATGCAGTTGGCATGGTGTGGCAAATCCAGTTGCCATGTGTAATGCACTATATTTGCCATGTGACAGCAACTACAATTGCCATGTTGAATCAACTTCAGTTGCCACGTGGTTGCCCAAATGTTAAATGCAGCATGGCAGCAAAAAAAATATGTGTCATGGTGCATCAAATCTAGTTGCCATGTCATCACATGTCAGTTGCCATCACAAGTGAGAACCCCCCCCCCCCCAAATATGATTGGGACAAAAGTCAAACTACAAAGATGTATGCAAGAAAATCATAAGGACATGACAAGTGTACCTTGCATAATCGGCTCTGCGAACTTGACAGCCTTCCTGCCCTCGACCATTGGTTGCGCCATCATTGCGGGCATGCCTCCTGGGAAAGCAAAGGCAACTGGTATAGGATCTTGCACCACCGGTTGATCTTGACTGATGCCAAGGCTGAAGCTTGGTGGGGTAAAGGCCATTGGGTGCCTCTCATTTCTACTGGACGAACCACGAACAACTTGCGGGCAGAATCCAAGGGTGAAAGATCGACAAACATATCTGAATCGGCCGCTACAGAATGATCGGGCTTATTTGCAGGGCGGGGCGTGTTGTCAGCGGTATCAGCCGCAGCTTTCTTGACAATCTTCTTGTTTGGGCTGTAGGGGACACCGACATTGACTGGGAGCCTGGAAGTGCGCAGATTTATGCTGGGGATATCCAATGCGGGTAAAGGCGCAGTCTGCTCCGGGCGTTCACCTGCGTCACTCGTGCCCGGCTTGACACCTGCATCAGTTGTGCTCCGGTCTTCCGGTTTCTCCATCATATTGCTTTTGGCAGGTGGCGGGAACAATGTGGACGCAGGAACATAACCAGGCTCGTCTCTCCTGCTCCTAGCTGCAGCCGATGCGTTGGGTATGTCTGTTGGTTGCTTGCGGGGGCTACGGCGCCTAGGTGGAAGACCAGCACGTGAAACAGTCGCCTTAGCAGTATCTGCATCGACAGGAGCTGGAGCTGTTGTGCCAGGACTCTCACCTGTAGATGGCATATCCTTGTGAACTGCCGCCTCAGCCGCTTCTGTCGTGGACACAGGAGTGCCACCATGCACGCGCTTGGAATCAGTGTCAGATGAGCGGGAATCTTCCTTGCTTAGGTTCGTCTCGGGAGCGTCCACTTCAACGCTTGCTGATGGGGTGGCATGGCTCACAGCAGCATCCTTCATTGCTAGTAGAGTTGGCAATATTTCAGCTGTCCTGGCAGATACCGACTCGTCACTCCCCGATGTACGGATGCCTGTTGTTCTAGCCTTCACATATGCAGCCGGCGGAGATGGTCGGCCACTTGCATCAGAGTTGGTGGGAGCAATCAACGGTGCAGCAGCAGTATTATCGCCTGGTGCCTCATGTACATCTGAGTTGCCCCCTGTTGAAAACTTTGAATGTAGGCGTTCGAGCGGGTCCTTACTGATATGCTTGGCCCCGCGCATCGTGGTCTTCTTCACCCTGCAAAAAAAGCACATGAAAAAGATATTGAAAAATGAACAAAAATATGTCGGTCATGGTAGAAATCTTTAAAAAATGATAAACAAGTGGAAAAGCTGGTAGTTGCCATGTAAGGGGGACGTGAGTGGCCATGTGTCATAATTAGTTGTTGCCATCCAGCAGCAGTTGGGATGTTAGCCAACTTGAAGAATGATAAGAATGTCTGATCTGCCATGAATGCAATTTCAAACCTGGGTGTGGCGTGAGCTCACAAGCCAACGAAAAAATGGCAGTTTCCATTAGGTACAGTAAGAGTTGCCATTTGGCTTAGATGCCAGTTGCCATGTAAAAACCAATATGAGTTGCCATACACTTTAAAATGAAGGAAGAAATCATTTGAAAAAACAGCAGTTGCCGCGTGGGGGACAATGACAGAAGACCATGTGACAAGCTAAACGGATGCATTGGAAAATCAACAAAATATAGCGCTATGTCAGTGAAAGCACATGGAGAAACCTACTTCTTGACTGGCTTCCTCAGGTCTGGCAACACGGCGATTCATAGCCAATTTTGCAGGAAGAATCCAACCTTTTACAAGAAAAACCAAAAAAGACATTCCATTCTTTTGGGATCTGTCTTCCCTTAGATGTGATGAATCGTATCTCTATTGAAATCTGGAATCACAAGGTATCCTTTTTTTAAAAACACATGAACGGGCGCCCTGAATGAATAAGAAATCGCTGCTATAACAGAGAGTTGCCCCAGATCAGACAGGATCCCCGGTGTTGGTCATCGTCGTACGAGGAGAAGACCTGGTGGAAGGGGTGTCACCGGCAATGGGGGCACCTTTGTTCAAGCGAGCAGAAACACGATTTGGCGTTGCCGCCTATTTCTTCGAAACTGCTCGTCCATCAGCGGTCGGCTCGCTGCACATATGAGTTGGAGGAAAAAAAGGTGGCAATTGTCAGACAACAAACTCATTACCGTGCTTGACAAAAAACAAGTGCAAGAAATGGATGAGACTGTTCCAAGAAAATAGACACAGCAAAAAACTAAAATTAAAGTCGAACCTCCTCCTGGCAGCTGCGAGATCGGTCCTAGACCTCTTGCCACAAGAACCCTGCCTAGCATCTCCTGGAGCCCTCCCCCTCTTTGATGGCAACATCCCCTCGCCTCCCGCAGCTGTATGTTCTTTGAATTTCTCCGGTGGGGGGACATATGTTGCATCCTTGTCCTTGTTACCACCTGCGCGAACTTCAGCATGTTCATCATCATCAGTGTCCTGTTGCACGTTCTCCATGTCATCGTCGTCATCCTTGCTGAGGCCAGCGTCTCCATCTAGATCATCTTGTATGTCACCGGGCTCTTGTGAACTGTTGTAGTCATACCGGCCACGGCAACCGGTTGGCCGATGTGTACGTTCTGGGACAAATGAAGTGAACTGCCTCGCAACCGCGTCACTGTCAGAGCCACTGAGAGACATCCACCCCTCAACCAACTTCCCGAGCAAGCCGGTCATTCCGGATGCAAACTGCCCAATTAGATGCTCAACAGGTGCCCTCGCCTGTGCACGAAACAAGAAGCATCAACAACCACCCATATTGCAGTCACTTGCGCGACATCAACAAATAATCCACGACAAACCATAGATGTACATATTTTGATTACCTCAGTAGGGCAAGACGGAGTTGAGTGCACGTCCATCCACTTTCCAAAGTTTTGAGGCCCCCCAAACACGCTGTAGTCTATAGCATGCTTGGCCATCAGCTAGAAAAAACAAAAAAAAATAGCAAGGATGTAAGAGATAGAAGGTAAGTTTCAACACGAATGAAAAGAGTTCCCTTGTGGGGTCAAACATGGATACAATACACATACAGCCATGGATAACAAAAGGTGGTCATCCCTTATGAACCACGGACGGTTCCCTCATGTCAAATTTGTAAGCATGCCGTGTGGAGAGAGAAACCAAAACTAACCTGTAGTTTTCCATATTTGGTATCAGTTGCCCTGTCTGCGGCAAGCACAACCTTGACAGCGTTGATAGTCCACGCAGAAACAGCAAACTTGTGCGTAGGCGGCGGGCCTCCTACCCCAGTGAAATCCACGGTGGACAGATCAAGACAGTCGACATACATGAGCTGATTTAAAACAATTTTACAAAGAAAGAAATATCAGTTGTCGTCATGTGTACTTTGTAGTTAAAAAAACAAGATAATGTATGTTCTCCTGATAATCAAGTTGATGTGCATGGAAAAGAATGGAATAAAAAAAGAAGTTGCCCTCTGTATGTGCTAGTTGCCATCATGGTTTGATGGCAATTGCCATATTGCTAAGATGGCAGTTGCCATCATAGTCTGATAACAGTTGTCATACTAATATGATGGCAGTTGCCATATTGTCATTATAACAGTTGCCATATTGTCATTATGGCAGTTGCCATCTTGTTATGATCAGGTTGACATGCATGAATAAAAGTGTGTTATAAAACAGTGCTCACAGAAAAAACTGGTAAAAAAATACCATTAAATGCAGTCGGCAACCCTTTTGATACATCTTGCTTGAGAATGCATCATGGAGGAAGTCGGCAATAAACTTGCACCAATTCATGTTCTTCACATTTTTCAGATCCGCCTACACCACACAAAATTTCAGGGCAAAAAAGGTTGCCGCATCAGAAAATCTAAAAATGGAAAAAAACATCGAAAAGCACTGGCAGTCACTAACTTTACACATGACATCGGAGCCGAAAGATTGAAGAAAAATAAAGTAGTAAAGATGGATCATTCACCAGGATGGGGAAGCATTTGTTGCTTGGGCGAAAAGAGGTGGTCGGCGCGAAAACAGCTGAGATGAGGTACATGAGTAGCTTCATCTTGAAAACATCTCCATGCATCGTCATGGCCTGCAGCGAATCTGCCACTGCAGACGTGTTCGGCATGGATTCCGACCCAGGAAACAACCGGGAGAACAGCGCTTCCTCGATCTCATTGTTGACCTCATACGGGACTTTGATATGTCTACGAGGCACGCCCAGAGTGCAGAACACGGATTCCTCGTTCAACGGGAGTCTTCCATGTCCCGGAATCACGAACTCCCTGGAGGCAGGCTTGTAGATCTCAGCAAGCCAGTCACATACAGGGTTGACAAGGTTCGTGCACCGGACAACCATCATAGACTGCATACCCATCTCAGCAGCAGCCCCCTTCTGATCGTCGGTGAATTTGTTAGTCAACGCAGTCAGACGTTCTTGGGAGGCTCTGTTGCGAATACGTTTCTTCTTCTGCAAAAAACAGACAATAAGTGATCAGTTGTTGCCATGTTTTCCAATGTCATGAAATTTTAGTCCGTGTCAGACGACTGCAAGCTCGAGGTGTCAACCAGTAACATAAAGCAGGATTGAGGGGGGATGTGTGAACATTTACCTCATCACCCTCTTTTATCCGTCCAGTTGCCCGATTACGCTGTGGTGGATCCATGAAATCATCATCATCGTTTTGATGATCGCCACGAGCCATTCTGCTGAGATAGGGACAGACCAAATTGTCATGGAGGAAATGTAAATGCAAGAGGTAAGCAGTTGCCACCTTACAGAAAATGTCAACTAGTGAATGCAGAAAAAATAACATATGTATGACATCTGACAGAATTGATATGCAAATTTGGTTGCCACATTATGCAGCCAATTTGCCACACCGTCGTATCTGCAGAATGGCAACAGACAATGTGTTCACATTCTATTTGCCACATGAATATACTATTCGACAACAGGCACACTTGAAGTGCACATTAGTTGCCGTCCAGTACAGTTGGCTGCTGAAACTGCATTGACTACAGATTGTGGCGACTATCATAATGTGGTAACTACCACAAATCATTCAGAAAAATTTGATGGCACAATGAAAAAGCATGTTAGTGGCTACTATCACAGTAATTCAGCAAATTCAGTTGCCACATGGAAGAGCGTGTATGTGGCAACTATCATAGTCATTGAATAAAAAAAGTTGCCCCATGCGAAAGCTTATATGTGGCAACTATCACAGTCATTTCAGTAATTTGTTGCCGCAAAGGAAAACACGTTTGTGGCAACTATCACATTTGTTCAGGGAGTTAGTTGCCACACAATCATGATAGTTAATCAAACCACCAAGTTCGCCTCATACTATAGTTTCAAAACCCAACTAACTAGATCTAGGGTTCAATGACAACTACCGCGACCTCAAATTCACCCTCAAAGTTCACCCCCGAACTGACTGCAAACACAAATTCCAACCAATGCGCATCAAACAACCCGGGAAACACCTGCCCAATCCATAGGCAGGACTAGTGCGTGCCTCCGAACAAGCATAACCACACCGACGATGCCGCCGCCGCGGTGGCGATGAAACTGCCCAGTGCAACCAAAAACGGCTAGCAGACGACTTCGGCGCCGGCGGGAACGCCGACGCATCACAGAATTGCCTGAATCTCTACGAATCTCGATCGAGGAATCAAGCAGGGAGGGAAGGGGGGAAAATGCAGGAAGGGGTTGCGAGAGTTGTAGCGACCATTACCTTCAAGCCGCAGGCGCTCCGGCGCAGCCGCTCCGTTCCGGCGAGCACCACCGACGGCCGCGAACACCGTCGATTGTTCCGCCTCCGCCGTCGCCTTCTCCCCTCGCCTTCTCCTCCAGTGGATTGAAATGCGAGTGGGTTGTGCCAGTAACTGCGTGCGGCTGGGTAAATGGAACCGTGAGGGAGAGGGGGCAGAGGTGTGCGACGTGTTTGACGTCAACCGCGGTCGGAGCATGGCGTGCGGGCACATAGCGGTTCCACCGCACGCCTCCGAGTGGCAACCGCCGACCGCGGGATGGCAACCAACGTGCGGGCGACCCGACTCGCACACCGCACACGCGCCTCGTCCTACGTGACACAGAAAACCGGCCGGTTTGTTCCAAAATTCGTGCACAAAGTTGCCAACGGAGATGCTTGCGTGTGGTCGGGATGGTGAACACCCACACGTGTGGGCGTTAACATTTCCGTTTTGTTTTGCATCATGGAGAGAAGCAAAAAAGAAATATACAGCTCATTTACCTTTTAATAAAGGATGTTGGTTGGAGATGTTGACGGGGGACGATGGATCGACGATGGACCAAGTCGATAAGAGGAGGCAGATCTGAGATCTTGTTCCTCTTCCACTGGGTCCTATGTCCCAAATAACAATCTGTGTGTATTCTTCTTTTTTTGGTTGTTCTGAGTGGGCTGGTCCGAGTCGAGGGCGGTACAAACATCAGTTTTTCTTCTTCTGGCGCGCCGACTTTGTTCTTTCGATGATTTTTTTCTCGTATTTGTTATGCTTCGGATGAGAGCTGGATTATTTATCCTCAGTCTCTTGAAGGTACTCATAGAGGTAGGGTGTGTATGTGTACGTTTATAGATATGAGTGTATGCATGTATATATGAGTGCTTGCGTCTGTGTTAGAGGGTGCTTGGATACGTTTTAGTCCCATGACTAAAAGTAGTGGGACTAAAACTTGCTAGCCTCACCCATGCATGGACCCAAATACTAAAGAGACTAAAATCAAGTTAATGAGCATTTATTATCCTCCAAACTCTCCAATCCAGAACTCGCATGTGTTAAAGAAGATGAGTTAAATGAGGAGAGAGGGGACTAATCCATATTTTAGTAGGGGTACTTCTGACTAAAAAAATTTAGTCTCAAGACTAGTTTTAGTCCCTCTTTAGTCAGGGGTGCTTGAAAATTTAGTCTCTTAAAGAGACTATTTTTAGTCAAACTAAAATAAGTTTTTTGGATCCAAGCACCCTCTTAGAAAAAAAAAAGCATTCGCCTCTTTCTCGTTTTTGCCAAAAGCAACGCGGTTCTACTACTGGAGACGCGCTAAGCATAGACCGTGTTTTGAACCCTACCTCGCAGTGTACACGGACACAACGCCGACGGTCGCAAGGCTAGCGTCCAGCGCGTCGTCATCAGATTCACACCCCAGACCACGGTGGAGGTCCTCACGCGCTACAGATCACCGTTTTCTTTTCAAAGAAAGAGGAAGACTCGAGGGAAAGTCAAGTCAAGTCAAGTCAATCCAGATCTCATTGGGTTCATTTATATGCACCTTCGCCTATCAACGAAACCATTCATCTCACAAGCCTCAGCCCCATTTCGCTGTTCCCTTCCCAGCATCTATAGCAGCATACCTCAAGTGTTGGATCTTCTCCAGGTCAGTGCTGTGCTTTGTAGGAGTATTAAGAACCTTGTTGTTTTTCAGATGATCGCAGCACGCACAACCATGCTTATAGCTCAGTTAAAACAAGATATTGTGGCTTTACACATGTTTTTCCTTTCTTAAAAAAAGGTTGATTTTATTTCCGTTGTTTCGATATAAATCCATGGCTTGCAGCAGCTCACATCCATCACCTGTCATACCATCAGAAATGGCCACTTACTCAGGAGGAGTCAATACCGAGGGGAACAATCAGACTGTTCTAAGCACATTACCCAAGGAACTGCCGTTAGACTTCTTGAGGACTATCACAGATCAGTTCTCAGACAAGCGCATTCTTGGTACAGGTGCATTTGGAACGGTTTATACGGTATGTTCACGCCTTGACAACCTTTTGCATTTTCGGAATTTGTTGACAAAAAATGGTGAAAAGGTATCTTTGAGGTTGAACAGGGAGTTATGCCAGATAGACAAAGGATTGCCGTGAAGAAGCTTGCGGAGAGTGCACCGGTTTCACGCGACAAAGCATTTACCAATGAGGTTCAAAATATCATGGCTCTCCACCATAAAAATGTGGTCAAGTTGGTCGGGTACTACCATGAAGGACAAAAGAAAGTTGTTCAAAACAATGGAAGATATATTGTTGCAGACGTTTATGAAAGTCTACTCTGCTACGAATATTTACCTATGGGAAGCCTTCAGAAGAACCTTTTTGGTATGTGATGATAAATCTCTATTTTAGTTTCGTCTACTCCCTGAGTACAAAAAATGTCTTATATTTTGATACGGATGGAGTAATATTTAGTTATTTACAAAGTTTGGAGCGCAAATTACCTTCTCATATTCTATTCCTTGAACTACTATCTTAGCTACTGAAATAACTCGGTCTTTAACTTCAGACGAACCCGTTAACATGGCTTGGGACGTGCGCTTCAAAATAATTAAGGGGATCTGCAATGGTTTACTCTTTCTTCATAGGATTCCTATTATCTATATGGATTTGAAGCCTGAAAATATACTGTTGGACAATAACATGATACCAAAAATCGCGGATTTTGGACTTTCCAAGCTCTTTGGCCAAGAACAAACACGGGCAAACACACAGAATGTTGTGGGATCATAGTAAGCTGACTAGAACTGTTCTAATATTTTGTTGTAAATTGCATTTTCACTTACTAGCAATGCGTATTAAATTATCACTGCTAATTATATGCAGCGGATACATAGCCCCAGAATACCTATACAGAGGTGAAATCTCCGCTCAGTCAGATATATATAGTTTAGGCCTATTAATCATCGAGACTACCACCGGCGAGAAGAATAACCCCAAACAGAACGAACCGTCAGCAAGGGAGTTTATTGAAAGAGTAAGAAAGAATACTACATGCTGATTTAATTGTTGAAATCAAGAAGCTTATGTTAGACTTTAACTTTATGTTGTCACCTAGGATAACAGTTCAAAATTCTTTACGTAGGTACGTCAAAATTGGACAGAAGGACACATAGCGTCCAGATACTCAAAGTTAAATGCAAATGGCCTCCAGGAAGTAAAAGTATCCATTGAAATTGGTCTAGATTGTGTGCGCATTGATCGGAAGAGCAGACCCTCAATCGAAAGCATTGTTCAGAGGCTCGATGGACGCTGTGCAAGCGAAAGGGCAAACCAGGTATGAAAATTACATATGGACTGGATCAGAGGCTCTGTATTGAGATCACTTTGTTTCATGCAAGTGAAGAGGAGGAATTTCTAATATCTTTCAGTAGTGTACTGTGGCCGCTTCTGAGAAACCTACCGCTTAAATTGTTCGCTTGCTGCCTATACACTAATGTTTCAAGTGGCAAAATTCCACAAAAGTCCATCTGTATATTTTGAAACCTGTGTAGTTATGATGTGCCCTCCAAAATCCATATTGATTGATCAAATTAGACAATGGATGGGATCGAGGTGGATATTAATAATCCACTTGTCTAACTAGCCTGCCAATTTTATTCAATTTTTGCGGCTAGTTTCTCACAACAGATAGTAAAATACATTCACCACAACACAAACAACCGGACAGTTTAAGTCTTAATATGTTGCGTACTATTTTTGTGAAGTTACCTGATTGCATGCAAACTATTTGCCTGGCATGGCCAGTTAAGTTGCATAAGGCTTTCAAAAGAATTGTTTTTTCTCTCATTTGCAGCCCTAAAATGCTTGGACTAAGATACTGTGACCCCATCCTTTTCTAGAATGAGGGAACATAATCGCATTTGCATACTTGGTTTCCTTTGCTTTTTGTCGACTATCCATTGTTTACTTATAGTTTAGATTTTCATTGTTATTATGTGTTTACCCTATTTACATAATTGCATTTATCTTATGCTGCATTTAAGTTGGTGTTGCTAACATATACTCTACAAAATTTCAGTTCTCCACTACTTCCATGCGAGCATAAACTGGGATCTTCTATTGAAGAAACAAGGGCAACATGGAAGAAAGAGCTTGCTCTGTTATTACTAGAATGAATTTATTTCGGAAATAATGTTGCGTGTCATTGTGGAACTTGTTAAATTTATTATGGTAACTGCTATTCCAGTATCTCTTGTATCAAAGATTTTATACTTCAAATGCAGTGTTGTTGCTTCTGTTCAGTGCGGTTTGACATTTCTTGATGCAATGTTATTGTCTCTGTTCATTGTACCACCGATCCGTCATCATTGATCCATCGGTGGCCACTGGTCAGAGATGAAGCTCATCACAGGCGGGCTCTGAAAGTGGCGTCAATATGAGTCTCTAAGAGCTAACCTAGGCAGTTTAACACCGACAAGGCTAGCTTTGACCGGTCAGTGATAAGGGCACCGTCCACCTCAAATTGATGATATGGCATCACGGACCGGCTGTTATAGGTGTCTAGTCAGTGATATTGCGTCATCACTGACCACCCTATTTAGTACCCGGTCATTCAGTGGCGGAGCTTGGGCCAAAATTCTGGAGGGGCAATGGGCTTAGGGGGAGCTAAATTATGAGGCTTGGCCTTATTTTCCTGTACTTATGGCCTAAATACCTAGGAATAGTGACAGATTTCTTCATGGGCTGGGGGGGCGGTGGCCCAGGTTGCACTCCATGAAGCTCCGCCACTGCGGTCATTGGTGTATGTTCTAAATTTATGAGCAACATCTTCCCGTGAGGTGTGACGGTGCAGAAAACCATCCTTTCCCTGCACCTCATGGGGCGGAGCGCGCATAGAGGATCAAATTGGGGTACACGCGAGACAAGGGTTTACCCAGGTTCAGGCCCTCATTGTGAGGTAATACCCTACATCCTGTGTGTATTGTATTGATGTGGCCTCGTATGAGGTGTGCATGTTTTGGATATGTTCGATGCCTCCTTGGGAGGCCCCTACCTCCCCTTATATAGGTGGATGAGGGGTAGGGTTACATGGCTTGTTGCCCAAGTTTTCTATGAATCATGTCTTACTATACAAGTAATGATATATCCTTCTAGAGGAGGCCCACCGTTAGAGGCGAGCAGCCCAAACAATAACCAGGCTCCGAGGCCGGCCTGGTGGCCTTATTTCCCGGAAGTCGGGTACCCCGGTGTATTGCAACGTAAGTAGACCCTGAGCACATGTGGAGTGGGAGTCTTTTGTCTTTGGAAATGAGAACCCAGGCGGGCTCCTGCTGTTTTGGCGACTGTCATGGTCTGTCTGCATGATTCCGACCTTGAAGTACTTAGGTACTAGGTGTACGGCCTCCTAGGTACCCTTAGCGTACTGATCCATCGGTAGCTTGGCTGCATTAAGGTTAATGCCGAACCGAATGTGCCGTCTTAGACTGCTCGGCGAGGTCTTGAGGGAGTCCTTTGAATGAACAATGATCTTATGCCGACCCCCCTGAAGATGTCGGAGGTGACATAGTTCGTCGGGCTTGTTGCTCCTAGGAGGAAGTCGAGGACAACCGTGCTTGGTGAGTTGGGTGTCTGACCTCTCCTCTTCTTTGTCATTGTAGACATTCGGCTTCAAAAATCCTCGGCTTGGCGGGCGTGCGACCTCCTTGAAGAGGTCGGAGATGACATCGTCTATCTCACATCGCCGACGACGTGCAGGTGACGGGCTCCAATGAGGAAGAGTAGAGGATGGGAGATGGCGACGCCTCGAGTCCCGTAAGATGGTATGTGTCACATGTCCTACTCTACCTCGCCGACGACCGTATCAATACCCCGAGGGACGCAGCCAGCCGTTCGTACATGGACTCGGCGGAGCCGGACGAGCTCCGCTTAAGATTAGGTTTCGCGTGCATGTAATTGTATGGATTTGAGAATTAGTAATGAGGTATCTGGTTGTGGAAATGAAATTTGAGCCTGACGGGTCATTGTCCGCGAACGCGCTCGGACGTGCCCACAGGTGTTTGAAGGTCAGATTTGGTGTATCCGCTGTAGATCCTCCTACGTACAGTACGTGTTAATCCTGGATTACGTTTATTTGGGTGGAGGGGAGCTGGCCGCGGCTGAGGGCCACATCGTCTCCGGTAGATGTTGAAGGTGAAGACCAAAGCTGATAGGTGTGTCTTTTACTCGTTTGGAAGCAAGACAATGGCGGCCATTGATTCCGTACTAAATCGAATCCACGGAACTGAAAATGCTCACAGAAATGCGCAAATACTAATAACTAGAAAAACATGAAGTAGTGCATTCGGGAATTCCTATTCGATAATACTCTGAAGAAGAATTGGTTCATCAAAAGTAGATCTTGTCGGGCTCCTGAGCCTTACAGGTGACCTCAGCGAACAAGACGACCTCGGGGCCCGGCGGCGCCAGCGGCAGAGCGAGCGGACAGCTGAAGCCCAGCTTGCGCTTGTTGCCGAGGCCGTCGAGCCCCACGTAGGTGACCTCCCCGTAGAGGCGCACCTCGACACTGAACACGCCCGTCGCGTTCTGCTTCTTGAAGTCCTCCTCCGCCGCCGCGTCCAGCACGTACGCCGGGACGTCCCCGACGGCGCGGACGACGTGCACCTTGGTCTTGAGCATCTTGTGCTTGTGCCCCTCGCCGGCGACGGTGGCGTTGTACAGGCGCCGGTCGTGGAAGACGAAGGTGGCCACGAGAGGCTTGGTGTGCTTGATGACCGCCCCGCTGGGATTGCGGATGGCGAGAGCCACCGAGATGTTGAAGGCGAAGACGGGCGTAGGCGCCGCCGCGCCGGTCGTTTTGTTGGCGAAGGCGAAGCTGTTGAGACGGGCGTCATAGACCTTGGCCTTGACTTGGGGGACGACGCCGAAGCGCAAGACGACGACGGTGATAGCCGCGAGGACAGCGGCCACGGCGAGGCCGATGCCCAAGCCGGCGAACCACCGCCTGCAGTTTCGTGGTGGTCCATACGGGCAGCAGCAACACTTGCAAGACTCCGCCATTTGTGACACCGTGAGTCTGACAGGTTGGATGATTATGTCGCCAGACTGGGCCACTTGGGTGTAGGGTGAATCTGGCCGCCGGAGTATATTGTGCGCATCGGTGGATAATTCCTCTTGATAGGAAAAACAACTGAAACTGACGATTTCTGTATGCACACACAGCCTAAATATTCAGTTATTACTACGATGTTTAGACGACATCTTAAACATCTGAAACAACTTATGAGAGCAAACAAGGAAATTATGTTACAGTATATGATTATATGAAGTCCGTTGTCGCCTAATCGCCTGCAACAACAAAATGTGCGGGACATGTGCTACCCAGAGCAGTGGGTAGTAATGCTAAAAGTCAATTGAGCAAAATGCCAAGCAACTCGGGCAAGTAGGCATTTGGAAAGAAGATTGTTGAATATTGCAGACTACGGTTGGTATGATCTTAGCTGCCATTGTCTTTGGGTTACCGTATAGCAAGATGTTTGGTTTAATCCCCAAATAGTTTAAGTTGGTTATAAACTAGACTAACTTGACCCCGTTGAATGAGCCCGTCAATTTGTCAAACAAGCATGGCACGGAGCAGGTATGCAAATGCCAAGAAGGGATCTACAACATGTAACAATAAGGACATTTCAATGCTTTTTTTGGTTTGTTTGTTGGTGAAAGTAGTCATGTCATCAACCAACAATTCATCTTGCAACTATTCCAATAGAGTGTATGCATTGCACCCAACGGGAGGTGAGAGCATTAATAAGGTTGCCCTCTCATTCACCCGCAAAAAAAACGTTGCTCTCTTTTTTATTTTGAAGGGAAAAGCCTCCTGGTACTTTAGTGCGAAAACTATAGAGTTACATCATTCAGTACTACCTCTCTCTCGGTTTACAGGGCGTGCGCGTACCCCTAGGTCGTCAATTTGACCAACCTAGTACAAGTCATATATTACAAAAAATATACCAACATAAACTTTGGAGTTCCTACTTTCAAAATATATAATTTTTGTGTTATATAGTTTATATTAGGGTGATAAAATTGGCTACCTAGGTATACGCGCAAGACTTGTAAACCAAAACGGAGGTAGTACATTGGTAATAAAAAACTCTCCTCCCTTTCTCTCTTCATTAATTTCATTTCACCTAATGTGCACACAACTCTCCTCCCTTTCTCTCTTCATTAATTTCATGCCACGTCATCAAAAAATCATGTGTCGCTAAGTGTTGTTCTACGGTGCATCCCGTGCATAATTCTGGCACTTTGTTATGGTGGTTTCATTTGGAAGGACTTCTTTTAAGATCAATGAAGAGTCAACTACTCTTGCTCTGGAATCGGCAATTGGCGTCAAGACATCATCCTTGCAAGTATCATCCATTGGTGAACGTGTTTTCCCTTTTCTGGTTTCTTGCAAGAATGTTGGATTGTTCATTCTTCATCAGATGAATTTCATTTGTCATGCATCTGGCGATGGTGGATGTGGTGAATCGCCCCCCCATGGACCAGTTTGTAATTTTCTTTCTTTCTGAGGTGTGTTGTACCACTGTTCTTTGCAATCTAGTCTTGTGGTTCTCCTAACCAAAATTTTTTTGCTACTTTCATGTTTGGGGCAATGAGGGACCAAATTGGGTCCCAGAATTTGATGATTCGCAGGGGCAATCTGAGTTTGAATGGTTCTTCTACTGATTTACTGCCAGGAAGATATTTGTGAATGGGTGGCAATAGGCCATCCACTTCGTCCCCACCTCATATTCGATAATCATGCTCATGGCATGATGGATTTGGAAGCGGTACAACGCGGTCATCTTCGACGGTGCACAGCCCACCTACTCAACACATTCAGGGTTGAGGACTGGTCGTGGGCAAAGGCGGGAACATTGGATCTTGCGGCGCTATTTCTGGCAGGTGTCTAGCTCGTAGGGGGTGGCATTGCAAAAACGGGTTTGGCCCTTCTCGGGCTAGACTTTATTTTTCTATCAACACATCAAGACACAAAGTTTTTGCTTTCCCTTGCTACATTCCATCACATAAATTTGTCTGAACTAAACCCAAAGAGATATGTGGAGTACGTAGCAGTTACAAGGAGAAATACAATTTAATAGGCTTCACAGTGACGTACATATCATAGCATACTGTTTTAAAATAATTCATTATAGCAGTAATAGAGAGCGTCCATTCCATCTTGCACATGTCTGCTGATCAAAACCCAAATTTCATGCTGGATGGAGATTGGAGACCTGAAACTTCATACAGTAGGTTATCAGCAGCTGAAATGCAGAATAAGTCGGTTTATAACAGAGTGAAAATTGCATACCTGGCATGACATTTTAGTTTCTGATGGATGCACATCGTCCGTTTAGCTTGTCGAGAATTGTTTCTATGGATGGTCTCTTCAGCCGATCAATCTCAACACATTCCAGTCCTATTTCGATGCATTTTTTTACTTGTTGGAGGCCATCCGCATCTAACAATGGGTACTCGGATGCGATGCGCTGCTCTTTCCAATTTTCACGTACCTACGTATAGGATTGGAATCATGATCCTCAAGATAACACAAAAATCAATCGTAACATGAGCTTTTAAAGTTTAGTTTTCAAACCATGAAGCAAAATTTCTCTTACATTTTTTATGAACTGCACTGCCGACGGTTCTTTGCCTGGACAATTCTTCTCTCCCGTGGTAGTCTCCATGATTAGTAGGCCTAAACTGTATATGTCTGACTTCGTGGAGATTTCACCTTTGTATAGATATTCCGGAGCTATGTATCCACTGCATATCATTAAGATTTTTATAAGTATTATCGGAGAGATTAGAATGCAGTTTACTTTAAGACAAAGGAACAAAACATTATCGCAGTTTGTGGTCGACTTACTATGACCCAACAACATTCTGTGTGTTCATCCGTGTTTGTTCTTGACCAAAGAGTCTGGAGAGACCGAAATCGGCGATTTTCGGCACCATGTTATCATCCAACAGTATGTTTTCCGGCTTGAGATCCATATGGACAATAGGAATGCTGTGTACAAAGTGCAAACCATTGCAAATCCCCTTAATTATGTTGAAGCGTATGTTCCAGTCCATTTTTGTATGTACTTCTGAGGAAGTGAAACACTGAATTATTGAATTACTCAAATATAAAGAATTACAATAACGTGAACATTTATTTATTAGAATGCCGACAGCAAAAATATGTTCACAAAAGACAACCTTTCAGTACAATAGCAAGTTCTTTCGATAGTTGCAGTTTTTCCCCATTATTGAGCATTGAAAATATAACGGAATATATGGATGCCAAACTTCAATTCATAATGTAAACATATTTGAACATTATCATGAATGCAATTTGAGTCGGGTAGTATTATATACCAAAAAGATGTTTCTGAAGGCTTCCCAGTGGTAAGTACTCATGGCAAAGTAAACTCTCAACAATGTCAGCCACAATATATCTTCCGTTGTTCAGCACCACTTTCTTTTGACCTTCATGGCAGTAGCCGACCAACTTCAGTACATTTTCATGGTGGAGAGCCATAATATTCTGAACCTCGTTAGCAAATGCTTTGTCGCGCGCGATTGGCGAATTGTCCGCGAGTTTCTTCACGGTAATTATTTGGCCATCCGGCATATGTCCCTGTTCAACCTCAAAGATACTTTTTCAGCAACTCATGCCAAGGTGAAAATATGAAAGCAAAGGAATGACCGTACCATATAAACGGTTCCAAATGCGCCTGTACCGATTTTACGCGCCTCTGAGAACTGGTCGGTGATGGTTTTCAGAAAGTCTAACGGCAGATTCTTCGGTAATGTGCTCAGAACGCTCGGCTGACCTCCGCCAGCGCTAGTCGCCATTTCTGAAGGTTGAACAAGCTTTGAGGTGAGCTGCTTCAAGCTACGAATCTTCAGAAATTCTTATGCCCCATATAGAAGGACAGATCTAAGTGCACAAGACTAGGCATACACGGATCTCTTGGAAACGAAGCAGCATATATGATGCTTCTCGATTCGAAAGCACTAACCTGGAGAAGATCGAACACTTGGGGGTGATTCTCTCGAGCAGCTGTGAAGAGAGCAACGAAACGGGGATGAGGCTTGTCAGAAGAATCGCTTTCCTTGCTGGAGTAGTTGCTAGCTTCGGGTGGATTTATATGAACCAATCTAGTGAGATCTGGATGGAGCGCGTAGGTTGACTTGACTCAAAGCGGGCTAGCCTATGATGCTCACTCGCTGCTGTCTTTCTGGGAAAACAGTATGATGCGCCCACTAAGAATATAAAATCATGTCAGCATCGCTGCTTTAATTATCCTCACACTGTAGCTCTTTCCACACCGTGGAATTCGTCGACGGCGAGTCCGCGTGGCTCGCGAGGTGGGGCCACAAGTTAGCGTGTCTCTGTCAGTACGCAGTGTCAGGGGCAAGGCTTGTTGCGCTCTTTTTTTTCCTAAACCGAGGCAACAACTTTGCCTTTTCTATCAATTATTAAAGAAAATTTGGTCAGAAAATCCCTTTTGGAGGCAGAGCTCCATGGAGACCGGTTTTTGAAAAATTCAAAATCCATATTTTTACATGTCAAAAACTGAAAGAATAGATATATATGAAGGCATAATGCATAAGTGTGTAAATTTTCAGGATGAAATACGCTGAAACGAGGATTGTGCAAAAAAACACATATGATGATATTTAACCCATGATACTGTTCATCCTTTCAGGCCATGACTTTGTTTTTTTTACAGGTCGTATTTTAAGGTATTTCATCTTGAAATTTTACTCGTACAAACTTTTTAGATTTTTTTTGAAACTAAAAAGTTTGAATTTTGATTTTTTTTTAAAAAAACTGGAGGCTAGGAGCCAAAGCAGCCACACCAACAAAGCCTTTAGTCCCAGACAAATTGGGATAGGCAGGCTAGAGCTAAAACTCATAAGAATCTCCCAGCCAACTCATGGTTCTGACATATGGATAACAAACTTGCACACACCCATTTCCATGGCTAGTTCTCTCGTGATACTCCAGTTCTACAGGTCTCTCTTTACGGACTCCGCCCATGTGACCTCTCGACATTATCAGCATGACTTTAGTCGTCCGCTATATGCTAGAGCTTCTAGAGGCCTGCAGCTTTGGCGGGCGCTTAGCCGCCCCAGAGAGAGAGACGTCATCACCTCCATCATCACCCAGCTTCGCGTGATGGCTCTTCGGATGGCTCCTCCGCTTCCTCCACCACCTCCAGAGCCAGATTATATCCTCTCTACCTCACCGCCACCGCCATTTATGTGTTATGCGTGCCTCATTTCTGTGTTGGGCTTGTTGTGTTGTGCCCACAGCTGAACCTTGGGTAGTGTTTGTGTGTGTGCGTGTGTGTTGGACCCTGCCTGCGGTGGCGTTGTGTGTGTGTTGTTCGGCTGGTACCTTGTTGACTTTGTGCTCGGTGGTTTGCTTTATTTATAAAGCGGTGCGAAAGCCTTTTTCAGTAATATGTCCAAACCATCTCGGACGATGTTGTGCAACCTTCTCTTTCGGTCGGTGCTACACCAACTCTCCCTCGTATATCATCATTCCGAATGCCTCACTTAAATTTGCCAGTTAATTATGGAAGCGAAAACATTCAGGGCCAAGCCCACAGTCCAACAACGCAACAAACCCAAGAAAAGCACACCAACCCCACAAACACAAACAAACGGAAAACCCGCCAACTGAAACTAGCTGGCCTCCCATCACTGTTGAAGAAAAGAAGTCAAGACTGCTACGGGAGTAGTAGACCGGAACTCTCCTAAAGAGGTGGCAAAGAAAGCAGCATCCCAAACTATGTTCCAGGTTCCTTGCTTGCCACGCCAATGAACAACTTCGATTGTAACCTCGTCGCCTGCATGACACCAGGCCAAAGCCCTCAAAGTTGCAGAAACTCTCAGGGCCACCTCCCGACATGCACCACTCCATCGTGTCCTGGACGATCAACCAACACCACCTTCCGGGGCCGCTACACCCGACATACCGCCGCTCGCCTCCGAGCCGCAACGCCACACAATGCGGCCGCCCGTAGCCCAAGCTACACAGGGAAGCCGCGCGCAGACCATGGCCATCACACCAACTCATTTGCCCTCCCCCCACACACATAAAGTTGACCACCCACTCTGAGGTGCGTCAACGGAGCCGACAACTCTACTACACTGGCGGCACATGATTGTCACCCCAAGCCATCACCAATACGACGCTCCTGCCTCATAGAAGGCCGCCCGCAATGGTTCCCGAGGCCATCGGCTAGATGCACCAACAACAACTCGGGGCCGCATCCCCGACATCCCCGCCTCACGATGACATGAGGGGAATGCGCAAGTAGGTGTGTGCAAACTCTCCAAGACGACGCCTCCAAGTAGGAAATGAGGTAGCCGCCGTCATCGCCCACTCCGGCTGCCGGAGCTAGGGATTTCTCCTGGAGAACCCACCCCAAGAGGGATGGGGAAGAGCTTCACATCAACACCTTCAAGAAGAAAAATGACAACAATACGAACGGTCGGTCAAGACTTTCACCCGAAGCTCCTCCACATAGATTCCCGGAGCACACACCACGCAACACACCACCCCGCAACGCCAAACAACAACACATCACACTACAACGGCTGACCACAAACACTACAAAAAAGACACATCCGTGACATTTTGGGTCGAACAAAACTTTTTTCTGTCATACATATGACACTTCTATGATGATAATAGTGACAAAACCCGGTATCATCATAGATGTGGTGGGCTCCTACTTCTATGACAAAAAATCATGATAGGAAATGGGCTTTTCGTCCTGGGTGGGCCAGAGAAGCAGCTGCATGACATTCTTTGGGCCGTCCATGACGGAAAAAACCGTGGTAGAAGCGAGGGCGAGGAAAATTTTGGGGAGTTCCCGGTTACGGTGGGAGGTCGGGGGCCGAGCGATGCGCATTTCTCTCGTACACGTACACGCGTGTGTGCGAGGCGTTGGCTCTAACTAAACCCGAGCGATTGCACTGCAGGCCACGCGTTACTAAACCCGAGCGATCGATCGATGACTGTTAACTGAACCCGATCGAGTGATTCCTTCGCTACTGCTACTAACTAAAGCCGATCGATTGGATGAACAGTGAATGTTGCACGGGGGGGGGGGGGGGTTGGATAAACAGTGAGCGGTGGGGGTGGATGAACAGGACCCCGTGACGTTGCCTCTGGATGAACAGGACGACCCCGTGGAGGGCTGGATGAATAGTAGACGGTGGAGGGGTGCCCGTGGAGGGGTGTAGCCGGTGGAGTAGCGTGTGATGGAGGCTGGATGAACAGGAGCCCGTGGAGGCTGGAGGAGGTCGACGATGGAGATGAACAGTATCTTGTGGAGTCCCGTTTTGCGGTACGCCACACCCCTCCCGATGAACAAGACCCCCGTTTCGACCGTAGCGCTCCAACACAAGTTCGTTTCGTCCGTTTTGCGGTACGCCACACCCCTCCCGATCAATAGGGCCCCTGTTTTGATTGTAGCGCTCCAACACAAGTCCGTTTCATCCGTTTTGCAGTACGCCACACCCCTCCCGATCAACAGGGCCCCCGTTTCGACCGTAGGAGGTCCGTTTCCTCCGTTTTGCGGTACGTCAGACCCCTCCCGATGAACAGGATCCCGTTTCGAATGTGGCCGGTCGAACCCAAGGCTGTTTCCTTTGTTCTGCGGTACGCCAGGCCTCGTTTTCATCGCCTGTTCTGTCCAAGCCGGTTGGCTCCCACGCGTTCCGTTGCCTCCCGATGAACACGACGCATTCCGTTGCCTCCCCATGAACACGACGACGACGCTGTTTCTCCGTTCCGACCCAGCCATGTACACGAGCCCTGACCATACGTATGCGCGAGTAGGCGTTCGAGACCCCGCCCGTATGTACACATACGTGGCCATATTTTCTTTCTTGCACACTGGCTGTTGTACGTACATGTACATGCTACGTGCGCTCCTCTACTACGACACGTACGCGCCTCTACTACAACACGTGCGCGCCTCTACTACGACATGTGCATGCCTCTACATCCACCAGTATGTACGTGCATGTTCGTGACCAGAATGACAATGCTACGTGCGCTTCGACCAGGTGGGTCCCGACTGTCAGGAACTTCCTTGCGTATGAAGATGTAGCTGGTGGGTCCCAGCAGTCAAGGGGCGAATCGTTTTTTTTTGCCCGGACGCACTTCCTTGCGTGCGAAGGTGTAGCTGGTGGGTCCCAGCAGTCAGGGGGGAAAGGTTTTTTTTCGCGAAATATGGTGGCCGTCCGGTGGGTCCTTGCTATCAGGTGGAGGAATCATTATTTTCCGCGTAATAAGGAGGCACTTCCTTGCTGCGGCCGTGGACCCAGCTGTCGGCCTCTCCACGTACATTCCACGTCTGATGGAAGTCGTTCCTTGACCACATTGACCACACTGCGCCGAGAGCACCAGGGCGGTGGATGACGGCGACGCCTAGGAAGGGGACGACAGGGAGCCGGGAAAGACGCGGCAGTGGAAACCCACGCGGAGAGGAGTACGAGGGTTCACTAGTTTGGCTGCGGTGTGAGGCTGCCATCACCGCAGGGCCTTGCCAGCGGTGGGAATAGTAGGGGGCGGTGAGGCCTCCGCGGCAGCACAGCCGGCCACGGAAGGCAGGAGCATGCGGCACGACCGGCGCTGCTTTGGGCGGCTGGAGCAAGAAGACTAGAGGTTGAAGAAGCACTACGGCCATTGGATGGACATCGTACGGTCACTGGAGCTAGAATCGTTTACATTGACTAAGTTGACAAAGCCCTTCGTCTCCGTCAACTTAGTAGGCCCACAAGTCAGCCTCCCACCAAGGTGGGTCCCAGCTAGCAGGGGGAGTATTCATTTTTTTGTGCGTAATAAGGAGGCACTTCTGGTGGGTCCAAGCTGACAGCGGGGGGAACGTTTTTTTGAGAAATACGGTGGCCCATCCGGTGGGTCCTAGCAGTCAGGGGCAAACATCTTTTTCGCAAAATACCGGTGGCCCGTCCGATGGGTCCCTGCTGTCAGGTGGAGGAATAATTATTTTTCGCGTAATAAGGAGGCACTTCCTTGCGGCTGTCGTGGACCCAGCTGTCAGCCTCTCCACTTACAGTACTCTTGCGATGGAAGTCGGTCCTTGACCACATTCACCATGCCGTGCCGAGAGCACCATGGCGGTGGACGACGGCGAGGCCTAGAAAGGGGACAACACGGAGCCGGGGAAGATGCGGCAGTGGATGCCCACGCGGAGAGGAGTACGAGGGTTCACTAGTTCGGCTGCGATGTGAGGCTGCCATGGCCGCAGTATAGCAGGGGGTGTGGGTGAGTGGAGGGATGGCCTGGCCGGTGGTGGGAGTAGTATGGGGGTGGTGAGGCCTCCACGGTAGCACAGTCGGCCATGGGAGGTAGGAGCAGGCGGCACGACCGGCGCTGCTTTGGGCGGCTGGAGCAAGAAGACCAAAGGTTGAAGAAGCACTATGGTCGTTGGATGGACATCATACGGTCACTGGAGTATTGACTAAGTTGACAAAGCCCTCCGTCCCCGTCAACTTGGTAGCCCCACAAGTCCACCCAACAATATGGTGGGTCCCAGCTAGCAGGGGGTATTCATTTTTTTGGGCCTAATAAGGAGGAACTTCCTTGCGTGTGAAGATATAGCTGGTGGGTCCGACCTGTCAGCGGTGGAACTTTTTTCGCAAAATACAGAGGCTCTTCCTGTGGGTCCTAGCTATTAGGTGAAGGAATCATTATTTTGCGCGTAATAAGGAGGCATTTCCTTGCGTGTGGCCGTGGACCCCGCTGTCAGCCTCTCCACGTACAGTACCATGTTGACCAGGCCACGCCGAGAGCACCAGGGTGGTGGACGACGGCGAGGCGTGATAGCCCACAAGTGTAGGGGATCGCAACAGCTTTCGAGGGTAAAGTATTCAACCCAAATTTATTGATTCGACACAAGGGGAGCCAAAGAATATTATTGAGTATTAGCAGTTGAGTTGTCAATTCAACCACACCTGGATAACTTAGTATCTGCAGCAAAGTGTTTAGTAGCAAAGTAGTACGATAATAAAGGTAACAGTGGCAAAAGTAAAGATAATAGTTTTGTAGAAATTGTATCAGTAGCAACGGAAAAGTACATAAGCGAAGCACAATATGTGAAAAGCTCGTAGGCATTGGATCAGTGATGGATAATTATGTCGGATGCGATTCCTCATGTAATAGCTATAACATAGGGTGACACAGAACTAGCTCCAATTCATCAAAGTAATGTAGGCATGTATTCCGAATATAGTCATACGTGATTATGGAAAAGAACTTGCATGACATCTTTTGTCCTACCCTCCCGTGGCAGTGGGGTCCTTACGGAAACTAAAGGATATTAAGGCCTCCTTTTAATGGAGAACCAGAACAAAGCATTAGCACATAGTGAATACATGAACTCCTCAAACTACGGTCATCACCAAGAAGTATCCCGATTATTGTCACTTCGGGGTTGTCGGATCATAACACATAATAGGTGACTATAGACTTGCAAGATAGGATCAAGAACTCACATATATTCATGAAAACATAATAGGTTCAGATCTGAAATCATGGCACTCGGGCCCTAGTGACAAGCATTAAGCTTAGCAAAGTCATAGCAACATCAATCTCAGAACATTGTGGATACTAGGGATCAAACCCTAACAAAACTAACTTGATCACATGGTAAATCTCATCCAACCCATCACCGTCCAACAAGCCTACGATGGAATTACACATGCACGGCGGTGAGCATCATGAAATTGGTAATGGAGGATGGTTGATGATGACGACAGCGACGAATCCCCCTCTCCGGAGCCCCGAACGGACTCCAGATCAGCCCTCCCGAGAGAGATTAGGGCTTGGCGGTGGCTTCGTATCGTAAAACGTGATAAAACTTCCTCTCTGATTTTTTTCTCTGCGAGACGGAATAAATAGAGTTGGAGTTGAGGTCAGTGGAGCCTCAGGGGGCCCATGAGACAGGGGGCGCGCCCAGGGGGTGGGCGCGCCCCCCACCCTCGTGGACAGGGTGTGGGCCCCCTGGTCTTGATTCTTTCGCCAGTATTTTTTATATTTTTCAAAACTTGTCTCCGAAGATTTTCAGGACATTCCGAGATCTTTTGTTTTCTACACATAAAACAACATCATGGCAGTTCTGCTAAAAATAGCGTCAGTCCGGGTTAGTTTCATTCAAATCATGCAAGTTAGAGTCCAAAACAAGGGCAAAAGTGTTTGGAAAAGTAGATACGTTGGAGACGTATCAACTCCCCCAAGCTTAAACCTTTGCTTGTCCTCAAGCAATTCAGTTGATAAACTGAAAGTGATAAAGAAAAACTTTTACAAACTCTGTTTGCTCTTATTGTTGTAAACATGCAAAGCCAGCATTCAGGTTTCAAAAAATATTATGAACTAACCATACTCACAATAACACCCCGGTCTCACAATTACTCATATCAATGGCATAATCAGCTAGCGAGCCATAATAATAAAACTCGGATGACAACACTTTCTCCAAACAATCATAACATGATATAACAAAATGGTATCTCGCTAGCCATTTCTGAGACCGCAAAACATAAATGCAGAGCACCTTTAAAGATCAAGGACTGACTAAACATTGTAATTCATGGTAAAAGAGATCCAGTCAAGTCATACCCAATATAAACCAATAGTAATGAATACAAATGACAATGTGCTCTCCAGCGGGTGCTTTTTAATAAGGAGGTGATGACTTCAACATAAAAGTAAATAGATAGGTCCTTCACAGAGGGAAGCATGGATTTGTAGAGGTGCCAGAGCTCGATTTTAAAATAGAGATTGAATAACATTTTGAGCAGCATACTTTCACTGTCAACGCAACAACTATGAGATGACTGTATCTTCCATACTACATGCATTATAGGCAGTTTCCAAACAGAATGGTAAAAGTTTATACTCCCCCACCACCAACAAGCATCAATCCATGGCTTGCTCGAAACAACGAGTGCCTCCAACTAACAACAACCCTGGGGGAGTTTTGTTTAATTTTTGATCTTTTTGGATCATGGGATTGGGCATCCCGGTTACCGGCCCTTTCTCGTGAATGAGGAGCGAAGTCCACTCCTCTTGAGAATAACCCACCTATCATGGAAGATATAGGCAGCCCTAGTCAAAACATGAGCTGCTCGAGCATACAAAACATAATTACATTTGAAGATTTGGAGTTTGGCACATACAAATTTACTTGGAATGGCAGGTAAATACCGATATAGGAAGGTATGGCGGACTCATATGGAACAACTTTGGGGTTTAAGGAGTTTGGATGCACAAGCAGTATTCCTGCTTAGTACAAGTGAAGGCTAGCAAAAGACTGGGAAGCGACCAACTGAGAGAGCGACAATAGTCATAAACATGCACTAAAATTAATTCACACTGAGTACAAACATGAGTAGGATATAATCCACCATGAACATAAATATCATGAAGGCTATGTTGATTTGTTTCAACTACATGCGTGAACATGTGCCAAGTCGAGTCACTCAATTTATTAAAAGGAGGATACCGTCCCATCATACCACATCATAATCATTCTAATAGCATGTTGGTACGCAAGGTAAAACCATTATAGCTCATAGATAATCAAGCATGGCACAAGCAACTATAATCTCTAGATGTCATTGCAAATATGTTTACTTCATAATAAGCTGAATCAGGAACGACGAACTCATCATATTTACAAAAACAAGAGAGGTCAAGTTCATACCAGCTTTTCTCATCTCAATCAGTCCATCATATATCGTCATTATTGCCTTTCACTTGCACGACCGAATGATGTGTATAATAATAATAGTGCACGTGCATTGGACTAAAATGGAATCTGCGAGCATTCAACTCAAGAGAGGAGACAAAGTAATATGGGCTCTAAGTTAAATAAACAATCATGCAAATGGGAGCCACTAAACATTTTCAATCTGGTCTTCTACTCTCGACCCCCAAAGGAAAGAAAAGAAAAGAAAACTATTTACACGGGAAAACTCCCAACAAGTAAGAAGAAGAACAAGAAATCTTTTTGGGTTTTCATTTTAATTCTACTACAAGCATGGAAATTAAACTAAATAATTTTTTGGGTTTTTCTTAAGGTTTATCAAATACATAAGAAGAAAGCTAGAAAAAGAAAATTAAACTAGCATGGATAATACAATGAAAGAGTACGAGCACCGACGACTAGAATAGTGTGTGAACATGAATGTAAAGTCGGTGAGAAATACGTACTCCCCCAAGCTTAGGCTTTTGGCCTAAGTTGGTCTAATGCCACGGACCGTGGCTACTCTCGCCGGTGTACTGAGGGGTGTAATCAGGATACCACTAGCTGGCCGTCTCCTCCGAATCCCACTGGTAAGATGATGCTCCGCGTCCCCCACCCTTGTGGACAGGGTGTGGGCCTCCTGGTCTTGATTCTTTCGCCAGTATTTTTTATATTTTCCAAAACTTGCCTCCGAGGATTTTCAGGACATTTTGAGAACTTTTGTTTTCTACACATAAAACAACATCATGGCAGTTCTGCTAAAAACAGCGTCAGTCCGGGTTAGTTTCATTCAAATCATGCAAGTTAGAGTCCAAAACAAGGGCAAAAGTGTTTGGAAAAGTAGATACGTTGGAGACGTATCAAGACCTAGTAAGGGAACGACACGGAGCCAGGGAATACTCGGCAGTTGTTTCCCACGCAGACGAGTACAAGGGTTTACTGATTCGTTTGCCGTCCCCAAAGAATAACAACATGTGTGGGTGAGTAGAGGGATGGCTAGGCCAGCGATGGGAGTACGATGGGGCCGTGAGGCCTACGCGACAGCATAGCCGGCCGCGGGAGGAGGGAGCAGGCAGTCCCGCCGGCGCTTGTTTGAGCGGCTGGAGCATGACGAGCAGAGATTGAAGAAGCACGACAGCCGTTGGATGGACAATCAACAGTCACTGCTCTCGTGTGTTGACTAAGTTGACAGGGCATTGCGTGTGCGTCAACCTTTTTTTTTATGAAAGCATACACATCAACCTGTAGTAGGCGCACAAGTCAGCCTCAAATCTGTGGAAAATAGCATACAACCCATCTGCCATTATTTCTAATAATGTACAACCCATTTGCTAATTCTTAAGAATTTTTTTGGAGCCCATCTTCTTTTTGTTAGCATTACACCCCATATTATGGCCACGGTCAAAAAGTATACGAAATTTGGCATATTTTGGCGCGTTCAACTATTTTTAATCCAGAAATATCGATTCACATTCAAACTATTTTGAAAAATAATTTATATAAATATAAAATCCAAATAATTTTCCACGCATAAAAATCAATGGAATTTAAAATCTTGTAATGAAAAAAATTGAAACTAATTCCCGATTTGATGTGTTTTAAAAATGTACAGCCCATTTCTGGGCAAACCGAATGAAACTCTCCTTGTCTTGAAAGATTTGCAGCCCAGTAGGGCCGATAAACAAGTAGGCCTTGTTTGGGTATTTCTTTTAAAAAATAGAACTGGGCTAGCCATTTTCAGCAAGAAAAAACACAACTGGGCTCATGATGTGGTAAACATAAATAAAACCCTGGCTAGACGGGCCACAGCCCCCGCACAACCCCGTTGTTACCCCGATACGTCGCTAAAACTAGTATAAATAACAGCTGCTTGTTCCTCAAAAAAAACTGCCTGACCTGCTAGGTCCCTGGTGTCAGCCGCTCGTAGTGTAATTCTCTCGTTTATTGACTACATTAATAATGGCGTGAGCCCCAGATGTCCAACCATTAGGAGGAACCATATTTTTGGGCTTGTAATATAGAGACACTTGCTTTCATACTGCCATGACGCTGGTGGGTCCCTAATGTCATCCTCTCCACGTACATTCATCCCCTTGTTCCTCTTAGTTGTTGACAACGTTGACAGCGCAAGAGGGCAGCGCACTGCAAGCGAACCAAGGCACCAAGGCGGAGGACGACGGCGAGGCCTCGGACGGAACGAACAGGAGCTGTGGAAGATGCGCCGGTCCAGTCACAGGCGGGGGGGAGTACGAGGATTGATTGGTTCGGGTGCGGGTGCATGTTGGGGTTGACGTTGCCGGAGAATAACAGGACGTGTGGGGGAAAAGAGGGAGGGACTGGCCAACGTTGGAGGGTACGTATGGTAGGGCGGCGGAGGTGCAGCCAGCCATGGGAGGCGGGAGCAGGCGGAGCCGACGGGGTGGTTTGGTTTGGGCGGCTGGAGGAAGAAGAAGACAAGAGATAGAAGATACACGACAAATGTTGGATGTCAATCGAACGACTGGTAGGTAGAATCGTTTGTTGACTGGCTAGTAAGTCGACACCACCTTGGATAGGCTATTTCCTCGCGGGTCCCAAATGTCAGAATCCAAATCTGTCACGGTCATGCAGCCTTTCCTATGAAAATTTACAGCCAATTTGATGTGGTAGTTCAAAATAAATTTGTGGGTGCTGGTGGGGGCTAATCACTTGGCTTCTGTAATGCACAGTGAGCTCAAGCAGCCGGCGAGAGTGATGTTATTTCCCTTGGTTGGAATTTGTTACAATATTTCACTCTAAATTAAACGAATGGCAAGCCATTTGCCTTGTTTCAAAGAAAATATGACAGTCACAGCCGAGTTGAAAAGGGCAGGAACATCTAACTCCAGTTTACAAACTGTACAAAAGCACGAGGGTTAATTGTTCATCAGGTTAAAAAAACCCAGGTTGAAAAGGGCAACAACATCCAACTCCAACACTGTTTTCGGCAGTCACAGTCAAATGGATCGGTCAGGTCCATAGAATGAACATCCTGGGTCATAAAATTTACTGGATTATGACCACAATATATTGTAAATAGAAGCCCGACACGTTCAGAAGCTCTTTTGCCCACCTGAAACTCCTTTTTTGCTCTTCGACATATCCATCGAACAAAACCATGCTGCTGATAAACTAAAGCCTGATGGACAATAGTAACCTTGCATTCAGCAGGAAGAATTTGACAAATCTAGTGTTTGCACGGTTGGCTACATATCGTTCTAGCATTATTGTCTTCAATCGAATCTCAGGAGAAGTGAGAAAATCCCGATGCTTACGAATCCACCGATTGGTTATAACTTTCTTACCCCATCCTGTTGCCTAAATAGACATGAAGATTGAAAACAGTTAAGGTCTAAAAGAAGAGTGTCGAAAGAGCAACAGCTGAACGGTTAATTCTAGTACACTATATGCGGGCTTCCAATGTGCGTGAAATTATCACCTTTATATACAACTTCTCCAGACATGGAAAGCATTGCAGCAAGCCAATAATCTTGTTCGGATCAAAACTATTCATTTGGATATATAAGATCTTGACAGAATCCAGCACCGTTGATAGGCCATCCATGGAGAAACTCTTCATTGAGCATAGAACGTAATATTAGTACAAAATGTGTACTCCAAGATGATATATAACTTATGCGCAGAAATTTAAAATGCAGCTTATGGTTACAAGCCTAGATGATAATATGAAGTACCTGAAGAACTGTGGAGCCAAACACCATATTGAAATGAGCACAGAGATCATGTATTACACCCAAGGTCTCCAGTTTAGGCGCAAAGAGGACGGTTATTTGCAACGGTGAATAACTAGAATCAAGGATCAACCTTCAAAGTGAAGGGGCATCTTGGATGATGAGCTGCCTTCCGTCAAAAGAAATTCCAATTCTTACAAGGTTAGGCGACTTTATTTGGAGACAACCGATTCTAACTGTGAAAACAAGCACCAAGCACTCTAGGGAAGGGCAACTGGAGTGGATGATGCTGTGCAATGAGGCCTCCGATATACGAACCCACACAAGTGAAAGTTTCTTAAGAAATGGGAGTCGAAGGTTTAGTACCAGATTGTCTGGTAGGTAGCACAGTGCAAAGGTGGCGGTGTGGAGAGAGGAGGAAAACCGCGATATGGACATCGGTGCTGAGGGCACAAGTTCATGGCGTTCGGTATGTGGTATGTGATTTCTAGGGGTATAGTAGAACTCAAGCAGCTATAGTTCTATGAGTTCAGGGGATTTCAGCCAGGCGTCCACCGTGCAGGGCATGGTATGCTTGCTCAGGTAGCATGACGGGATGCAGAGGCTTTGAACGGAGCCCTAGTGGGAGGAGATGATGGCTCTAAGGATTTTAAAATCATTGAAGAGAGATAGCTAACGACAGTCGAGATTAAGGGGCACGACGCGCCATAGAGGGTGCCACCAAATTGAGAGGACTTGGATGCGGCAGCAATCCTTGGTGGGGAGAAGCGAGATGATCTCCCCAAGGACGGCATCCGGGAGATCGCTAATGCGGTCCACCCGAGATTCTATGGGTTCCTGGGATCCGGTGGGGACGGGGTTGCCGCTTCTCCCCGCGCTGCCGGGTGCAGGATCTACAACAGGCGTCGCCGCTGGTGGGAGCCTCATCTTCTTGGTGCTGGGGTCAGCTGACTCCATTTTCCTCGAGGGCGTCGCGTCGCGCTCACGGATTTGAGCAGAGTAACGAATGACGAGCCTAGTTGTAGTGTGAGTGAAGAAGAAGGGGAGCTGGGGGTTTTCTGTAGGAGTGAGGAAGAAGGGGAGCTGGGGTTTTCTGTAGGAGTGAGGTGAGGAATTTGGGGGTACAAGTGGAGTGAGCTGACGTGAGGTGGTGGGAGCGAGGAGGAAGAAGAGCACCTAGGTTTTTGTTGGGAGGGTGTGCTGGGTGCCTGGGTGTGGGTAGCGCCTCTCATTTAGTAAATATATGGTGGTACTCTGCAGCAACATAAACGGAGCATCTGTACCGATTCTCCTTGTACCGATAGTGCATTACAAGGTCCAAGTCTCCGCTCCCCTACTCCACCATCCAAGGTGTTTGCTCTAACTTGGTAGTGTGATATCTGGTTGCATGTTGCATATGGTGTCTAGCTCGTATTGCTCCTAATTAGAGTAAACTGCATCTGCTTAGCTTACACATGATACATGTGAATATGACACGCTTTCCTATTTCTGGTACATACTATATCTGTCTACCACACCATGTTCTTACATGAAACTACTCTTCTTGTGTATCCTGCATCAGTCACTTATGATGGGACACCTTTAAGTTGGCAGTGTGATATTGGTTTGCATCTTGAATATGATTTCTAGCATGTATTGCTTCTAGTTTGATGAACGCCACCTATGACGAGACAGTTTTAACTTGGCAGAGTGATATTGATTGCACCTTCCATATGGTGTCTTGCAGTGTTTCTAATTTGTTGAAGTGCCTTCTGCTTAGTTACCACATCATAGTGTGAATATGTCAAGCCGTCCATTTTTTCGTACATATTCCATCCTCGTATCATTGACTTTGCCTTTCATCAGAGTAGTGTTCGTCAGTATCATGCATGAATGAGTTCTGAAGAGCGAATTATATTCCTTTTTCTTGTCGGTATGACCTCACAATGCAAAATCAATAAAGCTGAAGGAAATTGGCAAGGCATTGGATGATGGTGGTCCTTCCGAGCAACTGAAACGGAGGTTCTCTACAGATTCTACTCCGCCATCCTCCCAACAAGTTTCGCAAGACAACACAAGGCTAGACGGTCAACATAGCTGTGTAGATGATGAGCACATCTCCCCTACTCCACCATCACAGGTGCTTACTCTAACTTGGCACTATTATATGTGGTTGCATGTTGCGTATGATGTCTAGCTTGTATTGCTTCTAACTTTGTTTAATTGCATCTGCTTACTTTACACATAATGCCTATGAATATGACATGTGTTCCTGTTTCTACATCAGACTACTGTTCTTGCATATCCCGCATCAATCACTTATGATAAGGCAGCTTTAAGTTGCCACGGTGATATTGGTTGTGTCTTGCATATGATTTCTAGCATGTACTGCTTCTAATTTATGGAAACGCCATACAGTTTGAACTTGGCAGAGTGATATTGGTTGCATCTTTCATATGGTGTCTAGCTTGCAGTGCCTCTAATTTGTTGAAATGTCTTCTGCTTAGTTACCACATCATAGGTGTGAATATGTCACGCCATCCTGTTTTTCATACATATTCCATCCTCGCATCATGTGTTTTCCTTTCATCCGAGTAGTGTTGGTCAGTATCATGCATGAATGAGTTCTGAAGAGCGAATTTTATTCCTTTTTCTTATCGTTTTGACTTCACAGTGCAAAATCATTACAGCTGAAGGAAATTAGTCCGGTAGTGGATGATGGTGGTCCTTTGGAGAAACTCAAATAGGGGGTCTCTACAGATTCTACTCCGCCATCCTCCCAACAAGATTCGCAAGACAACACAAGGCTGGACAGTCAACGTAGTTGTGTAGATGATGAGCACATCTCCCCTACTCCACCATTACAGGTGCTTGCTCTAGCTTGGCACTATTATATGTGGTTGCATGTTGCGTGATGTCTAGCTTGTATTGCTTCTAACTTGAATTGCATCTGCTTACTTTACACATAATGCCTGTGAATATGACACGTGTTCCTGTTTCTAGAACATACGTGTACATGATGAGCACATCTCCCCTACTACACCATCACAAGTGCTTGCTCTTACTTGGAACTGTTATATGTGGTTGCGTTTTCCGTATGATGTCTAGTTTGTATTGCTTCTGATTATGTTGAATTGCATCTGCGTAGCTTACAACTTATACTTACAACGATCACTTATCCATAAGAAACATTTAACTTGGAACTGTGATATAGGTTGCATCTGTTGCATTGTCTTCTAGCTTGTACTGCTTCTAATTTCTTGAAATGGCACTTACGACGAGACACTTTTTACCTGATAGAGTGATATTGGTTGCATGTTCATATGGTGCCTAGCTTTCATTTCTTCTAATTTTGTTGAAATGCCTTCTGCTTACTGTTTTTCATACATATTCCATCCTCCTATCGTACGTGTGAATATGAAACGTTGTTTTTTTTGTATATATTTCACCCTCCAATCCTGCGCTTGCCTTACATCAAAGTAGTGTTCGTCTGTATCATGCATCAACCAGTTATGCAGAGCTAATTTTATTCATCTTCTTGTGGTTTTAACTTCATAAGGCAATATCAGGAAATAGGAAGGAAAAGAGTAAGTTAGGGGATGTTGGTGGTCCTCCGCACCGATGCAAACAGAGACTCTCTAGATTTGCCACTGCTACTGCTAATGAAGTTGAAGTCTCAAGTCTACATGATGAGTTCATCTCCCGTACTCCACCATCGCAGGTGCTTGCTCTAAGTTGACAGTGTGATAATTGGTTTCATGTTGCATATGTTGTCTAGCCTGTATTTCTTCTATTTTGATTAAATTGCACCTGCTGAGTTTATACATTATACATGTGCATATGACATGGCTTTCTGTGTCTAGACTGCATCTATCTATCATACCATGTTCTTACATCAAAGTACTATTGTTGTGTATCCCGCATTAGTCACTCATGTTTAGACGATTTTAACATGGCAGTTTGATAATGGTTGCATCTTGCATTGATTTCTACGTTGTACTGCTTCTATTTTTTCGAATTGCCACTTATGACAAGGCACTTTTAACTTGGCAGAGTAA
Source organism: Triticum aestivum (assembly GCF_018294505.1). Lineage (NCBI taxonomy): Eukaryota > Viridiplantae > Streptophyta > Magnoliopsida > Poales > Poaceae > Triticum > Triticum aestivum. The sequence goes on from NC_057804.1 coordinate 98,382,682, forward strand.
TATTGTTTGCATCTTTCATATGGTGTCTAGTTTGCATTACTTCTATTTTCTTGAAAATCCTTCTGCTTAGTTTGCACATCGTAGCTGTGAATATTTCATGCTGTCCCGTTTTTCTTACATATTCCATCCTCATATGGTTGTCTTACATCAAAGTATTGCTTGTCTGTATCATGCATCAATGAGTTCTGAAGAATGATTTTATTCTTTTGTGTTGTGGGTACGGCTTGACATGGCAAAGTCAAAAAAGAGCAAGGAAAATAATATAGTAGGGAGTGTTGTTACTCGTCGGGTGAAACGGAAAAGGATCTGCCATCGAGATTCTGCTGGTACTTATAGTGCAGTAGAAGGTCCAAGTCCACCGGCTAAATGTACAAACAAAGTATCACCTGCTCCACCAGCTGCAGCATCCGCTTCAACTGTATTAGCATCTCAACGAGTTACTCGTTCGTTTGCTCCGGAACTGGCCAGTTCCCAAGCTGCCTTCACACCTAACACTACTTCTGAAGCACTGCTGACACAACAGGACTTGGCAAGATCAAACGAACCTCATGAGCATCAACACCAAGACGGTACCTGGCCGAGTCAAGTTGCAGTTGCATGCTCCTTTATATGTACTCTCACAGTTTGATGTACACTAACACTTTCCATATTCATTGTTGAACTAGCACCACGGCGCAAGAGGAAACATACATCAGGGATAATGCTTAACAGATTAACAAAATCTAAAGGAGGAAGAATGAAGATCCATTTTGAGGCAAGTTTAAAAAGGCCACGTGATGCTACAGAGTCGGCCAAGTTAGTATCAGAGGCAACCGTTGTCGTTAGGTGTCATGCACGTATCCTCCCAGCGTGGATCCAATACAGGAATGAGAAAGACAATACCCAGTTTAACACCTTCCTTGACCATTTATCCGTAAGTAATGTTATTCATCGCAATTAGTAATATTGTCTTGCTCTGTCCCATACTTTCTAGCTTCCTCCTAAAAAGACTCATATTCTTTTTTTAACAGACGAGGTTCAAGTTGGATCCGAAAGATGATGCAACTAAACAAGCATGCACTCATGTTTTTCAGTCTGCTCTACGATAGTATCGGTACCACCTTAGAAAATCTCACTCTGAAGGCAAGGCTAACAATGAAATCGTCCAAACATCTCCAGTGGAATATATTACAGATGAAGACTGGACAACCCTCATTAAACACTGGTCTGATCCAAAGTATCAGGTAGGCTATATGTATTTGATCAGACCACATATTGAACTTGTATTTATGTATGTGCCTTACAAGTGTATCTTCTTCTAGGCTAACTGTTTGAAGAACAAAACCAACCGTTCTAAAGTGAAATTCCAACAGACAACATGATCTCGTAGCTATATTGCACACTGCGAGGCTCTTGTAAATAGCTGCTACTTCCTTCTTTTTTTGTGCCATATTATTGTATCTATATTGACTTGTTCCAAATACAGAGGAGAGCCCGTGCGGACCAAAAAGAACCTGAACCGAATGCAGTGCAAATCTTCAAGGATTGCCACACCAGCAAGATGAAGGGCATGAGCACACCAGTTCAAGCCGCTGTTGTAAGTCCTTACTCCTCATGCCTTGAACTGATTGGTACTGTGATGTGTTCATTTAACTACTTGGTTTGCAGCCAATGTCAGTTACTCTGTTCACTTTTATACATAGTTGTCTTAACGTATCATTTCACCTTACATGGTTTAAAAGAGATGAAAGATATTCTTTTTGAAGGAAATATGCCCTAGAGGCAATAATAAAGTTATTATTTATTTCCTTATATCATGATAAATGGTTATTATTCATGCTAGAATTGTATTAACCGGAAACATAATACATGTGTGAATACATAGACAAACATAGTGTCACTAGTATGCCTCTACTTGACTAGCTCGTTTATCAAAGATGGTTATGTTTCCTAGCCATGGACAAAAGAGTTGTCATTTGATTAACGGGATCACATCATTAGGAGAATGATGTGATTGACATGACCCATTCTGTTAGCCTAGCACTTGATCGTTTAGTATATTGCTATTACTTTCTTCATAACTTATACATGTTCCTATGGCAATGAGGTTATGCAACTCCCGAATACCGGAGGAACACTTTGTGTGCTATCAAACGCCACAATGTAACTGGGTGATTATAAAGGTGCTCTACAGGTGTCTCCGATGGTACTTGTCGAGTTGGCATAGATCGAGATTAGGATTTGTCACTCCGATTGTCGGAGAGGTATCTCTGGGCCCTCTCGGTAATGCACATCACTATAAGCCTTGCAAGCAATGTAGCTAATGAGTTAGTTACGGAATGATGCATTACATAACGAGTAAAGAGACTTGCCGGTAACGAGATTGAACTAGGTATTGGATACCGACGATCGAATCGCGGGCAAATAACATATCGATGACAAAGGGAACAACGTATGTTGTTATGCGGTTTGACCGATAAAGATCTTCGTAGAATATGTAGGAGCCAATATGAGCATCCAGGTTCCGCTATTGGTTATTGACCGAGAATAGTTCTTGGTCATGTCTACATAGTTCTCGAACCCGTAGGGTCCGCACGCTTAAGGTTTCGATGACAGTTTTATTATGAGTTTATGAGTTTTGATGTACCGAAGGAGTTCGGAGTCCCGGATGAGATCGGGGACATGACGAGGAGTCTCGAAATGGTCGAGACGTAAAGATCGATATATTGGATGACTATATTCGGAGTTCGGAAAGGTTCCGAGTGATTCGGGTATTTTTCGGAGTACCGGGGAGTTACGGGAATACGGGGAAGAGTATTGGGCCTTAATGGGCCTTAGTGGGAAGGAGCCAGGAGGTGGCGCGCGCCCCTCCCAAGCCCAGTCCGACTTGGACAAAGGGTTTGGGGCACGACCCCCCTCTCCCTTCCTTCTCCACTTCCCTCCTTTCCCCCCTTCTCCTAGTTGGACTAGGAAAGAAGGAGTCCTACTCCCGGTGGGAGTAGGACTCCCCTTGGCACGTCCTCCTCCTAGGGCCGGCCTCCTCCTCCCTTGCTCCTTTATATACGGGGGCAGGGGGCACCCCATGACACACAAGTTGATCTACGGATCATTCCTTAGCCGTGTGCGGTGCCCCCTCCACCATATTCCATCTCGGTCATATCGTCATGGAGTTTAGGCGAAGACCTGCGTCGGTAGAGCATCATCATCGTCACCACGCCGTCGTGCTGACGGAACTCATCCCCGACACTTTGCTGGATCGGAGTCCGGGGATCGTCATCGAGCTGAACGTGTGCTGAACTCGGAGGTGTCGTACGTTCGGTACTTGGATCGGTCGGATCGTGAAGACGTACGACTACATCAACCGCGTTGTCATAACGCTTCTGCTTACGGTCTATGAGGGTACATGGACAACACTCTCCCCTCTCGTTGCTATGCCATCACCATGATCTTGCGTGTGCGTAGGAATTTTTTTAAAATAACTACGTTCCCCAACAGTGGCATCCGAGCCTAGGTTTTATGCATAGATGTCATATGCATGAGTAGAACACAAGTGATTTGTGGGCGATACAAGTCATACTACTTACCAGCATGTCATACTTTGGTTCAGCGGTATTGTTGGATGAAGCGGCCCGGACCGACATTACGCGTACGCTTACGCGAGACTGGTTTTACCGCCGTGCTTTGCACACAGGTGACTAGCGGGTGTCTGTTTCTCCAACTTTAGTTGAACCGAGTGTGGCTACGCCCGGTCCTTGCGAAGGTTAAAACATCACTAACTTGACAAACTATCGTTGTGGTTTTGATGCGTAGGTAAGAACGGTTCTTGCTAAGCCCGTAGCAGCCACGTAAAATTTGCAACAACAAAGTAGAGGACGTCTAACTTGTTTTTGCAGGGCATGTTGTGATGTGATATGGTCAAGACGTGATGCTATATTTTATTGTATGAGATGATCATGTTTTGTAACCGAGTTATCGGCAACTGGCAGGAGCCATATGGTTGTCGCTTTATTGTATGAAATGCAAACGCCCTCTAATTGCTTTACTTTATCACTAAGCAGTAGCGATAGTCGTAGAAGCAATAGATGGCGTAACGACAACGATGCTATGATGGAGATCAAGGTGTCGCGCCGGTGATGATGGTGATCACGACGGTGCTTCGGAGATGGAGATCACAAGCACAAGATGTTGATGGCCATATCATATCACTTATATTGATTGCATGTGATGTTTATCCTTTATGCATCTTATCTTGCTTTGATTGACGGTAGCATTTTAAGATGATCTCTCACTAAATTATCAAGAAGTGTTCTCCCTGAGTATGCACCGTTGCGAAAGTTCTTCGTGCTGAGACACCACGTGATGATCGGGTGTGATAGGCTCTACGTTCAAATACAACGGGTGCAAAACAGTTGCACACGCGGAATACTCAGGTTAAACTTTACGAGCCTAGCATATAACAGATATGGCCTCGGAACACGGAGACCGAAAGGTCGAGCGTGAATCATATAGTAGATATGATCAACATATTGATGTTCACCGTTGAAACTACTCCATCTCACGTGACGATCGGACATGGTGTAGTTGATATGGATCACGTAATCACTTAGAAGATTAGAGGGATGTCTATCTAAGTGGGAGTTCTTTAGTAATATGATTAATTGAACTTTAATTTATCATGAACTTAGTCCTGGTAGTATTTTGCAAATTATGTTATAGATCAATAGCTCGCGTTGTTGCTTTCCTATGTTTATTTTGATATGTTCTTAGAGAAAACTGTGTTGAAAGATGTTAGTAGCAACGATGCGGATTGGATCCGTGATCTGAGGTTTATCCTCATTGCTGCACAGAAGAATTATGTTCTTGATGCACTGCTAGGTGACAAACCTATTGCAGGAGCAGATGCAGACGTTATGAACGTTTGGCTAGCTCAATATGATGACTACTTGATAGTTTAGTGCACCATGCTTAACGGCTTTAGAATCGGGACTTCAAAGATGTTTTGAACGTCATGGACCATATAAGATGTTCCAGGAATTGAAGTTAATATTTCAAGCAAATATCCGAGTTGAGAGATATGAAGTCTCCAACAAGTTCTATAGCTAAAAGATGGAGGAGAATCGCTCAACTAGTGAGCATGTGCTCAGATTGTCTGGGTACTTCAATCACTTGAATCAAGTGGGAGTTAATCTTCCAGATAAGATAGTGATTGGCAGAGTTCTCTAGTCACCATCACCAAGTTACTGGAACTTCGTGATGAACTATAATGCAAGGGATGACGAAAACGATTCCCGGGCTCTTCGTGATGCTGAAATCAACGAAGGTGGAAATCAAAAAAGAGCATCAAGTGTTGATGATTGACAAGACCACTAGTTTCAAGAAAAGGGCAAAGGGAAAGAAAGGGAACTTCAAGCAGAATGGCAAGCAAGTTGTCACTCCCGCAAAAAAGCCCAAAGCTGGACCAAAGCCTGAAACTGAGTGATTATACTGCAAAGGAAATGGTCACTGGAAACGAAAATACCCTGAATATTTGGTGGATAAGAAGGATGGCAGAGTGAACAAGGGTATATTTGATATACATGTTATTGATGTGTACCTTACTAGTGTTTATAGTAGCCCCTAAGTATTTGATACTGGTTCGGTTACTAAAAATTAGTAACTCGAAACAGGAGATACAGAATAAACAGAGACTAGTTGAGGGTGATGTGACGATGTATGTTGGAAGTTGTTCCAAGATTGATATGATCATCATCGCACACTCCCTATACTTTCGGGATTAGTGTTAAACCTAAATAAATGTTATTTGGCGTTTGCGTTGAGCATGAATATGATTTGATCATGTTTATTGCAATACGGTTATTAATTTAAAATCAGAGAATAATTGTTGTTCTGTTTACATGAATAAAACCTTCAATGGTCATACACCCAATGAAAATAGTTTGCTGGATCTCGATCGTAGTGATACACATATTCATAATATTGATGCCAAAAGATGCAAAGTTAATAATGATAGTGCAACTTATTTGTGGCACTGCCGTTTGGGTCATATCGGTGTAAAGCGCATGAAGAAACTCCATAAAGATGGATTTTCAGAATCACTTGGTTATGAATCATTTGATGCTTGCGAACCGTACCTTTTGGGCAAGATGACTAAAACTCCGTTCTCCGGAACAATAGAACGAGCTACTGACTTATCGAAAATAATACATACCGATGTATGCGATCCGATGAGTATTAAGGCTCGTGGCAAGTATCATTATTTTCTAACCTTCACAGATGATTTGAGCAGATATGGGTGTATCTACTTGATGAAACATAAGTCTGAAATAGTTGAAAAGTTCAAAGAATTTCAGAGTGAAGTGGAAAAATCATCGTAACAAGAAAAATAAAGTTTCTACGATCTGATCATGGAGACGAATATTTGAGTTATGAGTTTGGTCTTCATTTGAAACAATGTGAAATAGTTTCGCAACTCACGCCATCTGGAACACCACAATGTAATGGTGTGTCCGAACGTCGTAATCATACTTTACTAGATATGGTGTGATCTATGATGTCTCTTATCGATTTACCACTATCGTTTTGGGGTTATGCATTAGAGACAGCTGCATTCACGTTTAAAAGGGCACCATCTAAATCCGTTGAGACGACACCGTGGTTTAGCAGTAAACCTAAGCTGTCGTTTCTTAAAGTTTGGAGTTGCGATGCTTATATGAAAAAGGTTTTCAACCTGATAAGCTCGAACCCAAATCGGAGAAGTGCGTCTTCATAGAATACCCAAAGGAAACTATTGGGTACACCTTCTATCACAGATCCGAAGGCAAATCATTCGTTGCTAAGATGGATCCTTTCTAGAGAAGAAGTTTCTCTCGAAAGAAGTGAGTGGGAGGAAAGTAGAGCTTGATAAGGTAACTTGTACCTTCTCCAGAATTGGAAAGTAGATCATCACAGAAATCAGTTCCAGTGATTCCTACACCAATTAGTGAGGAAGCTAATGATGATGATCATAAAGCTTCAGATCAAGTTACTACCGAACTTTGTAGATCTTCCAGATTAAGATCCGCACCAGAGTGGTACGGTAATCCTATTCTGGAAGTCATGTTACTAGACCATGATGAACCTACGAACTATGAGGAAGCGATGATGAGCCCAGATTCCGCGAAATGGCTTAAGGCCATGAAATCTGAGATGGGATCCATGTAGGAGAACAAAGTGTGGACTTTAGTGGAGTTGCCCGATGATCGGCAAGCCATATTGTATAAATGGATCTTCAAGAGGAAGACAGATGCTGATAGTAGTGTTACTATCTATAAAGCTCGACTTGTCGCAAAAGGGTTTTCGACAAGTTCAAGGTGTTGACTACAATGAGATTTTCTCAACTGTAGCGATGCTTAAGTCTGTCTGAATCATGTTAGCAATTGCCACATTTTATGAAATCTGGCAAATGGATGTCAAAACTGCATTCCTTAACGGTTTTCTTAACGAAGAGTTGTATATGATGCAACCAGAAGGTTTTGTCAATCCTAAAGGTACTAACAAAATGTGCAAGCTCCAGCGATCCATCTATGAACTGGTGCAAGCATCTCAGAGTTGGAATATACGCTTTGATAAGTTGATCAAAGCATATAGTATTATACAGACTTGCGGTGAAGCCTGTATTTACAAGAAAGTGAGTGGGAGCTCTATAGCATTTCTGATACTATATCTAGATGACATATTGTTGATCAGAAATGATATAGAATTTCTGGATAGCATAAAGGGATACTTGAATAAAAGTTTTTAAATGAAAGACCTCGGTGAAGCTGCTTACACATTGAGCATCAAGATCTATATAGATAGATCAAGACACTTGATAAGATTTTTTCAATGAGTACATACCTTGATAAATTTTTGAAATAGTTCAAAATAGAACAGTCAAAGAAGGAGTTCTTGCCTGTGATGCAAAGGTGTGAAGTTGAGTAAGACTCAAGACCCGACCATGGCAGAAAATAGAAAGAGAATGAAAAGTCATTCCCTATGCCTCAGTCATAGGTTCTATAAAGTATGCTATGCTGTGAACCAGACCTATTGTATAGCTTGCTCTGAGTTTGACAAAGGAATACAATTTTGATCTAAAAGTAGATCACTGGATAGCAGTCAAGAATATCCTTAGTGAGGACTAAGGAGATGTTTCTCGATTATGGAGGTGATAAAAGAGCCCGTCGTAAAAAGTTACAACGATGCAAGCTTTTACACCAATCCAGATGACTCTAAGTCTCAATCTGGATACATATTGAAAGTGGGAGCAATTAGCTAGAGTAGCTCCGTGCAGAGCATTGTATACATAGAATATTTGCAAAATACATACGGCTCTGACTAAACTTCTCTCACAAGCAGAACATGATCATACCTTAGTACTCTTTGGGTGTTAATCACATAGCGATGTGAACAAACCTTTTGGGTGTTGATCACATGATGATGTGAACTATGGGTATTAATCACATACAGATGTGAATATTTGTGATAAATCACATGGCGATGTGAACTAGATTATTGACTCTAGTGCAAGTGGGAGACTGAAGGAAATATGCCCTAGAGGCAATAATAAAGTTATTATTTATTTCCTTATATCATGATAAATGTTTATTATTCATGCTAGAATTGTATTAACCGGAAACATAATACATGTGTGAATACATAGACAAACATAGTGTCACTAGTATGCCTCTACTTGACTAGCTCGTTTATCAAAGATGGTTATGTTTCCTAGCCATGGACAAAAGAGTTGTCATTTGATTAACGGGATCACATCATTAGGAGAATGATGTGATTGACATGACCCATTCTGTTAGCCTAGCACTTGATCGTTTAGTATATTGCTATTGCTTTCTTCATGACTTATACATGTTCCTGTAACTATGAGATTATGCAACTCCCGTTTACCGGAGGAACACTTTGGGTGCTACCAAACGTCACAACATAATTGAGTGATTATAAAGGAGTACTACAGGTGTCTCCAAAGGTACATGTTGGGTTGGCGTATTTCAAGATTAGGTTTTGTCACTCCGATTGTCGGAGAGATATCTCTGGGCCCTCTCGGTAATGCACATCACTATAAGCCTTGCAAGCAATGTAGCTAATGAGTTAGTTACGGAATGATGCATTACATAACGAGTAAAGAGACTTGCCGGTAACGAGATTGAACTAGATATTGGATACCGACGATCGAATCTCGGGCAAGTAACATACCGATGACAAAGGGAACAACGTATGTTGTTATGCGGTTTGACCGATAAAGATCTTCATAGAATATGTAGGAGCCAATATGAGCATCCAGGTTCCGCTATTGGTTATTGACCGAGAATAGTTCTTGGTCATGTCTACATAGTTCTCGAACCCGTAGGGTCCGCACGCTTAAGGTTTCGATGACAGTTTTATTATGAGTTTATGAGTTTTGATGTACCGAAGGAGTTCGGAGTCCCGGATGAGATCGGGGACATGACGAGGAGTCTCGAAATGGTCGAGACGTAAAGATCGATATATTGGACGACTACATTCGGAGTTCAGAAAGGTTCCGAGTGATTCAGGTATTTTTTGAAGTACCGGGGAGTTACGGGAATACGGGGAAGAGTATTGGGCCTTAGTGGAAAGGAGCCAGGAGGTGGCGCGCGCCCCTCCCAAGCCGAGTCCGAATTGGACAAAGGGTTTGGGGCGCGGCCCCCCTCTCCCTTCCTTCTCCATTTCCCTCCTTTCCCCCCTTCTCCTAGTTGGACTAGGAAAGAAGGAGTCCTACTCCCGGTGGGAGTAGGACTCCCCTTGGCGCGCCCTCCTCCTAGGGCCGGCCTCCTCCTCCCTTGCTCCTTTATATACGGGGGCAGGGGGCACCCCATGACACACAAGTTGATCTACGGATCGTTCCTTAGCCGTGTGCGGTGCCCCCCTTCACCATATTCCACCTCGGTCATATCGTGGCGGAGTTTAGGCGAAGCCCTGCGCCGGTAGAGCATCATCATCGTCACCACGCCGTCGTGTTGAAGGAACTCATCCCCGACACTTTGCTGGATCGGAGTCCGGGGATCATCATCGAGCTGAACGTGTGCTGAACTCGGAGGCGCCGTACGTTCGGTACTTGGATCGGTCGGATCGTGAAGACGTACGACTACATCAACCGCGTTGTCATAACGCTTCCGCTTACGGTCTACGAGGGTACGTGGACAACACTCTCCCCTCTCGTTGCTATGCCATCACCATGATCTTGCGTGTGCGTAGGAATTTTTTTGAATTTACTATGTTCCCCAACACTTTTGATCTTGATCTGTAATCTAGTTGTTATGTTCACGTGCGCACACAATGATAAAATAGCCTGTTTGTTTTATATCTGTTTGCCCATGATATGAATGATGTCATACTATCTTCATCCTACTTTAAACCATGTCTCTTTATCCTTAGATGTCAACGAATGTGAGGAAATAGACGATACAGTAGGCATGCTACATGGACATATGTTCCGAAAGTGATTTTATTATGTAGTTGGCACTACAATACATGCTAATGTATTATAGTAGTTCACCAAAATAAGTTATGTATAAACGTTTAACCTACTTTTTTTGTTTTTGTCTCATTAGTAACTTATCTGGTACACTAATCTACAAGTTCAAACTTTCAGGAAGCTATGGTACAAATGATTGAACAGCCACAACCACCTGAAGGTGACGAGGCTACCATAGGCACAATGTCACCTCTTGCTGCAGTGCGTCAGTATCTCTCCACTAACAGTGCAAAAAGCACCTTCCTGCGTAATTCTGGGTTGGTTGTCAAGGTAACCTCGTCCAAATCGCCTACTGAACAAAGTCTTCCTGCTAGACAGAGTGATATATCTGTGCTCCAGACACAAGTCCAATCCCTAATGGACGTTGTTTCGGAAACAAGAATAGTGGTTGACAAATGTCGTCAAGATATGAATGGTTTTGAAACCAGACTATCAGACATTCGCTTCGTTGTTCAAGAGCAATGGCAGAAAAAAGTGGAGATCGTGCTGCTCCATCAGGTTCTACAGCCTGAAACATTAGCACTCAGGTCAAATGATCTGTGCTTCTATACATATGATGGTGCTTTTATCTGGAAGGACTATAAACTTTATGCCAACAGGCCTTTTGTTGTATGGTTGGAATTTATTTTGTTGTGATACAACATTTATGATGCTGCCACAGGCTACAGTAATTATGATGCTATTTTTGTATAGTGTAGCTTTATCTTAGTAATGTATTCGGCCGAAAGCTTCATAGGAGCCCAACATGCTAACATTCGCCGGGCCCATTCCAATTGGGCTAAAAATGATTACGGGTCGAAATTGGCATGTAGCCCACTAAAATATCCGGGCCTAAAACAACATAAGCTTTCATATTTTTCTGGTAGGCCTGTGTCCATAGTGGGCCTTTAACAGGCCTAAACATAATTTGGTCCCTCAGTAAAAATATGCCGTTTACAGGTGTAAATATCTTGAGCCCATAAAAAGCATGGGCCTTTAATAGACCGAAAATGAGATTGGGCCCTGATTGTGCCAAATAACCCACTGGTCTTAGCAGGCCGAAATGGTGGCCCATTTATAATGCGGATCTTTGACAGGCCGGAATTCGGACAAGACATAAATGCGCCGACCTAATACACGGGTCTTTAACAGGCCGGAACTTCGGTCGGGCTAGATTATCGTCATTTTTATATGGGTCATTAATGGGCCCGATATGACGTTGGGCCACATATGGCCCATGGTTTTCGTCCGGCGTTAACAGGCCGAAAATGACAACGGGCCGAAAGTGGCCCAAATCTATAGTGGGCCTCTAACAGGCCGAATGTTAGACATGGCCGAATATGACCCAAATCCTTCACGGTTGTTTATGGGCCAAAAGTTTTGATGGCCTGTAAATGGACCCAAATGAAGCAGGACATTTAACAGGCCGGAAATACACCGGGCCGTAATTCGGCCCAATTACTTAGCGGACTGTTAACGGGCCAGAAGTGACCATGGGCCGCGTTGATGACAAGTTTAGGACATGCCGTTGACGGCCCGATTTGACAGAGAATGTTGGGCCTTTAGCTGGGCCGGCCCATTATGGTCTGCAGAATCTTGTGGGCCTTTAGCTGGGCTGGCCCATTGTGGTCCGCAAAATCTTGTGGGCCTTTAGCTGGGCCGGCCCATTATGGTCCGCTAAATTTTGTGGGCCTTTTAGCTGGGCCGGCCCATTATGGTCTGCAAAATCTTGTAGGCCTTTTAGCTGGGCCGGCTCATTATGGTCTGTAAAATCTTGTGGGCCTTTAGATGGGCCGGCCAATTATGCTCCGCTAAATCTTATGGGCTTTCGGTTGGGCCGGCCCATTTAAACTTTATGGACCACTTTTGGGCCGATCTACGTGTCAACGTATCATAGGCCCATCTCGACCGTTGGATGAGTGACACATGTGCCAACGCGGAGCTGATGCGTGGATCCGTCAGCCAATGAGAATTTTACACGTGAAAAATCGGCATTGGTTGTGGCTTTTAGCGGGTTATCGAATCCAAAAAACGGACCCGATAGGTTAATGGCGTCCCGTTACGGTGAATGCCACGTGTCGGTCACCCTTGGCGAAAGCACTTCTATGACGCGCGATTTATCGTCATGGAAGTGGACACTTCCGTGATGATAATTTCGGTAATGTCATGGAACACTTCTACGACAACACATGTATGACTATCTTGATTCTGTCATAAAATCGTTATAGATGTACATGCATGACAGAAAACGCGACCTACTGTGACAAACATGTATCATCACAGAAGTGTATTTTTTTAGTGAAACACCTCGCCGGCACGAGCTCCGACCTCATGTCTGGAGCCGTTGCCCTGGCATCGAAACTACACGCGTGCGAGCCGAGACCGAGCCAAGACAATGGCAGGCATCAAAAAGAAAAAGTATTACGTAAGCCGTTAAGTCTCACTCGACTGAGTCATAGCAACACCCTATTAAAATATAGCTAAAATAATTGAGTTTTATGTAAATCTGTGTGAAATAATCCCAAAATTGATTGAACCGAACATGTACAGAACTGTTAGAAGCAATTCAGCCAAAATAAGACAAGTACCAGGAAGCTCAAGAGACAAAAATCATGCGTTTGTCTGTCGGTGTCAAGTTTTGGACCCCGTCCATATGTTTGATGTCCATAATCTACCCTTCCTTGGAAGGGTCGAGCACTAGCCCCGAGAAAACAATGGTGCAAGTGGTCTCCTCAACGATGAAGAAGGCAAAAGGATGATCTGCGACAAAGTCCACAAGTTTTGGTGGCGGCGGTTCATCACCGAACAAGGAAAACCCCATCTCGTCATCCGACTCGGTGAAGGCCGCAGCTTCGCTCCCCTCCTCGTTCACCTCAATGACCGCCTTGTGTATGACGTCGTTAACGTACAACTGCACGCCCTCCCCATCGTCGTCCTCCATCTTCTCGGTCAAGCCCTTCGTGGAAGGTTCAAATGGAAGGTGCAGGCCCAGGCTCTGAAGGATGCCAACCAGGCTGCTCCGGAAGCTCAGCTTGAACTTGGGCAACCGAAAGTCGCCAACGGGGACAAACGCCCTAGGGAGGTGCTCGTGCAGGAACTCTGGCCGGGAGGTCAGGCTGTCGACCAGGCTCGTTAGGCCATCACGGGCGTCGGGGAGGAACACACACATGGAGAAACTTGGGAGGCTCATTCGCATCTTGTAGTTGTGCAGCCCGTACTCCGGCGAGTTGTCATCAGCATCCTTGTACGGCAGCTTCAGCACCTTTTTACGGCAGCTTCAGCACCTTGAATCCGTCATGACAGGCAATTCGCTCTTCGTACAACCGTTGTCTCCTCATGAAGGAGGCCTCGATGGAGCTTCCATCGAGAAGGTGGAACTTACCGTGATCAACAGTGTACTCCTTGTCGAAAGGCTTGTGCCACTCGCCCTTCAAGTAGATGGCATTGGCCACCACCTTCAAGGTGTTTCTGCTTTGTTCGTGTGGGTCAAGAACCTCGGTGATGAGGTTCCTGGTCACATTGGCCACCCATGCGTTGATTTGCTTTCGCGCTTCCACTGGCTGCAGAAAATATGAAATATTCATGATTAAAATTTGTTCTTTATTCTAAGAAAACTGCATTAAAATATAGAGAACTCAAAATTCATCGATGATCCTGCCTTTTCATAAAGAAAGAAAGAAAATTATCGATGCTAGCAAGGTTCTTTCTTCCTACTTGCACAATTTAAAGCAGAATGAAGTGCAAAATCCATCAAGAAGTTTGCCGTGTGACTTAGCCCCGTATGATGGAAATACATCCACTGTATCATCATAAACTTCTAAAACTATCCAATGGTTTTTGTGGTATTTGGCATCTGATTCACCTCATGCACTAATTGTGCCATATCTCTCTTTTGTTTCTGTAAATTTGGATTATTTAAGATTTCTGCTGCCTTTCGTTTGTGGCTTTACAAACTCATAAAGCTGAGCGTTGCTTGTGCCTTTCCTCTAAATACATTGTAGTGTTTGCTTTCAGCACAAAGAATCATGATCCAGAAACAAAATAGAGATTCAGGATCAGGATTCAGATATCAAATAAATAATTTCTCATATAAGACTTCGCTGCTTGTGCTATTCTCTTACGGCATTGCGAATCTAGAAAACAATATCATCATGATTCAGAAACAAAATTGAGATGGATATACGTACATGATCCTGAAAGTCGACGGTCCACGTTTCGCCCTTGTACGTGCGCACGATGGTGTCGCGGTACGCCTGCTTCAGCGGGAACCTCCTGTCGCTCCACGCGCCGCACGCGAACGCCACGCACGGTCCGCCGATCCCCGACCGGTCGGCGAGCGTGCGCCCCACCACCGTTTCCCTGATGAACGCCTCGAGCTCGCCACGCGACGGCGCGCCGGCCATGGCGAGGATCTCGTGGAGCGTGTCCCCGGCGGCGCCGGCTGACATGAGCGCGAGCGCGACGTGGATGGACACCGGCGAGAAGACGAGGTTGCCGTCGGCCGTGGCCGCCGCGAAGCGGTTTAGCAGGCCCGCGGCAAGCGCCGCCTGCCCGGACTGGCAGGTTGTCGCGGCGCCGCCTCCGTTATCCGCCGACATTGTTAGGTTTATAACTAGCACCTATTCTTCGACTGGTCACAGGAATAGGGGGAGCTGGTCACAAGGTTTATTCAAGAACACACAGGCAAGAAGAAGAAGAGAGGAACTTGTGCAGCTTTATGCAGAGACGAAAGGCAAGCAGTGAAGCTTTGTCCTTCAGGTTTGACTCAAACAAACAAGGTTGCCCGATGGCGCTCCCGTCCCCTCCCTCCCCCTCGGCGTCGCCCTACGGCTCTTCTTCCCCTCCGCCGTCCTCCTCCCTCCGGGCGGCCCCCCCCCCCCTTCTCAGGCGTCTCCTCGCGGCTCCCCCGCGGCGGCGCGGCCCGTCTCCTCCTCCTCCCCGGTTTCTTCTCCTCGCTCTTGCCTCGCTCCGCCTCTGGCCAACCGTTTCTGGGCTCTTGATTCGGATGATTCTGGGTCTGATTCGGAGGTGCTTTCTTCCCCCCTCCTCCGGTCTCTGCGGGCGGTCTCCCCGAGGCTCAGGCGCAGGGCCGCCGCCGGAAGTTCGCTCCTGGCGGGCGGGGGCGGCCCGTTGTTTCCGTGGCGGTGGGGGATGGCTGGCGCCGCGTTTCTCGTGGGCGCCGGCGTGCGGTGGCTTGGTCCCCGGCTCGGGCGTCGCTGGGTTCAGGTGGGGTTTCGGGGGCGACGCCGCCGTTCTCCCCTCCGGTGGCTCCCCGCGCCGGTGCTTCCTCTGGGGGTGCGGCTTCGGCTCCGGCAGCGGCGGCGCCGGCGCCTGCCCTAGATCTGGCGCTGGGGCAGGTGGCGGACCCTGCGCCTGGGCTGCGGGCCCCTGTGCCTTGCGATGGGCCTGGTGGGCCTGGGCCGGTTCCTGCCTTGGCTTGTGTGTCTGTTCCCCCCCTCCCCTCTCTGGTCTCTGGGCCGCGGGTGGCCCAGGCCCATAACCCCCTCCCCGTGGTTGCCTATGTGGATCTGGGCCTGGCTCGGTCCGGATATATATGGATCCGGAAGGGCTCAGTTCCCCCATTTTTAGGGTTCCCTGCCTCCTCCTCCGACTTGCGTCGGCGGCGCTCCCCCATCTGCACCTTCATCCGATCTGCTCCTCCTCCTCCCCTCTCCCGCTCCTTCGTGGCAGTGGTTGTGATGGACCGCTCGCACGGGTCATCCATCGAGGCTGTCTCCGGCCAGAAAAGGGGGTGCGACGGGTCCGGCGACGCGGAGGCCGATCTGGAGTACGAAGCGGCGCTGCGCTCTAAGCTCCAGGCGTCGCTGGCCCCGGTGGTGGGGTCGGCGGCGGCTGTGCCTGGTTCGTCCCCGCGTGCCTCCGAATCTGGGGCGGCGGCCCCTTCGCTTCCTTTGCCTAGCACTCCTCCGGCTACGGCTGACCCGTGGGAGGCGGCGGCTGCGGGGAGTAGGGCTGGCTCTTCGGGGCCGGCTCCGTCGCTTCCCCCGCAGGGTGCTGCTTCCTTGGGTGGTGGGTCGGTGCGGGCTCCGGCGGTGGCTGCTGGTGGTCCGTCCCACTTTGTTCTGCGTGGTGCGTCGGGGGCTCCGGCTCGCCGCCCCGTTGGTGCTGCTATCGGGCGGGGCGTTGGATCTGGGCCCGGCGCGTCTGGTGATGGTATTCTTCCCCCTCCTCCCCGTGGTCCTGGTCGCATCCCTCTCCAATCTCAGGTCGCCAACCCCACTCTCACCTGCTTCGCGTGTCATCGTCTTGGCCACTTTCAGTCCCGATGCCAAAACCCCCCTTTTGCCTCATCTGTAGGGAAGATGGTCATCTCACGGTAGATTGTAAGAATCGCTCTAAGCCTCCTGCCTTCGTTCACTATGGCCTTGGCCTTCCTGGGTGCTCTTTCTTCGCTTTAGATAAGGAGGTCCCTGCTGCTGCCCCTATCCCTGCGCTATCCAATGCGTGCATCATTACTGTTCAGGCCAAACATATCACTTCCCAGGTTCTGCTTGATGAGCTTCGTTTGTGGGACGAGGGGGGATGGGACTGGCAGATTCGCCAGCTCTCACACTTTGAGTTTGCTGCGACATTTCCCTCCAAAGAAAGCCTCCGCATGATTTCCTCCTGCACGAGCTTCACGCTTCCTCTAAATCAACTGGTTGTCTCGGTCAAGGCTGCTTCACATGGTTCCAAGACTATCTCCTCTTTGTCTGATGTTTGGGTTTTAATTGAAGATGTTCCTCCTGTCGTTCGCTCCATGGAGTTTGTGATAGCGTTCGGGGTGCTTATCGGCAAGCCTATCGAGGTTGACCATGAGTCCCTGGCCGTTCTTGGGCCGGTTCGCCTGCGGGTCTGGTGTGTGGATCCCCTGTGTATCCGAGGCTCCATTGATGTCTTCCCTTCTGCTGGTGGTTTTCGTCTTAGGGTTCGGGTGGAGGGCTCCTCAGGCTCGGTGTCGCCTCCTCCTCCTCCCCCGCCACCGGCCTCTGGCAATGACGATAAGAGTGCAGATGGGGACGGGTGTCCCGATGATTCCATGCATGGCAATGACCACCGTTTCACTCAGTCGGAATGGGATGGGCTCTCCCCAGAAGACCAGGATATGTTGAAGGAGAATGCGCCGAACGGGCGGGGGGGGGGGCTAATGACTCGTTGCCGAACTCGGTTGGCGGGGCTGCTTCTGGTGGGGCTAAGGGCACACCTTTTTCGGTGGTGTGCTCTAACCTCCCGGCCCGCCCTGCCTCCCCATCCCTCTCTAGCATCGAAGACCTGCCCCCGGCTGGCCCTGTGGCATCCAAGAAGAAGAAGAAAACGTCGGTCAAGAAATTCTCTGCCAAAAGCAGGGCGTCGGGGGTGTCAAGGCAGTCTGCGGCTGGGCTCTGTCGCAGGCTCGATGCTGATTTGGGGACGGCCTCGGGTCCGTCTTTTGTTGCGGCGTCTCCCTCTCGGCCTCGTCCTGTGCCGGTGCGTTCGCCCGCTTCCACGGCGTGTAAGAGTGGTCGCATCTCCAATAGTGGTGAGCGGGTGGCCGATCGGGCTGCCCGACACGCTGCGGCTCGGGATCTTCCTCCTCCAGGTTCGCACCCAGTCCCTTCCTCTCCTACCCCTGCTGTTCATTCTGCTGTTCGGTTAGTTCTCCCATCTCAATCTGATGATCACTTTCTTAGTATTTAGAAGATGTGGGCATTTGTTTAGACGCTAGTTTGGGTTCTCCCTCTTCCCTGCTTGGTGTGGTTAGGGCGAATGAAATTGCGCAGGCTGACATTGCGAAAGCCAAGGAGGCTGGGATGGGACTGAGTGCCCCACTGGTTGTGGCCGGTGGGGTCGAGGGGGGAGCTGATAGGAGTCAGGATTCCCCGGTTGTGCCTAAGTGTGGGGCTGGAAAACGTGCTAAATCCTGCAAGGCCCTGAGTAGGTCGAGCCTTAGAATTAAAAACCTCTCCTTTAGATGAAGGCTTTATTCTGGAACATTAGAGGTTTCGGCGCTAGGGGGTGCAGGCACTAGCTTAAAGATTTAGTTCATGCTGAAAATATTGATTTCATTGGTCTTGTCGAAACGCTCAAACCTTCCTTCTCCCCTAATGACCTGTTGGCCGTTGCTAGGATAGACAGATTCAATAGGGATTTTGTTGCTTCTGATGGTCACTCAGGTGGTATTCTGCTTGGCACCAAAAAAGATGTTTTCGAATTTGTTGCCTTTGACCATGGCATTTTTTGGGCTAGCACGGTGGTTTCTCATCGATCCCTTAACTCCTTACTTGAAATCATGGTGGTTTATGGCCCGGCTGATCACTCTATGTCTTACAACTTCTTGGACGAACTGCACAATAAAATCGACTCTTGTCAGGTGCCCCTACTAATCGGGGGAGATTTTAATTTGCTTTGTTACCCTTCGGATAAGAGTTCTTCTAATTTCTCTTGGCCTCTGGCCGATGCTTTTAACGCTTTCATCAGGGACATGGTGATCCGTGAAGTCCCTAGGGTTGGGGCCCGTTTCACCTGGACGAATCGCCAATCCTCTCCCATCCACTCTGTCCTCGATAGGGTTTTCTTATGTCCTAGTTGGGATTCGTTGTTCCCCCGGGCCACCCTTAGAGCCTTGGCCATTGTTGGCTCCGATCATGCCCCCCTGATTCTCGACGACGGTACTCGTTCGGTGTTCTTCCCGCGATTCCAATTTGATGCTTCGTGGTTGTATGTGGAGGGTTTCGTTGACATGATGGCGCATAAGATCTCGTCTTTTCTATCTTCTAACCGGCGTTCCTTTGGTTCGATGGATGATTGTCATCAATGCTCCTCCTTTCTCCGTAGATTCCTCAAAGGTTGGTCTAAAAACCACTATGCTGAGTCTAGGCGGGACAAGGCTAGTCTGGCCGCTCAAATTGCGGTACTTGATGCTCGTGCGGATAATCTAGGCCTTTCCGCGGCTGAATGGCAGGCTCGGTACGGTCTCAAAGAGGCTTTGTTGGGTATTCATTGCCAGGAGGAGGTGTATTGGAAACAAAGAGGCGCTATTAACTGGACCTTAAAGGGAGATTCGCCCATGGCCTACTTCTTTGCTATCGCAAACGGCAGACGACGGAGATGCCTGATTGACAGTCTCCTGGTTGAGGGCATCAGGGTCTCCGATCAATCGGTGATCATGCGGCATGTGGTTCACTTCTACTCTACCCTCCTTTCTGCTAAACCAGACTTGGGGTTTAGGTTGGTGCCGTCCTTCTGGTCTTCCCTCGAACAGGTCTCGAGCGATGAAAATGAAAGTCTGTTGATTCCCCCGTCTGAAAAGGAGATTTTCGATGCGATTCGATATGCCAATCCCAATGCGGCCTCTGGGCCTGATGGTTTCTCCATCCCCTTCTTTAGACAATGTTGGCCTCAGTTAAAAGGCCTCATTTTGGCTATTATTCAAGGTTTTTGGCTGGGAACTATTGACATTTCTAGACTGAATTACGCGGTGCTTACTCTCATCCCTAAGATCAAACGTGCCGACTTGATCTCCCAATTTAGGCCCATTGCTCTAGTCAATAACTTCGCGAAGATTCCGGCTAAGGGTCTGGCCACTAGGGTTTCTCTGATCGCTCACCGTGTCATTAGTCCTTCCCAATCCGCTTTTATAAAGGGGAGATTCATACTGGATGGGGTTCTTTGCTTGCATGAGATTGTTCATGACTTGCGGACCAAGGGCACTCGGGCTGTAATTCTTAAACTTGACTTTGAAAAGGCTTACGATTCAGTGAGCTGGAATTTCCTCCGCCAGGTTCTTCTTGCTAAGGGTTTCGAGGGTGCGGTGGTCCATCGTTTTATGCATCTTGTTACAGGTGGGCACACGGCTGTGGTGGTTAATGGTCAGACTAATAACTTCTTTGCTAATGGTAGGGGCCTAAGGCAAGGAGATCCGGCGTCCCCTTTGCTTTTTAACTTCATTGCGGATGCCCTATTGTTGGGGAACATTGCAGAAAATTAAAATTTTTCCTACGGTTTCACCAAGATCCATCTATGAGTTCATCTAAGAAACGAGTCATGGGAGAGAGATTGCATCTACATACCACTTTGTAGATCGCGTGCGGAAGCATTCAAAAGAACGGGGTTGAAGTAGTCGTTCTCGTCGTGATCCTATCACCGGAGATCCTAGCGCCGAATGGACGGCACCTCCGCATTCAACACACGTACGGTCAGCGTGACGTCTCCTCCGTCTTGATCCAGCAAGGGGGAAGGAGAGGTTGATGATGATCCAGCAGCACGACGACGTGGTGGTGGATGCGGTAGAACTCCGGCAGGGCTTCGCCAAGCAGCTGCGGGAGGAGGACGAGGTGTAGCAGGAGGAGGGAGGCGCCAAGACTTTTGGGGTGCGGCTGCCCTCCCCCCCTCCTTTATATAGGCCCCCAGGGGGGGCGCCGGCCCTGGGAGATCAATCTCCCAAGGGGGGCGGCGGCCAAGGGGGGTGGAGTGCCCCCCACGGCAAGTGGTGCGCCCCCCCACCTAGGGTTTCCAACCCTAGGCGCAGGGGGGGCCCAAGGGAGGGTGCACCAGCCCACTAGGGGCTGGTTCCCCTCCCACTTCAGCCCACGAGGCCCTCCGGGATAGGTGGCCCCACCCGGTGGACCCCCGGGACCCTTCCGGTGGTCCCGGTACAATACCGGGTGACCCCGAAACTTTCCCGATGGCCGAAACAGCACTTCCTATATAGTTTTCTTTACCTCCGGACCATTTCGGAACTCCTCGTGCCGTCCGGGATCTCACCCGGGACTCCGAACAACATTCGGTTTGCTGCATACTCATATTCATACAACCCTAGCGTCACCGAACCTTAAGTGTGTAGACCCTACGGGTTCGGGAGACATGCAGACATGACCGAGACGGCTCTCCGGTCAATAACCAACAACGGGATCTGGATACCCATGTTGGCTCCCACATACTCCTCGATGATCTCATCGGATGAACCACGATGTCGAGGGTTCAAGCAACCCCGTATACTATTCCCTTTGTCAGACGGTATGTTACTTGCCCGAGACTCGATCATCGGTATCCCAATACCTCGTTCAGTCTCATTACCGGCAAGTCACTTTACTCGTACTGTAATGCATGATACCGTGACCAGACACTTGGTCACTTTGAGCTCATAATGATGATGCACTACCGAGTGGGCCCAGTGATACCTCTCCGTCATACGGAGTGAGAAATCCCAGTCTCGGTCCGTGTCAACCCAACAGACACTTTCAGAGATACCTGTAGTGCACCTTTATAGTCACCCAGTTACGTTGTGACGTTTGGTACACCCAAAGCACTCCTATGGTATCCGGGAGTTACACGATCTCATGGTCTAAGGAAGAGATACTTGACATTGGAAAAGCTCTAGAAAAACGAACTACACGATCTTGTGCTATGCTTAGGAATGGGTCTTCTCCATCACATCATTCTCCTAATGATGTGATCCCGTTGTCAACGACATCTAATGTCCATAGTCAGGAAACCATGACTATCTGTTGACCAACGAGCTAGTCAACTAGAGGCTTACTAGGGACGTATTGTGGTCTATGTATTCACACGTGTATTACGATTTCCGGATAATACAATTATAGCATGAATAAAAGACAATTATCATGAACAAGGAAATATAATAATAATCCTTTTATTATTGCCTCTAGGGCATATTTCCAACACCTATCTCATATCCTTTCTCGGGTGGCTGATGCGGGGAACATTTTGCCTATTAGCTCTCACCTTATCCCCAATGGCATTACTCACCTTCAATATGCGGACGATACCATTATTATGGTGGAACTAAATGTGGCCTGCCTCATGATAACCCACAAGTATAGGGGATCTATCGTAGTCCTTTCGATAAGTAAGAGTGTCGAACCCAACGAGGAGCAGAAGGAAATGATAAGCGGTTTTCAGCAAGGTATTCTCTGCAAATACTGAAATAAATGGTAATAGATAGTTTTGTGATAGGATAAATGGTAACGAGCAACAAGTAACAAAAGTAAATAAAGTGCAGCAAGGTGGCCCAATCCTTTTTGTAGCAAAGGACAAGCCTGGACGACCTCTTATAATAGGAAAAATGCTCCCGAGGACACATGGGAATATCGTCAAGCTAGTTTTCATCATGCTCATATGATTCGCGTTCGATACTTTGATAATTTGATATGTGGGTGGACCGGTGCTTGGGTACTGCCCTTACTTGGACAAGCATCCCACTTATGATTAACCTCTATTGCAAGCATCCGCAACTACAACAAAAGTATTAAGGTAAACATAACCATAACATGAAACATATGGATCCAAATCAGCCCCTTACGAAGCAACGCATAAACTAGGGTTTAAGCTTCTGTCACTCTAGCAACCCATCATCTACTTATTACTTCCCAATGCCTTCCTCTAGGCCCAAATAATGGTGAAGTGTTATGTAGTCGACGTTCACATAACAGCACTAGAGGTTAGACAACATACATCTTATCAAAATATCGAACGAATACCAAATTCACATGACTACTAATAGCAAGACTTCTCCCTTGTCCTCAGGAACAAACGTAACTACTCACAAAGCATATTCATGTTCATAATCAGAGGGGTAATAATGTGCATAAAGGATCTGAACATATGATCTTCCACCAAATAAACCAACTAGCATCAACTACAAGAAGTAATCAACACTACTAGCAACCTGCTAGCACCAATCCCGGACTTGGAGACAAGAATTGGATACAAGAGATGAACTAGGGTTTGGAGATGAGATGGTGCTGGTGAAGATGTTGATGGAGATTGCCCTCTCCCGATGAGAGGAGCGTTGGTGATGACGATGGTGATGATTTCCCCCTCCCGGAGGGAAGTGTCCCCGGCAGAACAGCTCTGCCGGAGCCCTAGATTGGTTCCGCCAAGGTTCCGCCTCGTATTTTTTTCGCATCGAAAGACTTCATATAGGAGAAGATGGATGTCGGAGAGCCACCCTGGGTGCGCCCCCCACCCTCGTGAGCAGGGTGTGGGCCCCTTGGCCTTCATCTTTGGCGATGATTTTTCTTTATTTATTTTAAGGTATTCCATGGAGGTTCAGGACTCTTGGAGTTGCGCAGAATAGTCCTTCAATATTTACTCCTTTTCCAGCCCAGAATTTCAGCTGCCGACATTCTCCCTCTTCATGTAAACCTTGTAAAATAAGAGAGAATAGCCATAAGTATTGTGACATAACGTGAAATAACAGCCCATAATGCAATAAATATTGATATAAAAGCATGATGCAAAATGGACGTATCACCTCACGAACCTGAAGTTTATACTCTTATGTTTCGAAGCGCTTTCGGGGCATAAAATTAACTTCTCTAAGAGTGAAGTGATTGTAACTGCGGTACCTGATGTGGAAGCACAGAGAGTGGCGCACCTCCTGAACTGCTCTCTAGGATCCTACCCTCTCAAATATCTAGGCTTACCAATCTCCCCTCTCAATCTTTTGGCAAAAGATTTCGCTCCGGCAGTGACCAAGGTTGGTAATAGAGTTTTGCCGTGGAGAGGCCGGTATAATTCCCAGGCGGGCAAGGTTGCCCTCACTAATGCATGCCTCTCCTCCCTCCCAATGTTTCTAATGGGCTTCTATCTCCTGTCTGGTGGGATTCATGCTGGTTTCGATAAGCATAGGGGTGCCTTTTATTGGAATTCCACTGACAATAAGCGCAAATACAGAATGGTCAAGTGGGATTTGATCTGCAGGCCTAAGTGCATGGGGGGTTTAGGTATAATTAATACTATGGTTGATGATGTTATGTACCTAGGGTAGGGTCATGGATCTATCCAGGATACCATGCCCAAGGACACCCTTAGACGAAGCTACCTTCCAGTCGACCAAGAGGGACTTCACTCGACCGGCTAGAAGACACTCGACCATGAAGACTCACTCGACCATGAAGACTCACTCGACCATCAGAAGTTCGGGATCTACTCTGCATCCAAACGGTCTGTAATTAAGTAGTCTTAATGGTCATGATGGCACTTTATGTAGGGCGTTACCAGTAACGCCAGACCTTAATGTACTTTAACCCTCTGCTAACGTGGGCTGGCTGGGGTCTTGGCGTCCTCTACGGTCTTGGCGTCCTCTATATAAGCCACCCCCCTCCACTAGTAGAGGGGTTCGCACCCTTGTAACTCATATACACAGAGATCAGTCGACCGCCTCAGGGCTCCGAGACGTAGGGTTTTTACTTCCTCCGAGAAGGGCCTGAACTCGCTAAACACTCGTGTGTACAACTACTCCATAGCTAGGATCTTGCCTCTCCATACCTACCCCACATTCTACTGTCAGACTTAGAACCACGACAGTTGGCGCCCACCTTGGGGCAGGTGTCTTAGCGACTTTTTTGGAGAAGTTGCAATTTGTCCGATCGCCTTCATCATGGTTTCCGGCGGAGCTTTGGTCGAGGGCCACGAGATCCATCTCGGTGCGCTCACTTTCATCGCCGACAACTCCGCTTGGCTCCAGGAGGCACCACTCGACATCGACGCGCTCCCCGTCCGCGGGGCGACGCACTTTCGGGCATGTGTCCGCGGCGTCTTGCTGCGGCAGCCGTCGACTCCATACCGGTCGACTCCTGCGCCGTCCTCCCTCCCTGTCTCTCACCAGCGCAAGCGCTCTGGTCGGTCGAGGCTCCAACGATGGGTGAGACACGCAGTGGCTCGCCAATCGGCCACCACCCAAGTCGCGGCGATTGAGCCCGATGAATCTCTCTACGACCTATTCGACTGGCTCCATAGAGACCGCATCCGAGTGCGGTAGCAGTGATCCAGCGGCAGAGGTCCTGATGGTCAACGGGCCCCATAGTCCCCCCGGTTTCCCCCGCGGCGACGGGATGGACGACGAGGACGACCCCGCTCAAGCCCATTAAGAGTACCAACCCGAGCCACCCACTTCCCAGCAGAGGGAAGAACTTCGCCGCCGGAACATGGATGCCCTGCATACTCCCATTGCAGGAGAAACACCTGAGGCTCGTGCCCTGGAAGAGGCGCGTTTAGCCAATCTGGCTGAATGCACTCGACCGGAGAACCTTTAGCAAGCACTCGACGAGCGCGTGCGTCAACGGGTTACCAACTCCAACCGATGTCAGCTCTTCCCGCAACCGACTCAGGTATATCGAACCCCAATTCAGAATTTGGCAGCTGCAGCCCGCATAGCAGAGTCAATTCAGCCCTCTCAGTCAGAAGCTGGAAGAGGCTTGATGCAGATCAGAGATTTGCTCCGAGCGGCGGGAGATCAGAATTCAGCTGTGTCGCAGTCGCGCAACAGGATTCACAGTCGATCCGTCGCTGCGAATACTGTTCAGTCGGCTCACAGTCCAAGGTCGCCTCCGAGGCGCGTGGGACGTGAGGGCCGGCGAGACCACTATGATGATCGATTTGATCGTGATGACAGGCGTCGAGCGCCCACTCCTCCTCCGAGAAGTGGGTCTAACGCCCATCGGCAGCAAGATGACAGACGCCAGCTCAGTGTTGGGCGGAGAGCTCCTGTCGACCCCAAAGAGCCAGGCTTTGACGCGAGATCCATCATCGTGCAAGGTTTGGTCGACCGGAACAGAGCTCATAGAGGTGGTCATGACAGAGATGTGCCAACAAGCAGCCGAGTCCACGTTTCAGGTCCAGAATGTTTTAGCAGAGCGATCAGAGCCGCAGTGATACCCCCCAACTTTAGGTTGGCGACTGGGGTGAGTAAGTTCATCGGGGAGTCTAAGCCTGAAACTTGGATCGAAGACTACCGAGTGGCTGTTCAGATTGGTGGCGGTAATGATGAGGTGGCCATGAAATATTTGCCACTTATGCTAGAGGGTTCGGCCAGGGCGTGGTTGAATCAGTTAGCTCCCAGCAGCATTTACACCTGGGAAGATCTTTCTCGAGTGTTCGTCAGAACGTTTGAGGGAACTTGCAAGCGACCTGCCGGATTGACTGAGCTACAAGTTTGTGTACAAAAGTCGAGTGAAACACTGAGGGATTACACCCAGAGGTGGATCACTTTGCATCATACTGTAGAGAATGTGTCAGATCATCAAGCGGTTTGCGCCTTCAAGGATGCCGTCAAGAACAGAGAGTTGAGCCTAAAGTTTGGTCGAACTGGAGATATGACCCTGAGTCGGATGATGGAAATAGCCACCAAGTACGCCAACGGCGAAGAAGAGGACCGACTCCGGAGCGGCAAGTACAAGCCGAGTCAGTCGGATAAAGGAAACTCCAGTCGGAAGCAAAAGCGGAAGGCCGAGCCAGCAGCTCCCGGAGAGGCTCTGGCCGTGACACAGGGCAAATTCAAAGGGAAGCCCAAAGGATCTTGGAACCCCAAGAAGGTAAAAGATAAGGAAGGTAATGATGTGATGGATCAGCCGTGTCATATCCACACGAGGAAAGACGAAGAGGGTAGCTTCATCTGCCCAAAGCATACCACTCGCCAGTGCCGGCTCTTAATCCAGCAGTTCCAAGGGAAACAGCCGAAGGACAAAGAGAAGGAGTTGGACAAGGCTGAGGACAAGGAGGACAGTGATGGAGAGTACCCTCATGTAAACTCCACTCTGATGATTTTTGCTGATGTAGAGAGCAAAAGTCGACTAAAAGTGATCAACCGTGAGGTCAATATGGTCGCCCCGGCGACACCAAACTATCTGAGATGGTCGCAAACTCCCATTACTTTCGACCAGTCTGACCATCCTACTCATATTGCCACCCCTGGGAGGCAAGCACTGGTGGTCGACCCGGTCGTCGAAGGCACTCGACTGATGAAGGTATTGATGGATGGCGGCAGCGGGTTGAATATACTGTATGCAGAGACGCTCAAGGGAATGGGCATTCCGATGTCCAGACTCAGTTCCAGCAACATGAGTTTTCACGGAGTCATCCCAGGAAAGAAGGCTGAGTCACTCGGCCAAATAGCTCTGGATTTGGTGTTCGGCGACTCGAAGCATTTTCGCAAAGAGAAGCTGACATTTGAGGTCGTGGATTTCCGGAGCGCCTACCACGCTATCTTGGGAAGACCAGCCTATGCCCACTTCATGGCTCGACCATGTTACGTGTACCTCAAGTTAAAGATGCCTGGCCCCAAAGGCGTGATCACCATCACTGGCAACCGGAAGAAAGCAGAAGAGTGCTTCCAGAAAGGCTCAAAGATTGCGGATGACCAGATAACAGTGGTAGAGCTAGAGGGATACAAGAAGAATGCAGATCCGAGTGATTTACTGCGGGCCAAGAAGCCCGCCACAGAGTCAGCATTTCAGTCGTCCGGTGAGACGAAGCCAGTTCACATCCACCCGACTGACCCCAATGCAGCTCCGACCTATATTTCCACAACACTCGAATCTAAATAGGAAGAAGCGCTCATCCAGTTCCTCTGTGAGAACTGGGACATCTTCGCATGGAAGCCAGCTGACATGCCGGGTGTTCCCAGGGGACTGGCTGAGCATCGCCTTAGAGTCGATTCAAAAGCAAAACCTGTTAAAGAACATCTTCGGCGGTCCGCCGTTCATAAGAAAAAAGCCATTGGCGAAGAGGTGGCTCGACTCCTTGCAGCAGAGTTCATCCGAGAGATATACCACTCCGAGTGGCTCGCCAATGTCGTTATGGTTTCCAAAAAGGACAATTCCTTCCGTATGTGCATTGATTTCAAACATATCAATCGGGCCTGCCCGAAAGATCATTTGCCTCTCCCTCGCATCGACCAAATTGTCGACTCGACCGCAGGGTGCGAGAGATTGTCTTTTCTAGACGCTTATTCTGGGTATCATCAGATCCGTCTGCATGGGCACGATGAAATCAAAACAGCTTTCATCACTCCATTCGGGTGCTTCTGCTATATCACCATGCCATTCGGCCTCAAGAATGCTGGAGCCACGTTCATGAGAATGATTCAAAAGTGTTTACTCACTCAAATCAGTCGGAATGTGGAAGCATACATGGATGATATTGTGGTCAAGTCGCGAAAGGGTTCCGACCTGTTGACTGACTTAGCTGAAACATTTGCCAACCTCAGGAGGTATGATATCAAGCTCAATCCTTCAAAGTGCACATTCGGAGTACCTGGCGGAAAGTTACTCGGTTTTCTCGTTTCCGAACGAGGAATCGATGCTAACCCAGAAAAGTTGGCACCATACTCCGAATGAAACGCCCTGTGCGTGTGCACGACGTCCAGAAGCTTACTGGATGCTTGGCCGCGTTAAGTCGATTCATCTCTCGCCTCGGTGAAAAGGCGTTGCCCCTTTACCGACTGATGAAGAAGGCAGACAAGTTCGAGTGGACTCCAGAAGCTGATGTAGCGTTTGCCGAGTTAAAAACTCTGCTCTCCACCCAGCCGGTGCTTGCTGCTCCAATCAGCAAAGAGCCTCTGTTGCTTTATATTGCAGCCACAGGACAAGTCGTCAGTATAGTACTTACGGTCGAGCGGGAAGAAGAAGGGAAAGCCTTCAAAGTTCAGCGCCCAGTGTATTATCTCTCTGAAGTTTTAACCCCATCGAAGCAAAGATATCCTCATTATCAGAAGCTCGTATATGGGATCTACATGACCATGAAGAAGGTTGCTCATTATTTCTCTGATCACGACATTACAGTCATCAGCGACGCACCATTGTCAGAAATTCTGCACAACAGAGATGCAACTAGTCGAGTGGCTAAATGGGCGATTGAACTCCTTCCCCTTGATATCAAATTCGAGGCAAAGAAAGCCATTAAGTCCCAGGCTATAGCAGATTTCCTTGCCGAGTGGATTGAGCAACAACAGCCGACTCAAGTCCACTCGGAGCATTGGACCATGTTCTTTGATGGCTCTAAGATGTTAAATGGTTCTGGTGCTGGGGTTGTTCTGGTTTCCCCCCGAGGGGACAAGCTCAGATATGTGCTCCAGATCCACTTTGATTCCTCCAACAATGAAGCAGAGTATGAAGCACTCTTGTATGGATTACGCATGGCCATTTCACTCGGCATCTGTCGCCTTATGGTCTACGGCGATTCAAATTTTGGTGGTCAATCAAGTAATGAAGGAGTGGGACGTTAGAAGCCCAGCCATGACTGGATACTGCAATGCAGTGAGGAATCTCGAAAAGAAGTTTGAAGGGTTAGAGCTCCACCACATACCCCGACTGAAAAATCAAGCAGCTGACGACCTGGCGAAGATAGGATCCAAGAGAGAAGCCATCCGTAGTGGTGTTTTTGGAACATATCCACACTCCGTCAGTCATAGAAGATCCTTTTACCGATGAAGCCCCGCAGCCTAAGAGTGTCACGGACCCGACTGAGGTTGAAGTCCCAGCAGTGGTCGACCTGATCATGGAAGTTCTAGTGATCACTCCAGATTGGACAGTACCATATATCGCGTATATCTTGAGGAAAGAGCTCCCGGAGGACAAAGAAGAGGCTCGACAGATCGCGCCGATCTAAAGCCTTTACTGTGATAAAGGGACAATTGTACAGGGAAAGCGCGACTGGAGTTGGTCAGAAATGCATAACGCCAGAGGAAGGTCGAATTATCCTTGATGACATCCACTCGGGGACCTGTGGCCATCATGCGTCCTCTCGGACCATCGTGGCCAAAGCATACCGAGCCGGGTTTTATTGGCCAAGAGCGAATGAAATGGCGAAGGAGATAGTCGACAAGTGCGAGGGGTGTCAATTTTATTCCAATATGTCACATAAGCCCGCGTCAGCTTTGAAGACTATACCACTCGTCTGGCCCTTTGCAGTGTGGGGTTTGGATATGGTCGGGCCTTTGAGAACAGGCAGAAGCGGTTTTACCCATGTGCTGGTAGCAGTCGACAAGTTCACTAAGTGGATCGAAGCTAAACCCATCAAGAATCTCGATGTCGGTACTGTTGTCAGCTTCATCAGAGAATTGATATTCAGATATGGGGTCCCGCACAGCATCATCACTGACAACGGGTCAAACTTCGACTCCGAAGAGTTCAGAGCCTTCTGCACATCCCAGGGCACACGAGTCGACTACGCTTCAGTCGCTCACCCACAGTCGAATGGACAAGCTGAACGAGCCAACGGTTTGATCCTCAAAGGGTTGAAACCCCGTTTCATGCGTGATCTTAAGCATGCGGCTGGTGCATGGGTCGACGAACTTCCCTCAGTGCTTTGGGGCTTAAGGACCACGCCCAACCGGTCGACTGGGAGAACTCCATTCTTCTTGGTCTACGGGGCTGAAGCAGTCTTACCGAGTGACCTTCTCCACAATGCTCCTCGAGTCGAGTTGTACACTGAAGTAGAAGCAGAACAAGCGCGGCAGGATGCAGTCGACCTATTAGAGGAAGAGAGAGAGATGGCTCTGATCAGATCGACAATTTACCAACAGGACTTGCATCACTTCCACGCCAAAAACGTGAAGAGTCGAGCCTTCCAGGAAGGAGATTTAGTTCTCCGAATGGATCAGCAGAAACCACACAAGCTTGCTCCTTCTTGGGAAGGTCCCTTCATCGTCACCAAGGTTCTCCACAATGGAGCGTACCGCCTTTACAATGTCGAGCATCAGATCGATGAGCCCCGAGCTTGGAACGCGGAACTTCTCTGTCCCTTTTACACCTAAGTGTTCACTCAGACGAGTTGTAATAAAAGTACTTCTGTAGTTTGTTGATCAAAGACAAGAGACTTATAATCTTCCCTGTAATCGTTATTTCTTTTGTCTACTCAAAACAATCCCCCAGTGGGTGGCTTGCTGCGAATCCGATTCGCCCAAGTCTATAAAAAAAATCCTAACCGAGTGGTGAGCCAGCCTCCCACGCAAAGGCTTAGCTGCGAAATCCGTTTCGCCTAAGATAAATAAAATCCTAACCGAGTGGTGAGCCAGCCTCCCCACGCGAAGGCTTAGCTGCGAAATCCGTTTCGCCTAAGATAAATAAAATCCTACCGAGTGGTAAGCCAGCCTTCCACTCGGAGGCTTAGCTGCAGTCCAAGTACTCGCCTAAGATAAATAAAATCCTACCGAGTGGTAAGCCAGCCTTCCACTCGGGGGCTTAGCTGCAGTCTAAGGACTCGCCTAAGATAAATAAAATCCTACCGAGTGGTAAGCCAGCCTTCCACTCGGAGGCTTAGCTGCAGCATTGCGCTCGCCTAAGTACAAATACAACGTGCGCTTCGCAAGGAGGACGAGGTGCTGGTCGACTGCTACCCTCTCCTTCCGAGCTGCGCCACAAGTTTAACATGCGCTCTGCAAGGAAGACGAGGTGCAGGTCAACTGCTACCCTCCCTTTCCGAGCTGCACCACCAATTCAAATCCTACTGAGTGGAGAGCAAACCTCCCACTCAAGGGCTTAGCTACAGCCCAGTGCTCGCCTAAGTATTTGAAATCCTACCGAGTGGAGAGCAGACCTCCCACTCGGGGGCTTAGCTGCAGCCCAGTGCTCGCCTAAGTATCTGAAATCCTACCGAGTGGAGAGCAGACCTCCCACTCGGGGGCTTAGCTGCAGCCCAGTGCTCGACTAAGTATCTGAAATCCTACCGAGTGGAGAGCAAACCTCCCACTCGGGGGCTTAGCTGCAGCCCAGTGCTCGCCTAAGTACCTGAAATCCTACCGAGTGGAGAGCAGACCTCCCACTCGGGGGCTTAACTACAGCCCAGTGCTCGCCTAAGTATCTGAAATCCTACCGAGTGGAGAGCAAACCTCCCACTCGGGGGCTTAGCTGCAGCCCAGTGCTCGCCTAAGTATCTGAAATCCTACCGAGCGGAGAGCAGACCTCCCACTCGGAGGCTTAGCTGCAGCCCAGTGCTCGCCTAAGTATGTGAAAATTCTACCGAGTGGAGAGCAGACCTCCCACTCGGAGGCTTAGCCGCAGCCCAGTGCTCGCCTAAGTGTGTTGGGGAACAAGTCGATTGCAATAAGCGCTTCGCTTTAACCTGCAAAAGACACCTCAAACCAAATGCAAACATATTCAACGACGAATCCAAGTTCGAAAAACTCCTAACGGAACCGAAAGTGCTCAAGCGCTAGGCTTGTTAAGGTTTGTCGGTTACAAAACTCACTCGGTATACCGAGGCAAATTTAAAGTATCAAGCTCAGAAGTTTTTTACCCCTCCTGTGGAGGGCTGGAAGGTGCCACGAACTCGTCCAGATCAATCCCGTCTGCAATCCGAGTGGCAGCAGCAATGAAGGTATCCATGAAGGATCTGAAGTCGTGCTTCTTGGTGTTAGCCACCCTAAGGGCCACCAGCTTGTCCTCTCGTGCATCCTTGAAGTGAACGCGGACCAGAGACAGAGCAACATCCGCACCGGACCTGGCCGAAGACTTCTTCCACTCCTGCACACGACTTGGGACCTCGTTCAGTCGAGTCATCAGAGACTCGAGGTCGTTCTGGAGCGTCTCTCTTGGCCAGAGTGTTGTGTTGATGCGAGAAGTTGCGACCTTCAGCTTTGCAAGATAATCGATGACAGCAGCAACACGAGATTCAAGCCAGAGCACATTCATGGCGACTCATCTTTCACAAGAGAGTTGATGGGGTCCAGGTTTACTTCCAGTCGACCAGTCTCCTCTTCAAAGTTCTGACAGAATTCTGCAAACACAACCATCAAGTCAAGACAAACAGTCGGAGGTTACAATTAAATATTTGGCTGATACAAAGGGTTACCTTCAAGCATGAGGAACAACTTCTTGGCGAGATCACCCAGATAAGCCTCTAGATCATTCTTCTTTCTCTTCAATTCACTGGCCTTGTCATTCAGGGTGGTCTTGTCGCTTTTCAGTCGACTGACCTCCTGGTTGGCAGCATCCAGAGCAGCTTTCAGATTGGTGTTTTCTTCTTCGAGCTTGGTCACTGAAGCCAACTTCTCATCAGCAAGCTTGGTCCTCTCTAAAGCAGTTTTTTGCATCTCAGCCAAGTCAAGCTCTTGTTTCTTCAAGGCCTCCCTCACTTTGTCTGCAAACTTACAGTGAAGATTAAATTGGGAAGCAAATGAGAGGCAAAGGCAATCGTCAAAGGCCTCACCAAGCATACATTTAGCTTGCTCCTTCGCCTTCATCAAGTTCTCTTGGGCCAGTTTTAGATCGAGCTCAAGCTGAATGTGTTTGTTCTCCAGCTTAGTATAACGAGCCGCAAGGTCACAGGATTTCTACGAAGAACCAATCGACAAATGTCAAAGACGATTCACTTCCGAGTGAGTAAGGAAAAATCATAACGTTTCTAAGACTACGGCCGAATGTAAACATTCGACCATAGTCTCGGGGACTACACCCAGTGGGTGCACTCAGCGTGCCCCCACTAGTTTCATCAGTCAGAGTCGACCAGTCGACCAACAAAAAAAAAGGGAGGTGTTCTTCAGACTATAGTCAACTGCCCACAGTCGACCACAGTCTCGGGGACTACACCCAGTGGGTGCACTCAGCGTGCCCCCACTGGTCTATGAATCTATTCGGTCTAGACGAATAAGGAAAAACTTAAGACATAAAGCCTATGGTCGACTGCCAGCAGTCGACCATAGCCTTGGGGACTACACCCAGTGGGTGCACTCAGCGTGCCCCCACTAGTCCGGAATTTCAATCGACACACCCAGTGGGTGTAAGACAAACTCCAAGAATTGCAGAAAGAAGAGTTTGCAGATATCATATCCTAACAGAACAGGCAGTGACCGACTGACCTGAACATTACTTTGAAGAGCCGAATTGGCGTCATAGGCTGCCTGGCTAGCTTCTCGTATTGCCTTCACTTGCTCCATCATGACCCCCGCTTGGCGTATTGTTTCTCTAGCAGCGCTAGCTTGGTCTTCTGGAACGGGGTAGGTGGAGAAAAGCGAGGGTTGAGCAGCACTCGACGACGAAGGGCGAGCACTCGTCAACGGCACCGCGAAAGTTACAGTGGGTCGAGCGACATCGTCTCCCTCCGCGACCAACATCTCGGGTGCCGGCACATCCTGAGTCGCCTTGCCAGCAGATGTTTTCTTGCTCCTCCTCGGCCGTGGTGGTTCTTCATCGTCGTCGTCAGGAAGGCCAATAACCATGTTAGATGAAACTGCAGAAAGAATCAAAATTAGAGACAATGAGTCAGTCGACTGAAAATGGCATCACAAGAGTCATACCAGGCTTCGATGTTGCGGCATCCTCCATCTCGTGGTCTTCGGCCCTCGCTGAAGTGTCGGAAGTAGCAGCGCTGCAGTTCCAAAAGTCAGTCGATTGACCCATGAGTCGACCAAGAACAAGTTCATGAAACAGAGAAAACTCAAAACTACCATTACCCTGAGATTGTGGGGATCACCATCTTCATCTTCGGCAAGACCTTCACGGGTTTCGACGGTGCCACTCGAGATTGCTTCGGAGTCTTCTCAGTCAGCGCCGGAGAAGCCGTCCGAGGGCGCTTGGTCGACTGGGTAGCGGTCGCCACCCCCTTACCGCGCTCAGTCGCGGGATCATGGACAAGCTTCGAGCGTCTCTCCGAGCGGGGAGGCACAACTTCCTCCTCCTCCTCCTCATCTTCCTCCTCACCAGAGTCATCGCCCTCGTCGTCATCGTCAGCATTCGAGTCCCACTCCTCTGGGCTTTCGCCCCCGCTTCCTTCCTCCTCCTCAGTCGGCGTCTGCGCCCCATTGGGCATCGAGTACAGCTCAGTGGTGACCTGTCAGGTAACAAAGCAAAACAAAGATCAATCGACCAATTCGCGGCAAAGCAGAATGGATAAAGCAAGATCACAATCGGAGATAAGTGGTCATACCTTGTCCGGCGTATAAGTACAGTCGAGTGGCGGGATCCTCCTAGCCCCTCGAGGGTTGTCCTTGTTCCCTGTGATGGCGGCCACCCACCTCTCCAGCGTGGCGTCGTCGACTGCTTCTGGATGGACCCGAGTGGTGTCTTCGGTACCACAGTACAACCACATGGGGTGGCCTCGGTACTGAAGCGGTTGGATGCGCCGCCTAAGGAAGACTTCCAGAAGATCCATGCCCGTCACTCCGTCCCGAACGAGTTGGACCACGCGCTCCATCAACATTTTTACCTCGGCTTTCTCCTCGGGAAGCACCTTCAGAGAAGATGGTTTGTCCACTCGGTCCATGGAGAATGGAGGGAGACCGGTCGACTGTCCCGGCGTCGACTCGTTTTGGCAGTAGAACCAAGTCGACTGCCACCCTCTGACCGACTCAGGAAGGGTCATGGTCGGGAAAGTGCTCTTGTTCCTCAACTGAATCCCAAGACCCCCACACATCTGAATGACCTTGGTTCTCTCATCGTCCGGACTCGCCTTTTTCACTGTCTGCGAGCGACATGTGAATATGTACTTGAAGAGACCCGAGTGCGGTCGACAACCCAGGAAGTTCTCGCACATGGACACAAAGGCAGCAAGATAGGTGATGGAATTGGGATTGAAATGATGGAGTTGCGCCCCAAAGAAATTCAGAAACCCTCGGAAGAAAACACTCGGAGGCAGAGAGAAACCACGATCTATGTGAGTGGCTAAGAGAACGCACTCACCCTCCTGCGGTTGCGGTTGACACTCGGACCCCGGGAGCCTCGCTGACCCGTGGGGGATCAGTCCCTCATTGGCCAGGTCGTTGAGGTCCTTCTCAGTGATGGTCGAGCGGATCCAGTCCCCTTGGACCCAACCCTTCGGCAGGCGGGACCTCGACGAAGATCCGCCCCGACTAGACGGTCTCCCCTTTGCTTGCCCCGTCGCCGTCGCCTTCTTCGCGCGCTCTAGAGCCGCCGTCTTCTCCTTCACCATTATCGCCGGCGAAGCGCTCGAGAGGTGGATAAGGCGGAGGTGGGAGCGGGCGCTGAGGGCGGAGGCAGAGAGGGAAGAGAGGGGAATGGGGAAGCACTGTTCAAAAACTCCTCCCCAGCGCTTTATATAAGGGCACTTCCGAGTGGTTGACGAGTGGGCCCGAGCAGACCTGTCACATCCCGAAACAGTCGCGCACGCACGATATGTGGCGATAAAGGCGGCGCGGAAATCGAGGCGTCCATGCCTTATCCCGCCCGATTGCCGCGGATCGCCCCGCTTCGCACGCTTCCCAAATTTCAGATCCCGCAAAATCCGTTAACAGCAGATCAATCTGTCAGACGATATCCTTCCCACGATCCGTCGCTCGGAAGTTCGACAAAGTTCAAAGGTTCACTCGACAGAAGATAAGAATGGATCAAGGCGACTGAAGTAAAAGTTGACGCCAACCTCGAAAAGAAGATCGCCGATCCAAGAAACGACACAACCAAAACATAGAAAATGAGTCGGAGAAAATCATCAACTCCTTCCTCACTCAAACCTCGATCCATTCGGGGGCTAATGATGATGTTATGTACCTAGGGTAGGGTCATGGATCTATCCAGGATACCATGCCCAAGGACACCCTTAGACGAAGCTACGTTCCAGTCGACCAAGAGGGACTTCACTCGACCGGCTAGAAGACACTTGACCATGAAGACTCACTCGACCATGAAGACTCACTCGACCATCAGAAGTTCGGGATCTACTCTGCATCCAAACAGTCTGTAATTAAGTAGTCTTAATGGTCGTGATGGCACTTTATGTAGGGCGTTACCAGTAACGCCAGACCTTAATGTACTTTAACCCTCTGCTAACGTGGGCTGGCTGGGGTCTTGGCGTCCTCTATATAAGCCACCCCCCTCCACTAGTAGAGGGGTTCGCACCCTTGTAACTCATATACACAGAGACCAGTCGACCGCCTCAGGGCTCCGAGACGTAGGGCTGTTACTTCCTCCGAGAAGGGCCTGAACTCGCTAAACACTCGTGTGTACAACTACTCCATAGCTAGGATCTTGCCTCTCCATACCTACCCCCATTCTACTGTCAGACTTAGAACCACAACAATGGTTATGAACAAATGCCTCATGATTAAATAGTGGTGGAAGATTATGTCCCTCGAGGAGCGCCCCCTATGGCTTTCCCTTCTCAAAGCTAAGTATTTCCCCTCCTCGAGTCCTATGTTCGCCCCGTCTTCGGGTGGCTCTCAGTTCTGGCGCCAGCTTGTTAAAGTTCGGCCTATTTTCCAATCCCTAGTCAAGTTTTTAGTTCGGAATGGTAAGTCTACTCGTTTTTGGTTAGATTGGTGGGTAGGGGATTCCACTCTAGCGGTGGCCTACCCAACCCTGTTTTCTTACTGCTCTGATCCCGAGATCTCTATCTTCGAGCTCTCGGCCCAGGGCTGGGTTCTTGACTTCCGGCACACTCTCTCTCTTGTGGAGTTGGAAGACTGGCAATGTCTTACTGCCTGCTTCCCCTTGCTCTCGGAGGAAGATGACTCGGTTAGCTGGCCTCACTCTGCTTCTGGGCGCTTTTCAGTGAAATCTACCTATTCCAAACTTATCTCAGGTGCCCATACTGCTAAATTCAAGGACATTTGGCTCGCCCGTATTCCCCCTAAGATAAAAATTTCCTCTGGCAAGCTTTTCGTCGTAAACTTCCTGCGGCTGATCAGATCAAAAAGAGGAACGGGCCGGGATCTGACAGATGCGCTCTTTGTGGAGCTATTGAAAACATCGAGCATATATTTTTTCACTGCTCTTTGGCTAAATTTGTTTGGAGCTGTATTAGACTCTGGCTTCATGTTAATTGGAATCCCTCCTCCTTTGAGGACTTGCTGCATTATGTTAACACCTTAGCAGGGCGATCTAAAAGGGTGTTCTGGGTGGGCTGGGCTGCGATCTGTTGGGCGCTCTGGACTACGAGAAACAAGTTCACTATTGAGCATACTTTCCCAGCTAACCCTGTCAGTTGCTTATTTAAAGCCAATATCTTTTTGCAGCAGTGGAGATCATTGACTAAGGGAGAGGACCTAGAGGCCTTCGACGACATGCTATCTATGATGAAATCTACGACGTCGTCCCTGCTGCGGCTTTCTAGGAGGATGGCTTAGTTTCGGCTATTGTGGGAATCTCGGCTGGCCTGCGTGCCTTATCTGGCTGGTTGCCATGTATTTGCACCCTTTATCTTGCTGTGTTCGGATGGTTGTTTGGGTGACTATGTTGTGACTCTGCCTGATGGCTTTATCTATAAAGTCGGGCGTACGCCTTTTCTCTAAAAAAAGCAAGGAGAAGAACAGACTCAACGGTTTCACCACAACGCTACGATTTTACTACTGTAGCTTATAAAACGGTCGCACATAAACAAGTATCATTTACGATGTGATTACAGATATTTGCAAATGGCCGCGAATATACATGAAATACACAAACGACTTTCCCAATCTTGACGCTGATATATGGCTGCGATCACGCCAAGACGCTGCCATAGTCTTTGCCGCCGTTCTTCGACGACTCCCCTCTGCTAAAGACCTCAGTCGTCGGTGGTGAGGGGGTCGCCGGATCCACGCGCATGGATCGTTTTAGGCACCAGTAGCTTAGGTCTTAGGTTATTCACCGTCTTGGCTTTGGTGGGGATGATGGCGGCACTGAATAAAGAATCTTCAGAACCTTCCCTGACGAGGCAATAAACCCTATGGTTAAGGATGAATTTAGAAACCAGTCTGTTCAAATAAGGATGGTGTGGTTGCGGCGACATCCTCGTGGTGAACTTGTGTCCTAGGGTTCTGCCGTTGTGATGGTGTTTGCTCCAGCGTTGGAGCGGAGTTTGTGAGGTAGTCCAGAAGCGGATGCAGATTATGGTCTGCATACGCGGCATCTGGAAGATGGTGGGTCGTGTGCTGAGATTGTGGTTCGTGGATGGCAGGTATGGTTTTCTCATTCAACGTCTTAGTCGTGAGAGGCCGTCAAATTTGGAGTACGATGACGTGTCTGGGGTGTTACCAGAATCTGATTTGTTCAATGGCAATAGTTTCGCCTTTGGTAAGCCACGTTGGAGAACAGCAAAGCTGCATATCAGCGATGGCGCCACGTCGAACTATAGGGCGAGAAGGTGATCCATTATTATTTTTTCTTTGGCGGCTGTTGTGTTTGTGCTAGAGGCAGCTGACGGACGTTAGTATCAAGCTTAGAGGATTCTTCGGTCTTGATTGTATTTTCTTCTTGGTTGATATTTCTTTATGCAAAAGCTAGCGTTCTGTTGTCTTTTCAGTCTTTTGAGGCTGGTGTTTACGTGGCTTGTATTATGATATTTATGATATAAATGGGACATGCAATACCATGCAAAATAGAATCTAACACTGATCGACGGCCCAAATTCTGCATGCCCCCACGTGTGCCTGCTACTAATCCTCTCCCATAAAGAAGCCCTCGCTCCTGCGAGTGAATGTCAAGGGGTGTTTCTGTTACACCACATGAATTATCATTAGATTAACGTTTCACCTCCACCTCTGCCACCAGCCACCTCGCAGCCCAGCACCATTGTGCCGGGAGCACCATTCCTTTGCGAAGCCGAGCCGTCCATGCACGAGGAGCATTAGGAAGTTGAATGACCCCGCCATCGCCGACGATGCACTGGTTATCCCTGACAATCCTCTCTGAGGGAAGCGAGGGGATTGAAGAAGGTGGTTGACAATGGCTAGATTAAGCTCCAGGGCTGCCGCGATGAGCGACATAGGAGACACTTCACGTTTTGCTTCACATTCGAAGCACTTGTTATTGTGACCTTATACCAACTAATATATTTGAATTAATTATTGTTGTCCAAGTCTCGGCAACACAGAGGATTAATGGTCTTCT
Source organism: Triticum aestivum (assembly GCF_018294505.1). Taxonomy (NCBI): domain Eukaryota; kingdom Viridiplantae; phylum Streptophyta; class Magnoliopsida; order Poales; family Poaceae; genus Triticum; species Triticum aestivum. The sequence continues at coordinate 98,422,705 of NC_057804.1, forward strand.
GTGGTGCATGTGTGGTGGTGGGGTGAGAGGGGGATTACATTTGATAGGCAAACTTGAACCATATTTTGCAAAAATTTCCTAAACTTTTGAAATAGATCAGGGCAAATACCAAGATTGTGTAAAATTTCCGAGAAATTATATACTTGTTCGACATAATGATAGTAGATCCACAAGTAACAAAGTATATAAGATACTCCCTCCGTTTCAAAATTCTTGTCTTAGATTTGTCTAGATTCGGATGTATCTAATACTAAAACGACTTGATACATCCATATTTAGACAAATCTAAGACAAGATTTTTGGGACGGAGGGAGTATTACGAATTATTCATGATACCAGTAAGTTTACATCATGAGATAAAACCAGAAAATGCCCCACGCGAGTTGCCGCCGAATCTTTGCTAAAAGATATGAATAAACGTTACCACAAAAACATCTAAAACTAAAGGGAAGAAAATGTAAGCTTAAAAAGTAATAAAAAAATGCCAAGGATATAAAAGAGAGAAAGATTACATTTAAATGAAAGTCATTTATAATAGAAATATGAAAGGTGTACTACATATGTATGTTGCAATCGCCCACCACATATATCAATAATACAAAAATATAATGCAAAGAATAACTTATGACTAACATGCATGAATTGATGATGTGGCGCACTACATGCACAGTATGGCAAAAACAGTGTAATTTATGACTTGCATGCATGCCTTGTTTATACGCCATGGTTGCATGTCTAGTAAAAACAGATTTTTTTTTGAGAGGGGGGGGGGGGGGGGGGGGGGAGCTCCTCCACCTGAATATATTACTGCAAAGGTTGCAGAAGCAGCGAGTACGGAATCACATAGACACGGTGGTGCAACGTGCACAGAGGTAGAAACGCCATGAAAAGACGTCCTCCTTGTCACAAGCCTCCACTAGACGGTGTGACCAAAGATCCAGATAATCAGTCGTAGCTATTTATATATAGAAATAAAAGATGCATAAGCCTTCAAAACATGGAACTGCTAATTAACAGGGTGGAAGAAAAATCGGAGAACAGTCATCATGCTGTTAGCTGTCGCTGGTGGTTCAACAGTGGTTCCCGAGTCCCGACAACTAGCATCCTCTAGCCATGGTATCAACATGAGGCTATCGCGGCTCACTAATTTCCATCCTATTTTAGGGTTGTCCAATCCGCACCTGGCACCTGGCTGTCTCCGCCACTGCTAGGGTCCACGACATGCCCTGCGAAGATGGTTGCACCTGAAGCCTCTTCGACTATGAAATACGCGAAAGGATGGTCGGCGAGGAAGTCGACCTTCGGCGGCAACATCGGACATCCAAGAAGCCCGCGCTTCCTGGTGGCAGCAGCAGCTTCGGTCCCTTGCTCGTTTACCTCAATGATAGCCTTATGGAAAATGTCATTCACGAGCAGAGGCAAGCCGGAGCCGTCGTCTTCCACATGTCCAACAGGTCGGCACCCATGTCGAATGGCAACAGGAGCCCCAGGTGTTTGAGAGTTTGGGTGACATCGATCTGGGAAGAAAGCTTGAACTTGGGAACCCCGAATTCGCCGACCCTGACCTGTCTCGTCGGCAGGTGCTCGTGCAGGAAGGTCGGGCAGGAGGTTATCTCCTCAACGAGGCCTTGGAGGCCATCATACGCATCAGGGAGGAAGATGCACATCGAGTACTGAGGCGTGGGTGTTTCTACGTTGGCAGGCACATGGTATCCTGGCATCTTGTACGGCATCCTGAGGACCTTGAACCCGGCGTACACACCGATGAAGTGACGGGTGGAGTTGCACATGAAGGGCACGTGGACGGTGGTGCCATCGAGCCTATGGAACGGCCTTTTCATGGTCTTCCTCTTGTTGAACGGGTGAACCCATTTGCCTTTGAAGTATATGGCGTTGCCGAGCACGACCTTCGTCTCCGGGCCAAAGGATCCCGGCGTAACGAAGTCCCTGATACGGTTTTTAGTGACCCGCGCGACCCAGGCGTTGATCTCCTTAGCCGCTTTCCCCGCGTTTCCCCGGAAGTCGACGGCGTCTGACTCCGCCTTGTACTTGCTGACGACGGTCTCACGGTACGCCGTCTTGAGCGGCCGCGCCATGTCGTTCCACACGCCGCACGCGAAGGCCACTCTCGGCCCGCCATAGTCCGACAGGTCCTCTAGCGCATCCTCCGCCACGTGTGAGATGTGATCCTCGAGCTCGTCGCGGGAACGGGCGCCAACGAGGCGGAGGATCTCATCTAGGGTTTCCCCTCGGGCGCCCGGCGCCAGCAGCGCGACCGCGGCATAGATGGAAAGGGGCGAGAAGACCAGGTTGCTGCGCGGGCTCGCGCCGGCGAGGCGCTTGGTGAGTCGCGCGGCAAGTTCCGCCAGGCCGGAGCCGGGCTGCCGCGGCTTCTTGCTTGACGACCCGGCTTGGAATCCCCCCGTCATCGCAACCCCCCCGCAGAAACAGACCGATCCTCTTTCCCCTGGAAAACTAGAAGGTTTCTCGACGCAAGCTAAGCCCTTTTTTGTTTGAACTGATAAAGCCTTATATACTTGATTGGCGTATATACGAGTATGTCCATTCCGTGGAATGGCTTTGGATTGCATGGACGGTTTCAGTACGCCGATTTGGGGCCACGAGATCTCCATTTAGTTTTCTTCCTTTCTCCTCAATTTTTTAAATTTTTGCCTGTGTACTCTTTTATCTTCTATCTTTTCTTTTTCGCAGAAATCGTAGTACAAAATAAATATTCCTACATGCTTTATGTTACAAAATGCCACACATGATATCCAGGACAAACCAAGGGTCGAGGCATGTGCAGCGCCGATGTTTCATATATTTTTCGAAAATGGGCGCTTTATTACTTAAAAGGTTTAAGCATTACACCCGGGCTCTGCATAACTATGATGCACACAGTCAAACAAGTTCTCTCACACAAACGAAAATTAAGAAGGCGAAATACAAAGAAACAGAGTATGTATTGAAGGAAATATGCCCTAGAGGCAATAATAAAGTTATTATTTATTTCCTTATAATCATGATAAATGTTTATTATTCATGCTAGAATTGTATTAACCGGAAACATAATACATGTGTGAATACATAGACAAATAAAGTGTCACTAGTATGCCTCTACTTGACTAGCTCGTTAATCAAAGATGGTTATGTTTCCTGACCATGAACAATGAGTTGTTATTTGATTAACGAGGTCACATCATTAGTTGAATGATCTGATTGACATGACCCATTCCATTAGCTTAGCACCCGATCGTTTAGTATGTTGCTATTGCTTTCTTCATGACTTATACATGTTCCTATGACTATGAGATTATGCAACTCCCGTTTACCGGAGGAACACTTTGGGTACTACCAAACGTCACAACGTAACTGGGTGATTATAAAGGAGTACTACAGGTGTCTCCAATGGTCGATGTTGGGTTGGCGTATTTCGAGATTAGGATTTGTCACTCCGATTGTCGGAGAGGTATCTCTGGGCCCTCTCGGTAATACACATCATATAAGCCTTGCAAGCATTACAACTAATATGTTAGTTGTGAGATGATGTATTACGGAACGAGTAAAGAGACTTGCCGGTAACGAGATTGAACTAGGTATTGGATACCGACGATCGAATCTCGGGCAAGTAACATACCGATGACAAAGGGAACAACGTATGTTGTTATGCGGTCTGACCGATAAAGATCTTCGTAGAATATGTAGGAGCCAATATGGGCATCCAGGTCCCGCTATTGGTTATTGACCGGAAACGTGTCTCGGTCAAGTCTACATTGTTCTCGAACCCGTAGGGTCCGCACGCTTAAGGTTACGATGACAGTTATATTATGAGTTTATGCATTTTGATGTACCGAAGGTTGTTCGGAGTCCCGGATGTGATCACGGACATGACGAGGAGTCTCGAAATGGTCGAGACATAAAGATTGATATATTGGAAGTCTATGTTTGGACATCGGAAGTGTTCCGGGTGAAATCGGGATTTTACCGGGTTACCGGGAGGTTACCGGAACCCCCCGGGAGCCATATGGGCCATCATGGGCCTTAGTGGAAAGGAGAAAGGGGCAGCCCAAGGGGGCTGCGCGCCTCCCCCCTTCCCCTAGTCCTATTAGGACTAGGAGAGGTGGCCGGCCACCCCTCTCCCTCTTTCCCCCTTGGGAATCCTAGTTGGAATAGGATTGGGGGGGGAGTCCTACTCCCGGTAGGAGTAGGACTCCTCCTGCGCCTCTCCCTCTTGGCCGGCGCACCCTCCCCCCTTGGCTCCTTTATATACGGAGGCAGGGGCACCTCTAAACACACAAGTTGACACAAGTTGATCCACGTGATCGATTCCTTAGCCGTGTGCGGTGCCCCCTGCCACCATATTCCTCGATAATACTGTAGCGGAGTTTAGGCGAAGCCCTGCTGCTGTAGTTCATCAAGATCGTCACCACGCCGTCGTGCTGACGGAACTCTTCCCCGACACTTTGCTGGATCGGAGTCCGGGGATCGTCATCGAGCTGAACGTGTGCTCGAACTCGGAGGTGCCGTAGTTTCGGTGCTTGATCGGTTGGATCGTGAAGACGTACGACTACTTCCTCTACGTCGTGTCATCGCTTCCGCAGTCGGTCTGCGTAGGGTACGTAGACAATACTCTTCCCCTCGTTGCTATGCATCACATGATCTTGCGTGTGCGTAGGAAAATTTTTGAAATTACTACGAAACCCAACAGTGGCATCCGAGCCTAGGTTATTGATGTTGATGTTATATGCACGAGTAGAACACAAGTGAGTTGTGGACGATACAAGTCATACTGCCTACCAGCATGTCATACTTTGGTTCGGCGGTATTGTTGGACGAGACGACCCGGACCAACCTTACGCGTACGCTTACGCGAGACCGGTTCCCTCGACGTGCTTTGCACAGAGATGGCTTGCGGGCGACTGTCTCTCCAACTTTAGTTGAACCAAGTATGGCTACGCCCGGTCCTTGCGAAGGTTAAAACGGAGTCTATTTGACAAACTATCGTTGTGGTTTTGATGCGTAGGTGAGATTGGTTCTTACTTAAGCCCGTAGCAGCCACGTAAAACATGCAACAACAAAGTAGAGGACGTCTAACTTGTTTTTGCAGGGCATGTTGTGATGTGATATGGTCAAGGCATGATGCTGAATTTTATTGTATGAGATGATCATGTTTTGTAACCAAGTTATCGGCAACTGGCAGGAGCCATATGGTTGTCGCTTTATTGTATGCAATGCAATCGCGATGTAATGCTTAACTTTATTACTAAACGGTAGTGATAGTCGTGAAAGCATAAGATTGGCGAGACGACAACGATGCTACGATGGAGATCAAGGTGTCGCGCCGGTGACGATGGTGATCATGACGGTGCTTCGGAGATGGAGATCACAAGCACGAGATGATGATGGCCATATCATATCACTTATATTGATTGCATGTGATGTTTATCTTTTTATGCATCTTATCTTGCTTTGATTGACGGTAGCATTATAAGATGATCTCTCACTAAATTATCAAGAAGTGTTCTCCCTGAGTATGCACCGTTGCCAAAGTTCGTCGTGCCCAGACACCACGTGATGATCGGGTGTGATAAGCTCTACGTCCATCTACAACGGGTGCAAGCCAGTTTTGCACACGCAGAATACTCAGGTTAAACTTGATGAGCCTAGCATATGCAGATATGGCCTCGGAACACGGAGACCGAAAGGTCGAGCGTGAATCATATAGTAGATATGATCAACATAACGATGTTCACCATTGAAAACTACTCCATCTCACGTGATGATCGGTTATGGTTTAGTTGATTTGGATCACGTGATCACTTAGATGACTAGAGAGATGTCTGTCTAAGTGGGAGTTCTTAAGTAATATGATTAAATTGAACTTAAATTTATCATGAACTTAGTCCTGGTAGTATTTTGCAAATCATGTTGTAGATCAATAGCTCGCGTTATTGCTTCCCTGTGTTTATTTTGATATGTTCCTAGAGAAAATTGTGTTGAAAAATGTTAGTAGCAATGTTGCGGATTTGATCCGTGATCTGAGGTTAAATCCTCATTGCTGCACAGAAGAATTATGTCCTTAATGCACCGCTAGGTGACGGACCTATTGCAGGAGCAAATGCAGACGTTATGAACGTTTGGCTAGCTCAATATGATGACTACTTGATAGTTTAAGTGCACCATGTTTAACGGCTTAGAATCGGGACTTCAAAGACGTTTTGAATGTCATGGACCATATGAGATGTTCCAGGAGTTGAAGCTAATATTTCAAGCAAATACCCGAGTTGAGAGATATGAAGTCTCCAACAAGTTCTATAGCTAAAAGATGGAGGAGAATCGCTCAACTAGTGAGCATGTGCTCAGATTGTCTGAGTACTACAATCGCTTGAATCAAGTGGGAGTTAATCTTCCAGATAAGATAGTGATTGACAGAATTCTCTAGTCACCATCACCAAGTTAGTAGAACTTCGTGATGAACTATGACATGCAAGGGATAACGGAAACGATTCCCAAGCTCTTCGTAATGCGGAAATTGACGAAGGTAGAAATCGAGAAAAACATCAAGTGTTGATGGTAGACAAGACCACTAGTTTCAAGAAAAGGGGCAGAAGGAAGAAGGGGAACTTCAAGAAGAACAACAAGCAAGTTGCTGCTCAAGTGAAGAAGCCCAAGTCTGATCCTAAGCCTGAGACTAAGTGTTTCTACTGCAAAGGGACTGGTCACTGGAAGCGGATCTACCCCAAGTGATTGGCAGATAATAAGGATGGCAAAGTGAACATAAGTATATTTGATATACATGTTATTGATGTGTACTTTACTAGTGTTTATAGCAACCCCTCAGTATTTGATACTAGTTCAGTTGCTAAGATTAGTAAACTCGAAACGGGAGTTGCAGAATAAACAAAGACTAGTTGAAGGGGAAGTGACGATGAGTGTTGGAAGTAGTTCCAAGATTGATATGATCATCGCACACTCCCTATACTTTCGGGATTAGTGTTGAAACTAAATAAGTGTTATTTGGTGTTGGTGTTGAACATGAATATGATTTGATCATGTTTATTGCAATACGGTAATTCATTTAAGTAAGAGAATAAAATGTTGTTCTGTTTACATGAATAAAACCTTATATGGTTACACACCCAATGAAAATGGTTCATTGGATCTCGATCGTAGTGATACACATATTCATAATATTGAAACCAAAAGATGCAAAGTTAATAATGATAGTGCAACCTATTTGTGGCACAGCCGTTTGGGTCATATCGGTGTAAAGCGCATGAAGATACTCCATAAAGATGGATTTTCGGAATCACTTGGTTATGAATCATTTGATGCTTGCGAACTGTGCCTTTTGGGCAAGATGACTAAAACTCCGTTCTCCGGAACAATGGAACGAGCTACTGACTTATTGGAAATAATACATACCGATGTATGCGATCCAATGAGTGCTGATGCTCGTGGCAAGCATCGTTGTTTTCTGACCTTCACAAGATGATTTGAGCAGATATGGGTATATCTACTTGATGAAACATAAGTCTGAAATAGTTGAAAGGTTCAAAGAATTTCAGAGTGAAGTGGAAAAATCATCGTAACAAGAAAATAAAGTTTCTGCGATCTGATCGCGGAGACAAATATTTGAGTTACGAGTTTGGTCTTCAATTAAAACAATGTGGAATAGTTTCACAGCTCACGCCACCTGGAACACCACATCGTTATGGTGTGTCCGAACATCGTAACCGCACTTTATTTGATATGGTGCGATCTATGATATCTCTTTACCACTATCGTTTTGGGGTTATGCATTAGAGACAGCTGCATTCACGTTTTAAAATAGGGCACCGTCTAAATCCGTTGAGACGACACTGTATGAACTATGGTTTAGCAGTAAACCTAACCTGTTGTTTCTTAAAGTTTGGGGCTGCGATGCTTATGTGAAAAAGTTTCATCCTGATAAGCTCGAACCCAAATCGGAGAAGTGCGTCTTCATACCCAAAGGAAATTGTTGGGTACACCTTCTATCACAGATCCGAAGGCAAGACATTCGTTGCTAAAATGGATCCTTTCCATAGAAGGAGTTTCTCTCGAAAGAAGTGAGTGGGAGGAGAGTAGAACTTGATGAGGTAATTATACCTTCTCCCTTATTGGAAAGTAGTTCATCACAGAAATCAGTTCCAGTGATTCCTACACCAATAAGTGAGGAAGTTAATGATGATGATCATCAAACTTCAGATCAAGTTACTACCAAACCTCGTAGGTCTTCCAGAGTAAGATCTGCACCAGAGTGGTACGGTAATCATGTTCTGGAAGTCATGTTACTAGACCATGATGAACCTACGAACTATGAGGAAGCAATGATGAGCCCAGATTCCGCGAAATGGTTTGAGGCCATGAAATCTGAGATATGATCCATGTATGAGAACAAAGTTTGGACTTTGGTTGACTTGCCCGATGATCAGCAAGCAATTGAGAATAAATGGATCTTCAAGAGGAAGACGGACGCTGATAGTAGTGTTACTATCTACAAAGCTAGAATTGTCGCAAAAAGGTTTTCGACAAGTTCAAGGTGTTGACTACGATGAGATTTTCTCACTCGTATCTATGCTTTAGTCTGTCCGAATCATGTTAGCAATTGCCACATTTTATGAAATCTGGCAAATGGATAAACAAAACTGCATTCCTTAATGGATTTATTAAAGAAGAGTTGTATATGATGCAACCAGAAGGTTTTGTCAATCCTAAAGGTACTAACAAAATGTGCAAGCTCCAGCGATCCATCTATGGACTGGTGCAAGCCTCTCGGAGTTGGAATATACGCTTTGATGAGTTGATCAAAGCATATGGTTTTATACAGACTTTTTGAGAAGCTTGTATTTACAATAAAGTGAGTGGGAGCACTACAGCCTTTCTGATTAGTATATGTGAGTGACATATTGTTGATCAGAAATGATGTAGAATTTTTCTGCAAAGCATAAAGGAGTGTTTTACAGGAGTTCTTTAAAAGGAAAAGACCTCAGTAAAAGCTACTTACATATTGAGCATCAAGATCTATTGAGATAGATCAAGACGCTTGATAAGATTTTCAATGAGTACATACCTTGGCAAGATTTTGAAATAGTTCAAAATGGAACAGTCAAAGAAAGAGTTCTTGCCTGTGTTGCAAAGGTATGAAATTGAGTAAGACTCAAATCCCGACCACAGCAGAAAATAGAAAGAGAATGAAAAGTCATTCCCTATGCCTCAGTCATAGGTTCTATAAAGTATGCTATGCTATGTACCAGACCTATTGTATACCTTGCTCTGTATTTGGCAAGGGAGTACAATAGTGATCTAGGAGTAGATCACTGGACATTGGTCAAGAATATCCTTAGTAAGGACTAAGGAGATGTTTCTCGATTATGGAGGTGATAAAAGAGTTTGTTGTAAAAAATTACATCAGTGCAAACTTTTACACTGATCCAGATGACTCTAAGTCTCAATCTGGATACATATTGAAAGTGGGAGCAATTAGCTAGAGTAGCTCCGCACAGAGCATTGTAGACATAGAATATTTGCAAAATACATACGGCTCTGAATGTGACAGACCCGTTGACTAAGCTTCTCTCACGAGCAAAACATGATCACACCTTAGTACTCTTTGGATGTTAATCACATAGCGATGTGAACTAGATGACTCAATCTAGTAAAACCCTTTGGGTGTTGATCACATATCGATGTGAACTATGGGTGTTAATCACATGGTGATGTGAACTATTGCTGTTAAATCACATGGCGATGTGAACTAGATTATTGACTCTAGTGCAAGTGGGAGACTGAAGGAAATATGCCCTAGAGGCAATAATAAAGTTATTATTTATTTCCTTATAATCATGATAAATGTTTATTATTCATGCTAGAATTGTATTAACCGGAAACATAATACATGTGTGAATACATAGACAAATAAAGTGTCACTAGTATGCCTCTACTTGACTAGCTCGTTAATCAAAGATGGTTATGTTTCCTGACCATGAACAATGAGTTGTTATTTGATTAACGAGGTCACATCATTAGTTGAATGATCTGATTGACATGACCCATTCCATTAGCTTAGCACCCGATCGTTTAGTATGTTGCTATTGCTTTCTTCATGACTTATACATGTTCCTATGACTATGAGATTATGCAACTCCCGTTTACCGGAGGAACACTTTGGGTACTACCAAACGTCACAACGTAACTGGGTGATTATAAAGGAGTACTACAGGTGTCTCCAATGGTCGATGTTGGGTTGGCGTATTTCGAGATTAGGATTTGTCACTCCGATTGTCGGAGAGGTATCTCTGGGCCCTCTCGGTAATACACATCACATAAGCCTTGCAAGCATTACAACTAATATGTTAGTTGTGAGATGATGTATTACGGAACGAGTAAAGAGACTTGCCGGTAACGAGATTGAACTAGGTATTGGATACCGACGATCGAATCTCGGGCAAGTAACATACCGATGACAAAGGGAACAACGTATGTTGTTATGCGGTCTGACCGATAAAGATCTTCGTAGAATATGTAGGAGCCAATATGGGCATCCAGGTCCCGCTATTGGTTATTGACCGGAGACGTGTCTCGGTCATGTCTACATTGTTCTCGAACCCGTAGGGTCCGCACGCTTAAGGTTACGATGACAGTTATATTATGAGTTTATGCATTTTGATGTACCGAAGGTTGTTCGGAGTCCCGGATGTGATCACGGACATGACGAGGAGTCTCGAAATGGTCGAGACATAAAGATTGATATATTGGAAGTCTATGTTTGGACATCGGAAGTGTTCCGGGTGAAATCGGGATTTTACCGGGTTACCGGGAGGTTACCGGAACCCCCCGGGAGCCATATGGGCCATCATGGGCCTTAGTGGAAAGGAGAAAGGGGCAGCCCAAGGGGGCTGCGCGCCTCCCCCCTTCCCCTAGTCCTATTAGGACTAGGAGAGGTGGCCGGCCACCCCTCTCCCTCTTTCCCCCTTGGGAATCCTAGTTGGAATAGGATTGGGGGGGGGGGGGAGTCCTACTCCCGGTAGGAGTAGGACTCCTCCTGCGCCTCTCCCTCTTGGCCGGCGCACCCTCCCCCCTTGGCTCCTTTATATACGGAGGCAGGGGCACCTCTAAACACACAAGTTGACACAAGTTGATCCACGTGATCGATTCCTTAGCCGTGTGCGGTGCCCCCTGCCACCATATTCCTCGATAATACTGTAGCGGAGTTTAGGCGAAGCCCTGCTGCTGTAGTTCATCAAGATCGTCACCACGCCGTTGTGCTGACGGAACTCTTCCCCGACACTTTGCTGGATCGGAGTCCGGGGATCGTCATCGAGCTGAACGTGTGCTCGAACTCGGAGGTGCCGTAGTTTCGGTGCTTGATCGGTTGGATCGTGAAGACGTACGACTACTTTCTCTACGTCGTGTCATCGCTTCCGCAGTCGGTCTGCGTAGGGTACGTAGGCAATACTCTTCCCCTCGTTGCTATGCATCACATGATCTTGCGTGTGCGTAGGAAATTTTTTGAAATTACTACGAAACCCAACATGTATAACGCCTAAAGCGGAGGTGGGCCAATCCTAAGATCATGCTGCCATCCATGTTGGGTAAAAGTATCCCTCACCGTATCCTTCAATCGTGTACACATCTCCGCAAACAGGCCTCGATTCTCCACACGTTGTAGAGAGGACCATAAACGAAGAGTCCCAGTACACCTGTAGATAACCTGCATCAGAGAAGTACTTTTATCGTTAAACACCTGATCATTTCTACATAGCCAAAGCGACCAAATAACGGCAAGCGCTCCCACCCTAAGAATAGTTCTGAACCTGTAATCTATCCCATGTAACCAGTTGCCAAATACATTAGCAAACATTTTAGATTACGGCTTAGGCTATTAAACATTTTAGATTACCAAACTATGTATTTGAAGTCATATAAATTTATCACCAGCAGATCTAAGCCTAGTCACTACCCTGGTCAGGTCAAGCAAAACGGATGGGATGGCGAATAATAACATCCACTATGTTAGCAGCACTAGTCGATTGTTCGTATGTTGCAACCGGACATACATATTCTGGTACAAAAATGGTTTCCCACATGTACATTGCACCTACCATATTCTAGATTTTGGTAAGATTTAATTTGATTTGAGTATGAGTAGAAAAGGCAAGGAATATTTTGATTAGTTGAGATTTGAGAAGATTTGATTTGGGTATGGGAAGACAAGGAAAGTTTTAATTTAGTTGATATTTTAGTAAGGTTTTATTTCATTTCATTGGATTAATGCAAGACATGATTTGCAGAACATGGTTTCCAAGCAAAGTACCAATTTGGTTTGGATTATTCCAAACGAAGGAGGGGGTGGGGAACCAATTTTTTTTTTTGAAACGGAGGCAAAAGATTTGCCTCATCCATTAATTAAGTAGAAGAGAATTGCCCAGTTAATTAACGGAAAACCGGGCGAAAACCGTCACAATCCGCTAAGCGGCACACATAGAATACCCCCATACACCCCTGTCTGAAGTGGGCCTCGTCGAGCTAGCACACACGTGTCATCGTCATCACTTCTCCTCCAGCGGCGTCATCGCCATCTCTAATTCCCGAGCAAACGACTCCGACTTTACCGTAGACGAGCATCAACACAACACACACCATAGAGGTCATGTGGAGACAAATGAAGCTCCGCACCAAAACTCAACCACCCGCGTCGAGGACAGCGCAGCTCCGACTCTGACAGAGAGCTACGAAGAAGAAATATGCAAGGTTGGCGCCATGAAAGACCGCTGAACAGACCACCTGCTACTCGTCATCGTTGCCACAAGGGCCCCGCCTCCTCAGCTCCGACTTCACAGCAACAAATGGGCTAAGGCAATCCCACGAACACGCCGAAGAAGAGCCGACTAACACAACCATTGTCGTACCTCCGACCTCGCTCACCACCGCCATCGTTACCACAGAAGCCTCGCCACAAACTCACCACTCTGGCACACCCGCCACTAGTCCCTCCAACTGATCCCCACCTCCAAAGACAAAGACCTCAAGAGGGGCACGACGCATGACGCCGCCATCGTCTGATCCATGAATGCACGGATCTGAGGTTTCCCTCGGAGAAAGGGTCGGTAGGGAGATGAGCACTTCACCACGACAACGCCTTCAAGAAGGTCACGACGCCCACGAGCGCCGCCGTCTGCCGGCTCCGGCCAAAACCAGAGTCAAAGCTTTCGCTCGGTGTAGTAGCACAATGCCCTGACCAAACCAGCTGAACCTCCAGCAATGCATCACCACCCACAGATCAGCTTGCCGATGAAGAACGGCTAGGAGCCGCCGCAGCAAGCGTCCAGCCATCAAATCCAGCCGCCAAGCCAGATCTGACCACAGCTGGCCGGATCCTGGCCGGATCCAAGGCCTCCCATCGCAGACTGAGCCACCGCGGCCTGCCAGCACCATGCGGATGTAGGCTATAGTGGAGCGCCGCCCGAAGATCCAGCCGCGCCGCAGCCCGCAACTGCGCCAACGCGCGCCCACCGATGCACCTCCAAGCGCCAGACGTGAAAACGCGGCCCTCGCGTCCACGCCCAGCCACCCCTCTGCTGCCGTGCAGCTCCACATGGCGAACGCCTCATCGCGTCGCCCAACGGCCAGATCCGAGCCGCCCCGGGCCGCCTCGCACCTCGCCCGCGGCGCACCACCCCTGGGCCTCCACGCCGCACGCCGCCCAGAGGCTTCACACCGCACGCCCATGCCTTGCCCATACCCACCGCCGGCAGCAGCCGCCGACGCCAATCCACATCCGCTTCGGGGAAGAAAAGCCCAGCCGCTGAAGCTCACAGCCGAGCTCACGGAATCCGACGCGACCACGCCGCTGAAACAGCCCCGCCGCCGCCGTGCCGCCCGGGCTTTGCCCGGGGACGCCCTCCGGCGGCGGCGAGGGGAGGTGGGAAGGTAGGGAAGGTCTCCGGCGATTGGATCTGGGCGCCCCGGTGCGGCCGCAGGAGCCGCACGGGAGCGATGTCCGTGTGTGCCTCAGTTGCGGGGAACCAAATTTTGCGGACCATGGTAAATACCAAAATTTCAGTGAGGTCCCAAGAAACTATATACTTGTTCACAATAATGATAGTAGATCCACAATTAACAAAGCGTAGAAGATATTAAAAATTATTCATTATATAAGAAAGCTCTCAAAATGAGCTAGAATGCATGTCTTCAGAATATGCAACTGCTAATAAAGCGGGTAGAAGATAAACTTTTCGTAAGAACAACCATCTTATTGTTACTCCCGTCGACGCTGGTGCCATCAGCAGGAGGCTGCCCCCGCTCATTAGTTTTCACCCCTTTCTCGGTCGTCCAATCCGCACCTGGCTGTCTCCGCCACTGCTAGGGTCGACGACATGCCCTGCGAAGATGATTGCACCTGACGCCTCTTCGAATATGAAATACGCGAAGGGATGATCGGCGACGAAATCCGTTGTTGGCGTCGGCCGCGGCATCGCTAATCCATATATTTTCGTCGTGGTGTCAGCTGCAGCTTCAGTCCCTTGCTCGTTTACCTCAATGACAGCCTTATGAAAAACGTCATTCACAACCAGAGGTAAGCCGGAGCCGTCGTCCTCCACCATGTCCGACAAGTCAGCACCCATGCCGAACGGCAACAGTAGCCCTAGGTGTTTGAGAGTTTGGATGACACTGCTCTGGAAAGAAAGCTTGAACTTGGGAACCCCGAACTCGCCGACCCTGACCTGGCTCGTCGGCAGGTGCTCGTGCAGGAAGGTCGGACGGGAGGTTATCTCCTCGACAAGGCCCTGGAGGCCGTCGTACGCATCAGGGAGGAAGATGCACATCGAGTACCGCGGGGTGGTTTTTTTGAAGTTAACCGTCCATCCCAATGGCTTGGCTCGTGGCATCTCGTACCGCAGCTTGAGGACCTTGAACCCGTCGTACACGGCGATGAAGTGACGGCCGGAGTTGCGCATGAAGGGGGCGTCGACGGTGGTGCCGTCGAGCCTGTGGAACGGCCTGTCCTTGGTCATCCTCTGGTAGAACGGCAGGTCCCATTTTCCTTTGAAGTATATGGCGTTGCCGAGCACGACGTCTGTCGCCGGGCCAAAGGATTTCGGTGAAACGATGGCGGTGATAAGGTTTCCGGTGACCCGCGCGGCCCAGGCGTTGATCCGCCGAGCCGCTTTCCCCGCGTTTCCCCGGAAGTCGACGGCGCGTGACTTCGCCTTGTACGTGCCGACGATGGTTTCGCGGTACGCCGTCTTGAGCGGCCGCGCCTTGTCGTTCCACACGCCGCACGCAAACGCCACGCTCGGCCCGCCAGACTGCGACTGGTCCTTGAGCGCGTCCGCCGCCACGCGCGAGATGAGATCCTCGAGCTCGTCGCGGGAATGGACGCCAAGGAGGCGGAGGATCTCGTCCAAGGTCTCCCCTCGGGCGCCGGGCGCCAGCAGCGCGACCGCGGCGTAGATGGACAGCGGCGAGAAGACCATGTTGCCGCGAGGGCTCGCGTCGGCGAGGTGCTTGGTGATTCGCGTGACAAATTCCGCCAGGCCGGAGCCGGACTGCCGCCGCTTCTTGCTTGGCCGGGCTTCGAGTCCTCCCGTCATCGCAACCTCCACACAAAACACAGATCGATTCTCTTCCTCCAAAAAAGAACAAGTAGGTTTCTCGACGAAACTAACGCCTCGTATAAATAGACGCACATTGGACAATGGAGCAAATAGTCGTTTTGGTGGACGACACCCTCACGTCTCTATATCCCCACCGTTATCCTCCCTCTGGATCCACAAACTGCATTTATTACACGTAGTATTTCCTAATAAAAGTCATTATCCCTCGGCGTATATGCATGTTGTATATCCTGGCAAGGCCCTTTCGCAACTGGCCACTAGTGGGACCGTTTTCCTGTTGGGGGCATGTTCGATTTCGTTGGTTCGTGACATGCACCACGACTTTTTTTTTAGGTAAATGTCGCCGCTTTATTACCTTAAAACGAAGTTTGGGATCTCGTCCGCAATTACATCCAGAATACAATCTGGAGGTGCACCAACCCAAATCCTACAAAGTTCTTCACCTACACCTACTTTTGCTAATTTATGCGCGGCAACATTTGCTGAACGCCTAATCCAAGAAACTCTGAAATCTTCAAACGAAAGGAGCATCGTCTTGATCTCCTCAAGCCACGGTCCCATTACTGACAAGTTCTTCTCTGGTTGTTTGAGCACATGTACAAGCGACTGGCAGTCCAGTTCAAGATGTACTTTTTGCACATTGATATCCGCTGCTACCCGAAGGGCCCGTTTGCATGCCATGATCTCGGCCACTTCAGGATCGACCACCTGCGGGAACAGGTGACACGCACACGCCAGGAAGCCATCATTCGCATCTCGCAGCACTACTCCTCCTCCCGCTCTTCCACCGTGTCTTGAAATCGCTCCATCGGAATTCGCTTTCATCCACCCCTCATCTGGCGCAGACCACCGTTGAACGGCCGCTGGTTTGGTGATTCTGGGAGACTTTGCATGAACCTCTCTCCATTCCTTCACGTGAGAGCAAACTCTCTCTATGATTTCATGTGGGGCTTCAATCCTCCTTCCATCTCTTGTCTCATTACGAGCTAGCCACATAGCATATACAGAATGGATCATCATCTCCCTTTCATCCTCGTTGGCCGTGGCGAACCATTCGAGCAGCCAGTTGGCCAACTCACTCTGGGAGGCTGTGAAGATCGGTGGGGCTGCCACCGAGACTCCCTTTTCCGAGCGAAGCTGGCTCCAAAACTGAACCGAGTGCTGGCATGACCAAAATCGATGCAAGATCGTTTCCTCTCGCCCGCATACCACACAAAACACCCCTGGTTTGATACGCCTGCGATGGAGTTCAACCCCGACAGCCAGGCCGTTCCTAATGACCCTCCACATGTGAATTTTTGCTTTGTTCGGTGCACTAGTATCCCACAGCCCCAGATAACCTTTGTGTCTGCTTACAGAGCTTGACGATTCCGGCTATCCGGATCTCACCTTGTTCATAGTCATTCTGAGGTGGTAGGCCGAGCGCACCGAGAACACCCCATTCTTAGTATAGTTCCAAGCTAAAGTGTCTTCTGTTCCCGGTCCACCAACTGCAATTTGTTTTATGTCAGCCGCATCATCAGGGGAGAACATCTCATCAACCCGAGCTGAACTCCACGAGGTGCCATCCGGTGACAGCAGATCCGCCACCCTTGTCACTCCCTGGACATATACGGCTCCCAATGGATTCATACTCCCGCTCCTAGGGATCCAATTGTCATGATGAACATTAATCTTGGACCCATATCCGACTCTCCAAATCAGCCCCTCTCGCAGCAGGTCACGCCCATGTAGTATACTTCTAAAAGTGAACGACCCCCCCGAGGGGCACGTAGCCGACATGATGGAGTTATCCGGAAAGTATCTCGCCTTGAGGACACGTGCACACAGCTCAGCCTGGACATGGTCCGGTCCGGTTCGGTCCCGGTCCGAGCCGGCGTTTGGACCGGCCGCCAGCGGTCCGGTCCGGACCGGACCGAGCTGTCCAGCGAGCTCCTTTTCCAGGACCGGACCGAAAGGGTGCTGGCTCGGTCAAGCTTTTGAGGACCGTGTGGACCGATGCCACTAGTTCTGCTAGCTGCTGTTTAGGTCCTAGTTAGTTATTTGGGTCCTAGGTAGCTGCAGCTTAGGTCCTGGTTAGCTGCAGGTTAGTCATCTGTTGAATCCTGGATGAAACTGACGAACTGAATTTTCTGAATCTGACGAAACTGAATTTTCTGAATCTCCCAGTTCGTGTTCTGTATCCGACGAAACTGAATTTTCTGAATCTGACGAAACTGAATTTGCTGAATCTCCCAGTTCGTGTTCTGTATCTGACGAAACTGAATTTTCTGAATCTGACGAAACTGAATTTTCTGAATCTCCCGGTGCATGCCCACTTCCGGAGAAATCACTCGCCATGCAACGTGTGCATGCCCACCTCTTGACTTAGTTTCAGGTTAGATCAGGCGGTTGTGGGAGATCGTGGCATGGCATGATTTGAGCTCATGCAGCGGCAACATAGCTACGTACGGGTGGACGTGGGATGCCACTTTTCGTTCCTCTCAGTTGTAAGGGAAACATCTTGACCTGCAGCTCCTTTCATGGCACGATTTCGGCTCATGCAGCCGCAAGTTGGGGTCAAGGTCATGTTCGAGAACTCCAGATCGGCAGCAGTCTAAGCACGATAGCGATGGCGACTGGCGGCCAGAAGATGCGGCGCACGGGGAGGAGAGGAAGGAAGGAATGGGGAAGCTCGGGGACATGGTAGTTCGCCAAGGGGCTACCGGTGTCCGCGACGACGAGGAACGGCGGCGGCGGTGACAGCGATCCCTCGGTCCGACCGAGCGGCTCGGTTAAAGACCGGACCGGACCGACATTTTTTCGGGCCCAATATCGCAGCCCGGACCGACCAGTTTTCCTACCGGTCCTGGACCGTGCGGTCCGGTCCTCAACGGGCCACGAGCGGGCCCAAAAGCCCGCTCGTTCCGTCCAGGCCTACACACAGCGAGGCTGGATATAGCAAGATCCTCCATGCCTGCTTTGCTAGGAGAGCTTGATTAAACGCTTCCGGGTCTCTAAAGCCAAGACCACCATCACATTTTGCTGCACACATCTTCTCCCATGAAATCCAATGCACTTTCTTATCACCATTCGTTGCACCCCACCAGAATTTTGACGAGATCGAAGTCAGGTTCCGGCACATTTTCTTTGTGAGATGAAAACAACTCATGGTGTAAGTAGGTGTAGCTTGGAGGACAGATTTTACTAGTACCTCTCGTGCAGCCTTAGACAGTCCTTGACCTTTCAACCCATTAACTTTTCCTTTTGAACACTCAGTAACGTACTTGAAAGTCCCTTCTTTGGACCTACCAACCAGTGTTGGGAGGCCCAAATATCTCTCACTGAGCGCTTCATTATGCACGCCCAGAGCATTTTTTAGTTGTACCTTTGCATCCTCTTGACTCCCTTTGCCGAAGAAAATTGCTGACTTCTGCAAATTAATGCGTTGGCCAGACGCTTCCTGATAATTCCTTAGAATCTCATTCAAGGCCAGCATATTTTCAGTGGATCCCTCAAGGAAGACAATACTATCGTCAGCAAACAGAAGATGTGTAACATGGGGGCCAGTTCTCCCAAAAGAAACACCCTTGATCAGCTTTTCCTCTTGCGCCTTTCTTAACAGAGCAGAAAAACCTTCAACACAAAACAGAAAAAGGTACGGCGATAACGGGCCCCCCTGCCTAAGTCCACGAGAGGGGATGAATCCTCTCGAGAGGCCTCCGTTGAGCTTTACAGAGAACCTTGCTGTAGTCACACACCGCATGATCATGGAAATCCATTCTGGAGCAAATCCCACTCGCACTAACATCTGTTGCAGGAAGGTCCACTCGACCCTATCGTATGCCTTCATCATATCAAGCTTGACCACGCACAAGTGCTTTTTCCTCTTCCTGTTACGAATAGCATGCACACACTCATATGCCACCAGGACATTGTCAGTGATCAATCGGCCGGGTACAAATGCACTTTGTTCCTCGAAAATAAGGACAGGAAGAAGACACTTTAACCTATTTTCCAAGACCTTCGTTGCAATTTTATAAAGAACATTACACAGGCTGATGGGTCTGAATTGAGTAAGCAACTCCGGTGAGTTAACTTTAGGAATCATGACAATTACCGTTTCATTGAACGCCTCAGGAGCTGCCTCCCCATATAAGAAATCCTTAATCGCCCGGCACACATCATCCTTTACCAGAGACCAGTGTCGTTGGTAAAAAAGTGCAGGTAATCCGTCAGGCCCTGGCGCCTTAGTAGGCCCCATTTGAAACAAAGCTTTTTCGATTTCATCATCTGTAATCGCTGCAATTAGTCTTTCGTTCATTTGCACAGTAACGGAGGGTGCTATGTTGTCCAGCACCTCATTTGCTCCAGCCGACCCCTCTGAAGTGAAAAGTTGTTCATAAAAAGCCGCCGCCATCTCCCTCATTTCTTCATTCACCGTGCACGTTGTGCCATCCTCACGCTTGAGCGCACGGACTGTATTCTTTCTCTTTCTATGCGAGGCCTTGTTCTGGAAATACTTGGTATTTTGATCCCCCGCCTTCAACCAGTCCACACGTGAACGTTGCTTGTAAAAGACTTCTTCTCTTGTGTATATTTCTCTTAGCTGCTGTTCAATCTCTCGGGCCTCCAGTGAGGATCCCGTACCCAGAGCCCTTGTTTTCGCTTCCACCAGCTGGTTCTTTAGCTTTGAGATTTGGCGCCGGATTGACCCGAAAACTGCTCTTGCCCATCGCTGCATGCTGGATGAAACACAGCCCAGCCTTTGCATGCATGCACGTATTCCTGTTTCACCTACGCCCGAGGCTTGCCATGCATCAGCTACCATCTGGTCATATTGATCGTGTGTGGTCCATGCTTCCTCGAAACGAAACGGAAAGTCTCCGCACTGCTTCTGGCGTGGAGCTGTCTCCAACGCCCTAATCACAAGGGCCTGATGGTCAGATTCTTCTGTCAGCACATGCTCCACTGTAGTCTCCGGGAAGAGATCGAGAAATGCTTCATCGCATGTGGCTCTGTCCAACCGAACTTGTATGTTATCTCCTGCATCCCTCTTGTTGTCCCACGTGTACGGGTAGCCTGAGAACCCTAGATCAACCAGGCCGCAGTCAGCCAAGCATTCTCTAAAATCTTCCATCTGTGCAAAACTTCTTCTGTTACCTCCTATCTGATCGGTGTGGAACAGAGCTTCATTGAAGTCGCCCGCACACAGCCACGGCAAACTATCTTGTGCTCGCAGGTAACGTATCGCATCCCATGATTTCTTGCGTAACTCGTTATTGGGCTCCCCATAGAATCCAGTGAATCTACAGGTTTTCCCTTCCCAGACTATTTCAGCATCCACAAAATATTGGCACCAAGGCCTAACCGTTACTTGCACAGTATCCCTCCACCAAAGAGCCAAACCACCACTCTTCCCATTACAATTTACCGCCATCCCCGATCTGAACACCAAACTCCATTTGATTTTCTCCATCGCCCTGTCTTTCTTTTTTGTTTCACTTAGGAATACCACCGCTGGGTTGTATGACCGTATCAGGTCCCGTAGTTCGCCCACCGTCGAGTCCAACCCCAATCCTCGACAGTTCCAGGCCAAGATGTTCATTGTGTCCGGCGACCCCGCGTCGCGGGGTCCGCCGCTTTGTCATCATGCTCGGAGATACGGTCAAACACCGAAGACACTTTCTGCCTTGTGTCGCGAATGAATGTATCATTAGTGGTAAACCTGTCAGAGTCACCTTTAGCTACCCATTGCTGCTTCGACCTCCTCTTCCTTTCCCATGTATAATCATGTCTTGGGCTTGTTGGAGAGCGCCGTTCCTCATAGCCCGGTCTCGGCTTCCTTACGTAGTGGCCTTTCCTACGTTCCTTGTCTCTGTAGTGGTTTGACATTCCGTCCCCAGTCTGATCCCATGCACTGTATTGCTGGTAGTTGGCTCTTAGCTCAGCCTGCCTGTTTAGTTGTCTCCGTCTCAGTTCATTGCGCATGTCCTTCTCTCTCTTTTGTTCTAGTCCCTCTCTCAGATCCTTACCCCTAGACTCAGCCAGCCCGTGCTGCTGTTTGTTAGGGCTTGATACCTCTCCCTTTTCCCTCTTATCCCCACCGCCAGTGCGGGAGGCCTCTGAGTTTTCAAACTCATGATGCAAATTGCGGTTGGTTGGGGCATCCCGAACCGACCCTGTCTTCATCCTTGCACCCCCAGCATCGGTTGATCTAAAACTCCCTTGACGGTTTGCACTTCCAGATGGTCCCCTGCCAGATCCCTCTTTCATCGGAATGGCCCGGCCGGATGAGGCTCGAAGCCATTCTCCCCACTGATCATCCGACTTCACAGGAGGAACACACCCTTCTACGCCATGTACCAGCCGCCCGCACTCAAAGCAAAAGTGCGGAATCTTTTCATAGGTGAAATCGAACCAGGTTTGTTCAAGGTCCTCTTCAGATTTTTTGAGATAAAAACCTCTCACCAAAGGTTCAAATATTGAAAGTTTAGTCCTGAAACGGAGTTCTGCACCCTTTGCAAAACCATCTTTCTCCACATCCACGCGGACTACTTCTCCCAGCCAATTACCAAGAGCTTCACCAAAAGCCTTCGATCGTTTATCCAGTGGGAGATCAGCAACTCTTACCCAAACCTCTATTGAGTCAAAAATCATCTCTGATGGCCTAGTTGCACCATCATAATCCTTAAGC
This sequence comes from Triticum aestivum, assembly GCF_018294505.1. Classification (NCBI taxonomy): domain Eukaryota; kingdom Viridiplantae; phylum Streptophyta; class Magnoliopsida; order Poales; family Poaceae; genus Triticum; species Triticum aestivum. The sequence continues at coordinate 98,445,022 of NC_057804.1, forward strand.
ACCATCACATTGAAATCAAATTGCCAAGGGCCGTTGTTAAGCGCATGTTTCCAGTCGCCTTCGCTGCCGAAGTTCACCAGAAACATGTTTCTCCCGATGATCTTGAACTTAGCCTCCCTGTGAAGGCCCCAAGCCCTCGGCATCGACTTCTCTAACGCACGTTGGTTCATCATCCTCGGCGTGAAAGCTTTTCCGATTGCAGACCACCTTGCAGCCCTCGGTTGGTCCTGCTCAGAATCCTTAAACACAAAACCCGTGGCCTCTTTCTCTGTCAATACCAGCCCGTCCAGACGCGCCAAGAGCCCAGCCGCTTCCGCTGACATCTTCCCATCTGCAGGTGACTGCGACGACGATACCCTGCTCGTTCCGCCCAGTGGCGTCTTCATCGAGGAAGCCTCTTGCGCTTTCTGAGTCGACGGTCCCGGTGTAGCCGCCGCCTTCTCCTTCCTCGGCGTAGCCGCCACCTTCTCAGCCCTCGCCGCCACCTGCGACGACGCTGGTCCGTTCCTCATCCTGTCCGCCATGGCAGAACCACGGGAGAGCAGATGCACGCCGATCCGCACGTTGGGGGACGCCGCCGTCCCTTCACGTGCCACCGGATTCTCACCACCACCGAGTGAAAAACCCTAACCCTAGCTCTCGAGACAATCGCCAAACAATCGCCTCAATCGCCTCTCCTTGTTTTCCGCTCCAGGTGGACCCGCTCGCTATCATCCATCAATGTTACATGCACCACGACTTGGTAGATGTTGAGCTGGTACACCACCAGAAATATTGTTCACGCACGCCGAGTTGGTTGCACCACGACTTGTTTAACAGAAGCGAACACTATTATTTATAATTAAACAGTACTGTTCAAATTATGACAATTAATTATACTTAGGATACCATGAAAAATCATCGTAAGCAGCTAGAATCAAAGTCTAACCCTCTATTAAGCACCTGAGCCACACGCAGGATATGGGAGGCACATATTCAGTTGTACCCAGTTAGAATATAATTAGTTCAAATCATGCTAATTACTACCAGTTAATTTTGGTTTAGCCACCGATCGATGGTTAAAACTTAAAAGTCAAGATAACAATGGAAAACCCGCAAAAAAAAGATAACAATGGAAAAACAACGTAAGCAGACAGATTCAAATTTTAACCCGGCGTGAGTACATATTCAGTACCTAGCTAGAATATACTAATTAGTTCTAATTAACTCTATTTATTCATGGTTAAAAAAAGTATCACTTAATTATCAGCATCACCTGTACAAGACCCAACACATATCCTCCATCGGATTCCTGCATCACCGTAGAAATCCCGTGACTGATTTTTGAATGTTTCACCGGCACGACGTGGTGGACTCGGCTCCCCTGACGTACTGCAGGGCGCAGTTGGGTCACTGACAGGTGGGCCAACTTGCTTTCGGGCCCACCTGTCAGTGGCCCAACTGCGCCCTGCAGTACGTCAGAGGAGTCTCGTCCCGACGTGGTAGGTTAGCTGATCATTCATTGCCCACCTCCCCAACTACCACGTATTATACAACACGTCCTGTTTGTATAACAACGCCAGGACTGTTTGTAATGCCAGTGTGGGTAGCAGCTCGGGAATTGCAAGACCGATATGGCCGGACGAGATACCGGCCTCACAGATGCTCGTCCGCTGAAAATCCGCTCTGGACAATGGAGCAGGTAAGTTGGAATGACGACGGTTTCGATCGACGATGCTGGACGACTGTCGGCTGATCGGGAGCCTCGATCGTTCACCTCCGGGTCGTTGGATCTCAGTCGCGCCTCGGGGTGGGCAGAAAAAACTGGGTGCCCCTATGTCTCGCTACAAGAAGTTGAGAAGCGCTCCTTCGGGGAGTGCGAATTTTCAGAGGCCGAGCACCAGGCAGGCCGGTATCCTCGGCGTTGGAATGGGATTGGGATCTGGAATCCGTCGGGCTGTTGGCAGGCTAGTGTCGTCCTAGTGTTTCATATACGGTCTGGGATACACCTACGCATACATGTTCGGCACATCGTGCGCTACTCTCTCATCCATTATTGCCATCGTCACCCTCGCTCTCTGTCGTCCTCGTTCCTATCGCCCCCGCCCCCACCCACCCATGTACCCAGCCTCACCTCCAAGGTTCCAATGAAGGGAACGCCGGCGGGGAAGAAGCAGGACAGATCCGGCACAGGTATGTGTGCGGCCGGATCTACAGGGGGGGGCGCCGGCAGCATGAAGATGCAGGTGGGGCGGAGGGGGAAGGTGCCGGATTCGTCAGCGGGTACAACGTCATCTATGGCTCGAGCTCTAACCTTGCGATTCTTAGTGTTTTTTAAGCATGGGTGCTGTGATTTCGTTTCTTGGTTTTTTAAACATGGTGCTGTGATTTCGTTTCTTGTTTCTTTAATACTGGATCTGGTAAGGTCTTTGGCTCTGGATACACTAGTATGTGGTTAGCTTTTCATGGCCATGATTTTTTTTCTTTATTTCTGTGATGTCCAATTTTCTTCAGAAATTCAATGTCAGTTGTGATCATCAATGAGTACTTTTGCTGGTCTTTGCTTTTTGTTGAGGTGCCCCCTTTTGATCTTCACTGCAGTTACAGAAAAATGTTCATAAACCAGTGAGATTTTGTGATGTCTTGAGGAATCCATTTAACTTTGATAGTCGATGCTTCATCCTGCTGGAACTTAATAATGGTTTTGATGATTTGTTCTTGATGTGCTAATCTAAGGCTAATAATTATTTCATTTGAGTAGGGTAAAGTTTGAATCCGTACCACTGATTGCAAAGATCTGAGTGGGAAAGAATGTTGTACTATTTTGATTCATGTAACTCTGTTGACATTTTTCTGAAGAACACCTCATGAAGGGTGTTCGTGCCTTTCTGTGCAATTAAACAAAAAGAAAAGTTTAGCCAGTTTCCGTGATTAATCTGTTCATTTCGGTGGATAACTAAGCTGGCTGAAGAAATAAATTTCCCCATTGCCAAGTCCTTGTAAATTAAATTAGCTATAATTAGCAGAACTGTCAGAAGGTGTGCCTTCATTGGTTTGGATTTGGACAATTAGCTGATTACCTTTTGATTGCTGTGTTATATCTAGCATGATGCTATAATAAATGTGTTTTAGTTTTTGCCTCTGCTGTATAGTTATGGCATATCCTAGTCAGATACAGTATAATTTATGTTAATGTGTTTTGCTTCATTTTCTGGAAACACTAGGGTTGTTTCTCATGCAAATGTGTTTATGTGATTATTCTCAGACTGCTAATAGGCACTCCAAAAGGAGATGGAGCTTAATCCCAATCGCGAGAGTGCTCTACAACATACGTCGACAGGAGAGATGGCTCATTGATTAACCCATCTGGCTACTTAACCGCATCCGTACATGAAGATGCAATCTGTTCTTTGTGTTCTTGAGCAGCTTTGGGAGGAGGAGGAATTAGCAAGGATGAGCGGCAGTGGCAATATGCTTGCGTGAGTGAGATGCCATGTGGTTTCATAAGTGAGCACTAGGCATGTCTGATGTAAAAAGGGTGTTGATTAAAGAGACCATAGTGCTTTAACATAATCTTGACACAAATTACCTATCCTGGAATTTGTCCGTGGTGGTGCTGAGGAATAAAATGTCACCACTTGTTCATTAACACTCACAAAACATGCTAATTGTTGGATGTTACACTGTCTGAGCTTGATGGTTGGATCCCAAGTAAAAAAATTGGGTGCTAGTGGATAGAGTTCATCCACGTGTGCGTCAAAACTAATGGTCAAGTGTAGCACCTTCCAGGATTCCTTCAACTGTTCCCACGAGCGAGTACAATGGAACATTGTCAGGGCTGGTCCAAGTGCTAGATTCCCTACCTAAAGCAGCCCCCTTTCTGCCTCAATACACGCGGCAGTGCAGCGGTACGAGGGGACAACGCGCTAGAATACCGGGGAAGCTCGAATCCCCATAGAACGCCAACGACCAGGATAAAGGCCTACCTGATGCTCGGCCGTCATTGGCATTTTTCATCTTTCGGGAGCCTTCCTAACGATTACATGGAGGCTCACACACTCTCATCCGCCGCAGCGTGTCGCGTTCTGGATGCTTCCTTTGAATTTTATTTTTTATTTTTTCGCACGCGTTCTCAGCTTTTTGATGGTTTATCTCGATTTCACAGGTCTTTCTTAGCTTTTTGGAAAACAAATTGCGTGAAAAAACGTGTTTCTTTTCCATGAGAGGCACGCCCCGTGCCTCTCGAAAAAAATATGTTTTCTCTTTTTCTTTCCTGAGAGGCATGGATTTTTCTTCCGCGAGAGCCATGGCCGTGTCTTCCGGAAACAAAAAAAATCTTCGTGAGAGGCATGATTTTGCTTCCATGAGAGACATGGTTTTGCTTATGCGAGAGACACGGCCGTGCCTTTCGGAAACAAAAAAACCCGTTTTCTCTTTTTTTTTCATGAGAGGCACGGTTTTGCTTTGGTAAAAGGCATGGTTTTGTTTCCGCAAGAGACACGACCGTGCCTGTCGGAAACAAATTGTGTATCGCGCGATAGGCACGGTTGTGCCTCTCGAAAACAAAAAAGGTGTTTTCTCTCTCTTTTTTTTCTTCTGTGAGAGACACAATTTTGCTTCCGCGAGAGGCACGACCGTGTCTCTTGGAAACGGCTTCCGAAAAAGGAAAAAACCATGCTCTCGGTTCAGTTTCTCGTCCGGTTTTTTTCATGAAAAAGTCATCAAAACCTATCAACATGGTATCTAGTTTTGAAGATCTCGACGTGAGAAATCCAATGGTGAAAACGGTTCGAGATTTGAACGCACAGTTTAAGAGATAAAACATTTTGAATAAACAAATCTATGAAGAAAGAAAAATTTAAGGTTGCGATAGGTGGCGCACATGCAGCGCACCACTTGTTACAACATGAGAAGAGAGGAGTGATTGGAAGGAGTACTCCTTAATTAGTGATTTTAAAGAGAAATCTCGTGTCTGGGAGCTCCAGATGGGCAGGCCCAGCCATGTGGGATGACACAACCTCCTTTTTCTGATTTTTTTTCTGCTTTTCATTTTTTTTCTTAATTTTTATTTTTGTTATACTTTAAAATATTATAAAAAAATATTTCAAAACATTTGTAAAATGTTGATGAAACATTTAGAAAATATTAAATGTTTATCACATATACAAAAAATGTATAAAAATGATCATATTCGAAAATGTTAATCAAGCACATGAAAAATGTTAATAAAAAATTTGAAACATGTTAAATATGTATAGGAAAAAATGTTGACCATGTATTAAAAAACTACATTTTTATGATGAATACCAAAAAAAAAATCAAGCATTTCAAAAAAATTTGAACACGTATTTGAAACTTTTTGACCAAACATTTGGAAAATGTGAAATGGATATAGAAAAAATGTTGACCATGCATTAAAATGATAAAAAATGATCATGTATATAAAAATATTAATCAAGCATTTGGGAAAAATGTTGAACAAATATTTGAAAAATGCTAAATGTGTAGAAAAAATATAGATCATGTATTAAAAATGTTAATCTGATATTTGAAGAAAATTGATGAAAAACAAGGAAGAACGAAATAAAATTGAAGAGAAATGAAGAAAAAGAAAGAAAAGAAAAACACAGTGAAACTGAGAAAGATATGAAAAAAAAACAAAAAAGAAAAGAAAAGAACCAATAAAAACAGAGAAAAATGAACAAAAAACGGTGAAAAACAAAAGAGAAAATAGAAACAGAAAACCCCCGGAAAATCCAGTGAAAAACCAGATCTTTTCGCCTTGAGTAGGACACATCCAACTACCTTAGCACGAACCTGATCGTGAGCCGAGTGGCTAGGAGCGTTAGGGATTGACCCCTGCCCCCTCCCTTTCATACTTGTTTTTGTATGTCCGTGTGTGCTTAACGGGTGCTCCGATACTATAGCCCCTCAATGCGAAACATAGCTCTCGAGGAAAAAAACTTCAGTTGTTTGTTCGGTTGGCAAAGATCAAAACACTGAAACTACTATGAATTCGGTCATTGGATCAAGTTTCCGTGTTCCGCGAATTAACCGAAAGTATGAAGTTTGTCATAACTAAGCGTCTAAACCCAATAGCACATCTATACGAAGCCTTTTTCAGTTTTTTTTCAACGAAAAAATAACATGTTGTTTCGTCGCTATAGCGTATCCAAAAGAGGCACGTCATGTTTATGAAAATTTGCTCGTGCTATCGCGTTATAGCATTCGCTTCCCTGACGGCTCCCTCCTTTTCATATCTCAGCCTCACAGCAGCACACTCAACCCCATTTTGTAGCACCACCTTGTCGGTCACAACAATCAGAGCTTATGCCCGTTACTGCTTGTAGCAGTGGTTGTCCTCGCTCGAAGCATCACAGTGCGTGCTTGTGGCAGGGTAGTCGCCTGCAACAGAGAAGCTAGTCATCGACATAGCGCATTGAAGCACCGATGATTGCCGTCTCCAGCACCAACAGTTTCCACTTATAGCACGCAACATCTGGTGGATGTCGTCTCCAGCATCACCAGTTGTTGCTTGCAGCACCGACGGTAGTTGTCGTGGCACCAGGCGGTCGCTGTTGTAGTAATAGTGATCGTCATCTCCTGCACAACCTTCAGTGGCGGCACCATGTCGCAACACCGGCCAACCGCGGTCTTTTCACAACACCGCCATTGCCGATCAGAGCACCGCTGCAGCCGACATGTGCTTCGATGAATGCTCAAGGAAGAAACGAGTGGGTGTGTAAGAGAGAAAGAGCAGAGGGGACTGCTCGGAGAGAGAGAGAGAGAGCACTTTCAGGAGAAGAAAATGAGTGGATGAGAGGGCTGGATATAAGTGAAGGAAATATGCCCTAGAGGCAATGTATTATTTTATATTTCCTTATATCATGATAAATGTTTATTATTCATGCTAGAATTGTATTAACCGGAAACTTGATACATGTGTGAATACATAAACAAAAATCGTGTCTCTAGTGTGCCTCTACTAGACTAGCTCGTTGATCAAAGATGGTTAAGTTTCCTAGCCATGGACATGAGTTGTCATTTGATGAACGGGATCACATCATTAGTGGAATGAAGTGATGAACAAGACACATCCGTTAGCTTAGCATAATGATCGTTTAATTTTATTGCTACTGCTTTCTTATATATATATATATATATATATATATATATATATATATATATATATATATATATATATATATATATATATATATATATCCGACTATGAGATTATGCAACTCCTGGACACCGGAGGAATGCCTTATGTGCTATCAAACGTCACTGTGACGCCCGGATAATCAAGCTACAGTAATCCCCTGTTAATGATGCCATGTCATCATATTACTGTTGCTAATCTTCACTTGATCCAAATCACAATTCAAATTCAAATCCAATCTAAAGTCAAACATTCATATTTATCGGACATGAAATCTAAAATGTTCATCATGTGGCAAATAATCCATAACAAATATGTGTGGTGAACCAACATTTTTGCAAGGTGTTTAAATGGCCTAAACTAATTAAAGCAGTGGCTAAAACAATAGATTAAATGCCTTTTCAATTTATAAAAGTGGCAAACTTTTTCAAAAGCCTCACAATCTTTTTTGTGGCAGTGCCAACTATTGCAATGTAATTATGTGGCCAACTCCCACACCTACCGCCACTCCCACTCCCCCCACTCGCCTGCCCTCCTCCCAGATCCATCCTCCCGCTCACTCCCTCTTCCTCTCGTTTCCCATCGACGCCCGAGCGCGGTCGTCGCCGTCCTCCGTCGTTGTCGCGGCCATCGGTAGCCCCGCGCCCGCTGGCCCTGTCCGCGAGCTCCGCCGGGGTCGACTCCTTTGACTGGTGGCCTCTGCTGGAGCCGGGAGGCACCACAGCGCCGGATCCACCTCGTCCCCTTCCGCCTCGGCCGCCGGTGATTCCCATCGACCGCGGCCTCCTTCTGCGCTCCCGTTCACTAACGGGGCCTCCTTGCGCCCGCACGGTGAGCACCGCACGTCATCCTCTGCCTCCCACTCGTTCTGCTGCACATAACGTCGCCGCCATGGACGACCGAGCTCAGCTCCGCCGTGCCGCTCATCATCGTCGCTACCGTCGATGCCAAGGCCGTCCGAGCACACCATCATGCTCGGGGCACTCCAGCGGTGCGGCCTAGCGCTTTATATCGCTTGTGTGCTCGCTAGTTCTTCATTTTCACCGAGATACCATAGACCACCGCCGCCGGCGACCTTGCAGCTCCTTGTTCCGGCCATCTCTGGTCGGTCCAGTGGCACCACTCGACGCGCGGCAACGGCAGCGTTTGAACGCAGGTGAAAACGCGCGATTTGGCGCTCTGTAGCGAAGATCCGAGCCTCTCCGGCGAACTCGCCGCCGCGGAGAGCTCGTCGGCGCAACTCCGGCGCCGGCGCCGACGTGGCCGACCTGGGGCCACTCCCAGGGTCGCTGCCAGTGATTGGGCAGCCCAGTACCACTGACATGCAGCCCCCATCACGTAATTAAGCTAATTAAAATGTTTTTATAATTAAAAGTAATTAGTAATCTATTCTGCCACTGACATGTGGGGCCCGAGTGTTAATTAACCTCATTTTAGTTAGTTTAAACTTCTGTTAGTCCACTGTCTATGGCAGGCGGGACCCATTGGTCAGATTTGACCTGGTCAGCCGCCTTGCTGACTGCTGATGTCACTATGATGTCATGCTGATGCAATAAACCTTTTCTGTTAATTTAAAATAAATTCAGAAAATGTGTTAACCTTTGAAAATTCATAGAAAATTAACCGTAGCTCGGATGAAAAAGTTTTATACATGAAAGTTGCTCAGAACGGCGAGACGAATCCGAACACGCGGCCCATTCGTCCGCCACACGTCCCTAGCATATCAAATGTTGAACTTTTCCCCTCCGGTTCATCTGTCTGACACACGTACAGAACCGGGAAAACTTTCCCGGATGTCCCCCCCACGCCAGTATCGCCTAACGCTGTGTTAGACACCTCTAGCCCCGCTTATAATCATGTTATGCATATGTTTGCATGTATTTACTGTTTCTTCCCCCTCTTCTCTCCGGTAGACCCCGAGACCGCTGCTGATGCCCATGTGATGGACTACTTCACCGACGACCCTCTTCCCTTTCATCGGAGCTTCCAGGCAAGCCCCCCTTTGATCATCCCGATATCGCCCATTCCATTCTCTCATGCTTGCATTAGAATTTGCTACTGTAATTGATTGCTCCTATTCTGATGCATAGCCTGCTTTTGTACCTTTTGTACCTGCTTAGTATAGGTTGGTTAGTGATCCATCAGTGACGCCCACTTGTCCTTGTTGTCCCTGATTCATCATCGATGCCTCGATCAACGTGATCGACGACCAGAGACCGACACCTCACATCACATCACGCCCTTTTCGTTGCTCGACTCTACAGAGTTAACATCGAGTGCCGAGGGTGGTACCTCATACATCACTCATGATGAGATCTCTGTAGTGTAGCTATTTGGTCGTGGTCATCGAGGGTGATTCCTCCTTAACCACTTTCGATACGACTCTGTCGTGCAACCCCTCAAGTGTGAACCTCAAGGGTGGTTCCTCTTACGTTCACCTTGATGATTACATCGAGTGAAATCCACCGAGGGTGATTCCTCGGGTTTCCCCCTTGATGTTTGGACACACAGTTACCTTGAGTTTACTTGAGACCTTGGGGAAAGTCGGGCGGGCCCGGAGAGCACCCACAAGATAATTACGTGGCACGGTCGGGCATTCTGGTCCCTTGTCGTAAGTCCACGAGACAAAGCGACGGGGTCACTTTCAATCGTGAGTCTCTTCTCGTCTCCGCAAGCTAATAATACACTATGGTTTGGGTATTTGTTCTGAGTTAGCCTTTGGCCTTTACACACCAATCACCATGTGAGAATAGTTATGGGCCTCAGCGTCGTGGTATCAGCCGAAGCTTTGTTAGACGTCCAGTTCAGCAGTGCGGCACGGCTGGGCCGGCACCATCCTGTAGTGGTGGAGCCTGGTCCCGCCCTATACGCAACGATCTGGAGTGCAACGGCGATGGGCCCAGACCCCGGAGTGCTTAGGATGTAGACCGGCGGGGACCTCTCTACTGAGCCTAGGTAGGGATGCGACGTGTTGATCTTCCGAGGCCGGGCATTGACCCAGAAAAGTGTGTCCGGCCAGAGTAATCAAGCGTGTTGGAAAATGTGGTGAACCCCTACAGGGAAGTTTATCTATTAATAGTCGTGTCCACGGTAACGGACGTTCAGACTTATATCCTGATCTTATACAACTACAAATGGATACTTTAATATGTGGCTCCGGGATTGCTTTCTCGTAGGGAGTCGAGGAAGGATCTCTGAGCGTTGTTTCTACAACATGCTTGTTAAATATAAAAATGCTATTCTTTACTCTTCTACATGCTGCAAGATGCTTGGAGCTGCTCGAAGATGCTAGTCTTCGATAGGCTAGGCCTCCCCCCTCTATTCTGGCATTCTGCAGTTTAGTCCACAGATACAAACCTTCCATTTGATACCAATGCATACTTAGTATAGATCTGATGCTTGTGAGTAATTTGGATGAGCACTCACGGTTGCTTTGCTACCCCTTTTGCCCCTTCTTTCTTCTTTCCGGTAGTTGCAACCAGATGGTGGATCCCTGGAGGCAGATGCCACCGCCGACGGATACTGCTACATGGAGGCCACCACAGACCAGGAGTAGTTACGAGGTTCCAGGCAGGAGGCCTTGCCTCTTCAATCGTGTTGCTTTTGTGCTAGCCTTCTTAAGGCAAAACTTGTTTAACTTATGTCTGTACTAAGATATTGTTGCTTCCGCTGACTCTTGTGTATCAAGCTATGTATTCGAGCCCTCGAGGCCCCTGGCTTGTAATGTAATGCTTGTATTATTTTTATTTGTGTCTAGAGTTGTGTTGTGATATCTTCCCATGAGTCCCTGATCTTGATCATACACATTTGCGTGTATGATTAGTGTATGATTGAATTGGGGGTGTCACCAGTTGGTATCAGAGCCGACTGCCTGTAGGATCCCCCTTTCCAGCTCCTTGGCCGAAGTTGAGTCTAGTCTTTGAAAAACTGATTTACTAACATGGCTGTGTGGCTTACGGGCCCACGTCGCCATTGGATGGTATTAGGATCTTTTATTCCTTGTCTATACTCTGGGAATCTAATCTCTCTTCTATTCGGGTTAAATGGGTTTGCTAACTATAACTCTAGGTTCTCGTAAATACTTCTCCTGGAGAGCCCCTCACTCCAGATGATTGCTTGGTGCACCAGAAGAATCTGATGATACTCTCCAATGTTTTCCTGAGACCCTTGTGTCCTTCGCCGTTGCGATCCCTACCTATGTGTTGGGAACGTTGCATAAAATAAAAAATTTCCTACGTTCACCAAGATCAATCTATGAGTTCATCTAGCAATGAGAGAGGGGAGTGCATCTACATACCCTTGTACATCGCGAGCGGAAGCGTTCAAGAGAACGGGGTTGAGGGAGTCGTACTCGTCGTGATCCAAATCACCGGAGATCCTAGCGCCGAACGGACGGCACCTCCGCGTTCAACACACGTACGGTCAGTGTGACGTCTCCTCCTTCTTGATCCAGCAAGGGGGAAGGAGAGATTGATGAAGATCCAGCAGCACGACGGCGTGGTGGTGGATGCAGCAGGGTTCCGGCAGGGCTTCTCCAAGCGACTACGGGATGAGGAGGTGTAGCAAGGGGGTTAGGGAGGCGCCAGGTGTTGGGTGCGGATGCCCTCCCACCCCCCCTCTTTATATAGGGACCCCAGGGGGGCGCCGGCCCTAGGAGATGGGATCTACTAGGGGGGGCGGCGGCCAAGGGGGGTGGAGTGCCCCCCAAGGCAAGTGGAGGCGCCCCCTCCCCTAGGGTTCCCAACCCTAGGCACAGAGGGGGGGCCCAGGGGGGCGCACTAGCCCACCATGGGCTGGTTCCCCTCCCACTTCAGCCCATGGGGCCCTCCGGGATAGGTGGCCCCACCCCTTGGACCCCCGGGATCCTTCCGGTGGTCCCAGTACAATACCGCTGACCCCCGAAACTTTCCCGATGGCCGAAACTCGACTTCCCATATATAATTCTTTACCTCCGGACCATTCTGGAACTCCTCGTGACATCCGGGATCTCATCCGGGACTCCTAACAACTTTCAGTTTGCTGCATACTCATATTCATACAACCCTAGCGTCACCGAACCTTAAGTGTGTAGACCCTACGGGGGTTCGGGAGACATGTAGACATGACCGAGATGGCTCTCTGGTCAATAACCAACATCGGGATCTGGATACCCATGTTGGCTCCCACATGCTCCTCGATGATCTCATCGGATGAACCACGATGTCGAGGATTTAAGCAACCCCGTATACAATTCCCTTTGTCAATCGGTACGTTACTTGCCCGAGATTCGATCGCCGGTATCCCAATACCTCGTTCAATCTCATTACCGGTAAGTCACTTTACTCGTACCGTAATGCATGATCCCGTGACCAGACACTTGGTCACTTTGAGCTCATTATGATGATTCATTACCGAGTGGGCCCAGAGATACCTCTCCATCATACGGAGTGACAAATCCCAGTCTCGATCCGTGTCAACCCAACAGACACTTTCGGAGATACCTGTAGTGCACCTTTATAGCCACCCAGTTACATTGTGACGTTTGGTACACCCAAAGCACTCCTACGGTATCCGGGAGTTACACGATCTCATGGTCTAAGGAAAAGATACTTGACATTGGAAAAGCTCTAGCAAACGAACTACACGATCTTTGTGCTATGCTTAGGATTGGGTCTTGTCCATCACATCATTCTCCTAATGATGTGATCCCGTTATCAATCACATCCAATGTCCATAGTCAGGAAACCATGACTATCTATTGATCAACGAGCTAGTCAACTAGAGGCTCACTAGGGACATATTGTGGTCTATGTATTCACACGTGTATTACGATTTCCGGATAATACAATTATAGCATGAATAAAAGACAATTATCATGAACAAGGAAATATAATAATAATCCTTTTATTATTGCCTCTAGGGCATATTTCCAACAGTCTCCCACTTGCACTAGAGTCAATAATCTAGTTACATTGTGATGAATCGAACACCCATAGAGTTCTGGTGTTGATCATGTTTTGCTCGTGGAAGAGGTTTAGTCAACGGATCTGCGACATTCAGATCCGTATGTACTTTGCAAATATCTATGTCTCCATCTTGAACATTTTCACGGATGGAGTTGAAACGACGCTTGATGTGCCTGGTCTTCTTGTGAAACCTGGGCTCCGTGGCAAGGGCAATAGCTCCAGTGTTGTCACAGAAGAGAGTGATTGGCCCCGATGCATTGGGTATGACTCCTAGGTCGGTGATGAACTCCTTCATCCATATTGCTTCATGTGCTGCCTCCGAGGCTGCCATGTACTCCGCTTCACATGTAGATCCCGCCACGACGCTCTGCTTGCAACTGCACCAGCTTACTGCTCCACGATTCAACATATACACGTATCCGGTTTGTGACTTAGAGTCATCCAGATCTGTGTCGAAGCTAGCATCGACGTAACCCTTTACGACGAGCTCTTCGTCACCTCCATAAATGAGAAACATGTCCTTTGTCCTTTTCAGGTACTTCAGGATATTCTTGACCGCTGTCCAGTGTTCCTTGCCGGGATTACTTTGGTACCTTCCTACCAAACTTACGACAAGGTTTACATCAGGTCTGGTACACAACATGGCATACATAATAGATCCTATGGCTGAGGCATAGGGGATGACACTCATCTCTTCTTTATCTTTTGTCGTGGTCGGGCATTGAGCCGAGCTCAATCTCACACCTTGCAATACAGGCAAGAATCCTTTCTTGGACTGATCCATTTTGAACTTCTTCAATATCTTATCAAGGTATGTGCTTTGTGAAAGACCTAAGAGGCGTCTCGATCTATCCCTATAGATCTTGATGCCTAATATGTAAGCAGCTTCTCCAAGGTCCTTCATTGAAAAACACTTATTCAAGTAGGCCTTAATGCTGTCCAAAAGTTCTATATCATTTCCCATCAAAAGTATGTCATCTACATATAATATGAGAAATGCTACAGATCTCCCACTCACTTTCTTGTAAACGCAGGCTTCTCCATAAGTCTGCATAAACCCAAACGCTTTGATCATCTCATCAAAGCAAATGTTCCAACTCCGAGATGCTTGCACCAGCCCATAAATGGATCGCTGGAGCTTGCATACCTTGTTAGCATTCCTAGGATTGACAAAACCCTCCGGCTCCATCATATACAATTCTTCCTTAAGATAGCCGTTAAGGAATGCCATTTTGACGTCCATCTGCCATATCTCATAATCATAGTATGCGGTAATTGCTAACATGATTCGTACGGACTTCAGCTTCGCTACGGGAGAGAAAGTCTCATCGTAGTCAACCCCTTGAACTTGCTGATAACCCTTAGCGACAAGTCGAGCTTTATAGATGGTAACATTACCATCCGCGTCCGTCTTCTTCTTAAAGATCCATTTGTTTTCTATCGCTCGCCGATCATCGGGCAAGTCTGTCAAAGTCCATACTTTGTTTTCATACATGGATTCTATCTCGGATTGCATGGCTTCAAACCATTTGTTGGAATCTGGGCCCGCCATCGCTTCTTCATAGTTCGAAGGTTCACCGTTGTCTAACAACATGATTTCCAGGACAGGGTTGCCATACCACTCTGGTGTGGAACGTGTCCTTGTGGACCTACGAAGTTCAGTAGCAACTTGATCCGAAGTACCTTGATCATCATCATTAATTTCCTCTCCACTCGGTGTAGGCACCACAGGAACATTTTCCTAAGCTGCACTACTTTCCGGTTCAAGAGGTAGTACTTCATCGAGTTCTACTTTCCTCCCACTTACTTCTTTCGAGAGAAACTCTTTTTCCAGAAAGGATCCGTTCTTGGCAACAAAGATCTTGCCCTCGGATCTTAAGTAGAAGGTATACCCAATGGTTTCCTTAGGGTATCCTATGAAGATGCATTTTTTCGACTTGGGTTCGAGCTTTTCAGGTTGAAGTTTCTTGACATAAGCATCGCATCCCCAAACTTTTAGAAATGACAGCTAAGGTTTCTTCCCAAACCATAATTCATACGGTGTCGTCTCAACAGATTTAGATGGAGCCCTATTTAAAGTGAATGTAGCTGTCTCTAGAGCGTATCCCCAAAATGATAGCGGTAAATTGGTAAGAGACATCATAGATCGCACCATATCCAATAGAGTGCGATTACGACGTTCGGACACACCGTTACGCTGAGGTGTTCTAGGCGGCGTGAGTTGTGAAACAATTCCACATTTTCTTGAATGTGTACCAAATTCGTGACTTAAATATTCTCCTCTGCGATTTTACCGTAAGAATTTTATCTTTCGATCACGTTGATTCTCTACTTCATTCTGAAATTCCTTGAACTTTTCAAAGGTCTCAGACTTGTGTTTCATCAAGTAGACATACCCATATCTACTTAAGTCATCAGTGAGGGTCAGAACACAACGATATCCTCCACGAGCCTCAACGCTCATTGGACCACACACATCAGTATGTATGATTTCCAATAAGTTGGTTGCTCGCTCCATTGTTCCGGAGAACGGAGTCTTGGTCATTTTGCCCATGAGGCATGGTTCGCATGTGTCAAATGATTCATAATCGAGAGACTCTAAAAGTCCATCAGCATGGAGCTTCTTCATGCGCTTGACACCAATGTGACCAAGGCGGCAGTGCCACAAGTATGTGGGACTATCGTTATCAACTTTACATCTTTTGGTATTCACACTATGAATATGTGTAACATTACGTTCGAGATTCATTAAGAATAAACCATTGACCATCGGGGCATGACCATTAAACATATCTCTCATATAAATAGAACAACCATTATTCTCGGATTTAAATGAGTAGCCATCTCGTATTAAACGAGATCCAGATACAATGTTCATGCTCAAACTTGGCACTAAATAACAATTATTGAGGTTTAAAACTAATCCCTTAGGTAAATGTAGAGGTAGCATGCCGACGGCGATCACATCGACCTTGGAACCATTCCCGACGCGCATTGTCACCTTGTCCTTCGCCAGTCTCCGCTTATTCCGCAGCTCCTGCTGTGAGTTACAAATATGAGCAATGGCACCGGTATCAAATACCCAGGAGTTACTACGAGTACTGGTAAGGTACACATCAATTACATGTATATCAAATATACCTTTAATGTTGCCGGCCTTCGTGTCCGCTAAGTATTTGGGGCAGTTCCGCTTCCAGTGACCCTTCCCTTTGCAATAAAAGCACTCAGTCTCAGGCTTGGGTCCATTCCTTGACTTCTTCCCGGCAACTGGCTTACCGGGGGCGGTAACCTCTTTGCCGTCCTTCTTGAAGTTCCTCTTACCCTTGCCCTTCTTGAACTTGGTGGTTTTATTGACCATCAACACTTGATGTTCTTTCTTGATTTCTACCTCTGCCGACTTCAGCATTGAAAATACTTCAGGAATAGTTTTCACCATCCCCTGCATATTGTAGTTCATCACAAAGCTCTTGTAGCTCAGTGGGAGCGACTGAAGGATTCTGTCAATGACCGCCTCGTCCGGGAGGTTAATGTCCAGCTGGGACAGGCGGTTGTGCAACCCAGACATTTTGAGTATGTGCTCACTGATAGAACTATTTTCCTCCATCTTACAACTATAGAACTTGTCGGAGACATCATATCTCTCGACCCGGGCATGAGCTTGGAAAATCATTTTCAGCTCCTCGAACATCTCATATGCTCCGTGTTGCTCAAAACGCTTTTGGAGCCCCGGTTCTAAGCTGTAAAGCATGCCGCACTGAACGAGGGAGTAATCATCAGCACGTGACTGGCAAGCGTTCATAACATCTTGGTTCTCTGGGATGGGTGCTTCACCTAGTGGTCCTTCTAGGACATATGCTTTCTTGGCAGCTATCAGGATGATCCTCAGGTTCCGGACCCAGTCCGAATAGTTGCTGCCATCATATTTCAGCTTGGTTTTCTCTAGGAACGCGTTGAAGTTCATGTTGACATGAGCGTTGGCCATTTGATCTAAAAGACATATTTTTGCAAAGATTTTAGACTAAGTTCATGATAATTAAGTTCATCTAATCAAATTATTTAATGAACTCCCACTCAGATTAGACATCCCTCTAGTCATCTAAGTGTTACACGATCCGAGTCGACTAGGCCGTGTCCGATCATCACGTGAGATGGACTAGTCATCATCGGTGAACATCTCCATGTTGATCGTATCTTCCATACGACTCATGTTCGACCTTTCGGTCTTTGTGTTCCGAGGCCATGTCTGTACATGCTAGGCTCGTCAAGTTAACCCTAAGTGTTTTTGCATGTGTAAAACTGTCTTACACCCGTTGTATGTGAACGTAAGAATCTATCACACCCGATCATCACGTGGTGCTTTGAAACGACGAACTTTAGCAACGGCGCACAGTTAGGGGGAACACTTTCTTGAAATTATTATAAGGGATCATCTTATTTACTACCGCCGTTCTAAGTAAACAAGATGCATAAACATAATAAACATCACATGCAATTATATAGTAGTGACATGATATGGCCAATATCATATAGCTCCTTTGATCTCCATCTTTGGGGCTCCATGATCATCTTCGTCACCGGCATGACACCATGATCTCCATCATCATGATCTCCATCATCATGATCTCCATCATCATGATCTCCATCATCGTGTCTCCATGAAGTTGCTCGCCAACTATTACTTCTACTACTATGGCTAATGGTTTAGCAATAAAGTAAAGTAATTACATGGCGTTAAATCATTGACACGCAGGTCATACAATAATTAAGACAACTCCTATGGCTCCTACTGGTTGTCATACTCATCGACATGCAAGTCGTGATTCCTATTACAAGAACATGATCTCATACATCACAATATATCATTCATCATTCATCACAACTTTTGGCCATATCACATCGCAAAGCAATTGCTGCAAAAACAAGTTAGACGTCCTCTAATTGTTGTTGCATCTTTTACGTGGCTGCAATAGGGTTCTAGCAAGAACGTTTTCTTACCTACGAATAACCACAACGTGATTTGTCAACTTCTATTTACCCTTCATAAGGACCCTTTTCATCAAATCTGCTCCAACTAAAGTGGGAGAGACAGACACCCACTAGCCACCTTATGCAACTAGTGCATGTCAGTCGGTGGAACCTGTCTGACGTAAGCGTACGTGTAAGGTCGGTCCGGGCCGCTTCATCCCACAATACCGCTGAAGCAAAATAAGACTAGTAGTGGCAAGAAAGTTGACAACATCTACGCCCACAACAGATTTGTGTTCTACTCGTGCAAAGAGAACTACGCATAGACCTAGCTCATGATTCCACTGTTGGGAACGTTGCATAAAATAAAAATTTTCCTACGTTCACCAAGATCAATCTATGAGTTCATCTAGCAACGAGAGAGGGGAGTGCATCTACATACCCTTGTAGATCGCGAGCGGAAGTGTTCAAGAGAACGAGCTTGAGGGAGTCGTAATCGTCGTGATCCAAATCACCGGAGATCCTAGCGCCGAATGGACGGCACCTCCGCGTTCAACACACGTACGGTCAGCGTGACGTCTCCTCCTTCTTGATCCAGCAAGGGGGAAGGAGAGATTGATGAAGATCCAGCAGCACGACAGCGTGGTGGTGGATGCAGCAGGGTTCCGGCAGGGCTTCACCAAGCGACTACGGGAGGAGGAGGTGTAGCAAGGAGGTTAGGGAGGCGCCAGGTGTTGGGTGCGGATGCCCTCCCACCCTCCTCTTTATATAGGGACCCCAGGGGGGGCGCCGGCCCTAGGAGATGGGATCTCCTAGGGGGCGGCGGCCAAGGGGGTGGAGTGCCCCCCAAGGCAAGTGGAGGCGCCCCCTCCCCTAGGGTTCCCAACCCTAGGCACAGAGGGGGGACCAGGGGGGCGCACCAGCCCACCAGGGGCTGGTTCCCCTCCCACTTCAGCCCATGGGGCCCTCCGGGATGGGTGGACCCACCCGGTGGACCCCCGGGACCCTTCCGGTGGTCCCGGTACAATACCGGTGACCCCCAAAACTTTCCCGATGGCCGAAACTCGACTTCCCATATATAATTCTTTACCTCCGGACCATTCCGGAACTCCTCGTGACGTCCGGGATCTCATCCGGGACTCCGAACAACTTTCGGTTTGCTGCATACTCATATTCATACAACCCTAGCATCACCGAACATTAAGTGTGTAGACCCTACGTGTCGGAGTAATGGGCCACGGGTAGGCTAACCCGAGCCCCAGAACCTTTCAAGACATTGGGATAAGTAGCGCCGCTCATGCCGAGTCCCAGGGACGACTCCAAGATATGCCGAGTCCCAGGGACGACTCCAAGATATGCCGAGTCCCAGACGGCGACTCCAAGATAAGCCGAGTCCCAGACGTCGACTCAAAGATAAGCCGAGTCCCAGACGGCGACTCCAAGATAAGCCGACTCATGGCCGGCGACTTCCAGAGAGGCCGGCTATAGAGAGTCGGCCCACGACTCCACCCTCGTCTCGAAGGGCAAGGCGGGGTACGGCCACGGCGTGGCCGTCCCCCTGCTTACAAGGGGCCGGCATGGCTACAGTAAGCCGTATCGCTGAAGATCTCCGGCGTGGTGCGGCACTGTTGCCATGCCTGCCCTGACGTCAACCATAGTGGGAGGCGCACTTTGCCCATGACGCCTGCCTGTACGACTCAAGGACGGCGGGGCCGCCTGTCGGTGGGTAGACAGAAGACGACACGAGCGCCCTGGAGACGGACCCGTGGGAGTCGGCCCGCTGGAGTCGGCCGACCCCTCCCACGGGCCCCGCATGCCATTAACCAGACAAGATGGGGAATGGCGACAGTGAACGCACGCCAGACCGCGGCGCTGTTGTCATGACCACATGACCAAGCCAGCGTCATCAGGAGTACCGCTACAGTATCAGGCCTGTCCGTGGGGCCCGCCAGTCGGCGGAGAAGACAACGGCCTGAGAGACAGACGGCTGGGACCCGCGCCCAGCCGGATTACCATTGTACCCCTAGGGGGTAGGCCTATATAAACCCCCTAGGAAGCCCATGCAAAGGGTTCAGACCCAGATAGCACTAGACCCCAGAATATAGGAGGGAGAGAGCTAGCCTTGCCCTCTTCTACCTCCAGAAACAGCTCAAGGAGCACCATTGTACTCACTTTGCCATAGTGACCATGCGGAGACCCTGCAGAGCAGCAGTAGGGGTGTTATCTCCACGGAGAGCCCTGAAGCTGGGTAAGATCCGCCGGCGTGCATGTCTTCGCCTCATCCCGCTTCCGGGCACCGGCGACGTTCTACTCGCTCCCATCATGATTAGCCATCCTTTGGCATATGTCGTACCCAACCCCCGACATTTGGCGCCCACCGTGGGGCGAGGTGCACCGTCGTCTGGAGACCTGCTCTGGACGGGAACCCTTTTTCTCCCTGGCGAGCACAGCCAGCCCGGCACGCCAGATAGAGTTTGCGCTGACGCGCTGCACGGCGCTGAGATCGCCTGCGCGGCCAGCTGCCTCGCCGAGCTTATCGGCGAGGTTCGCCTCACCGATGAGCCTGCGTCCGACGCAGGCACGAGCGGCCCCAAGAGCCTCCTCGCGGGTCTTCTCGACCAACTCCATGTCGCCGGCGAGCCTGTCGTGGACCTGGAGTCCATAGGATCCGCCGACCCGATGCTGGTCGACTCCGACACCGCGTCGCTCGATGCGTTCCCCACCAACATGGTGGTCTATGACGAGCCGCTCCCTTACGCGGGGAGCGGCGGAAGCACCATCACGGAGGTACTCGTCCTCAATCGCGGCGAGCATTCCGGTGAGGGAGCGCACGACCCGCTCGACGCGGCTCTGCGAGACCTCACCGTGCCGATTCCGGGAGACGCTGACGCCGAGACGCTGGAGGCGCTCCGCCTTCAGCTCGTCGAGGGTGCAAAGAAGCTGGCAAGCATGAGACGCTTGTCAGAAGCCTACCAACGCGAGATGGATCGCGCCGTGGGTGGCTCACCGGCTCCGACTGGGCCTAGCCGCCTAGGCGCGGTCCGGTAGCGTGGCGTGGCAATCGCCAATCTGTTCGGGGCTGATCGCCCTGTGTATGCCACGCCGGTGGAAAACATCCGTACCGCCTAGGCGGCGGCGGATGAGCTCGACAACTTCGAGGGCGAAGAGCGCCGCCTGATGACGGAGCGAGTTCAGCAGCTCCTCGACGCGGCTGCCACGCAGAACGAAGCTGGCTGCCGCACGGAGGCGCCGCGGCGACAAAACGACGACCCGCCACCCCACCGAGATCAAGGCGCGACAAAATGATGACCCGCCACCCCTCCGAGATCGGCCGCCGAGAGGGAGTCGGAGAGAACGATGCCCGCCACCGGATCGACCGACTCCACCGATCCTTGGCGCTGGAAGAAGAAGACGAGCTGGGTCCCCCCTGTTTCGGACCCCGCATCCGTGGTGAGCCTTTTCCCAAAGGGTTCACGCTCCCCCGAGACACGCCCAAATACACCGGCACCGTGAAGCCGGAGGACTGGCTGATTGATTACTCCACAGCCGTCAATATAGCGAACGGCAACAAGCGTGTTGCCGTAAGATATGTCCCGCTCATGCTCCAGGGCACGGCCTGGACGTGGTTGAACAGTCTGAAGCCTCGCAGCATCAACAGCTGGGTCGACTTCACCGAGGCCTTCGTCCGCAACTTCACGAGCATGTACAAGCGACCTCCCAAGCCTCGCCAACTCTCCTTGTGTGTGCAAGTCCCCGACGAGTCCACTCGCGACTACCTCACGCGCTGGGGCGAGCTCCGGAACTCCTGCGAGGGCGTGCACGAGGTGCAGGCTATCGAGTACTTTACTGTCGGGTGCAGAGAAGGCACCCTCCTCAAGCACAAGCTCCTCTGCGATGAGCCAGATACCCTCGATGAGGTGTTGATCACAGCAGACAAGTACGCCATGGCCGACTCCTCCATGAAGGCGGAGATTCAAGTCAGCGCGACCGACAAAGTTGCCCCTCAGGCTCCGAGAACTCCGGCTGAGGACACCAGTCGGCGGCAGCAGCAGAACGACCACAAGTGCAAGGCCCCACAGCCGGGTTCCAATAGCCGGCAAGTGGCGACAGTCGAAGACCAACAGCCGGAGGGACCGCCTCCGGCGAAGCGGCAGAAGGGCAGCAAGTCCAACTAGTTGCCGGCCTTCTCCTACGAGTAGACCCTGGATGGCCCCTGCAAGTTCCACAGCGGCGCGAAGCCGTCAAACCACACCACCCGGAAATGCCACTGGCTGACCAGAATCGCCAAGGGAGACGACCTACTCCCTCCCCCGCCTGCTGGGCTGCCTCCACCACAGCCGCCCCAGTAGCCGGCTGTCAGGCCAGTCGGCGCGATACAAGATGAGTTCCCAGACGAACACGAAGCCTATGTGGTGTTCACCAGTGTGACTGACGATCGACGCAGCAGGCGCCAGCAGCAGCAAGAGGTGAACGCAGTCGCATCAAGTACTCCAGAGTTCATGCATTGGTCCGAAAGGCCTATCAGTTTGAGCAGAGCTGATCACCCAGAGGTGATGCTGAATCCAGGCTCCTACGCCCTTGTCTTAGGTGCCACACTCGCCACAGATAGGTGGGCCGCTCGCTTCTTGCAAGTGCTGATAGACGGAGGCAGCAGTATCAACATCCTGTACAAGGATATGATGGAGAAGTTGGGAAATTCTAACCGTGGCCGGCGACTACAGAAAGTCGTCTGCTTGCGCGGCCGAAAGCAGTCGGCTGGCCGAGTCCTTGGTGATCGCAGCTGAGAAATGGCTTCTTGATCGGGTTGTGGCGATGGCCGGCAAGCAGCCCGAGTTGTCGCCCGACCCCAAGGAGTCGGAAGCAGAAGGATCATTCAAGCCGGCCAGAGAAACGAAGAAGATATCTTTGGACCCGGAGCACCCAGAGAGGTACGCTGTCATGGGTACAAACCTTGACAGCAAATAGGAAGGCGAGCTCGTCAATTTCCTCCGTGAGAATCGAGACATCTTTGCATGGTCCCCTAAGGACATGCCTGGTGTACCGACGGAATTCGCCGAGCACAAATTACATGTCCGGTCTAATGTGAAGCCCGTCAGGCAGCCCTTGAGCCGCCTGTCAGAAGAGAAGCGGAGAGTTGTTGTAGAAGAGATAGCCTGGCTCCTGGCGGCCGGCTTCATTATGGAAGTGTTTTTTCTAGAGTGGCTAGCGAACCCAGTGCTGGTGCTGAAGAAGAACAAGCAGTGGCGGATGTGTATCGACTACACAAGCCTCAATAAAGCCTGTCCCAAGGACCCATTTGCTCTGCAAAGAATTGATCAGGTGATAGACTCCACAGCCGGATGCGAGCTATTGAGTTTCTTAGATGCATATTCTGGATATCACCAGATCAAGCTGAGCCCGGCTGACCGACTGAACACCGCCTTCATCACGCCGTTTGGTGCCTTCTGCTACCTGACCATGACGTTCGGCTTGAGGAATGCCGGCGCCACCTTTCAGCGTTGCATGCAGAAGTGCCTCCTCAAGCAACTCGGCAGAAATGCCCAAGTCAACGTAGATGACGTGGTGGTGAAGACGGAGAAACGTGGAACTCTGTTGGAAGACCTCAAGGAAACCTTTGAGAACCTGCGCTGATTCCAGATCAAGCTCAACCCCAAGAAGTGCGTCTTCGGAGTACCAGCCGGCCAGCTCCTTGGTTTCCTGGTCTCCGAACGCGGCATAGAGTGCAACCCTGTGAAGATCAAGGCCATCGAGAGGATGGAAGCACCCAGACGACTGTTAGACGTGCAGAAGTTCACCGGCTGTTTGGCGTCCATCAGCCGATTCATCAGTCGGCTGGGCGAGAAGGCTCTCCCCTTGTATCAGCTCATGAAGAAGATAACCTTTTTTGAATGGACTCCCAAGGAGGACGAGGCCTTTCTCCAACTGAAGAAAATGTTGACCACTCCCCTTGTGCTGGCGGCTCCGACTCCCAAAGAGCCCATGCTCCTATACATTGCCGCCACCAGCCGGGTAGTCGAGCGCAAGGAGGAAGGCAAGGCGCTACCTGTCCAGAGACCGGTATATTACCTGAGCGAGGTACTATCGGCCTCCAAGCAGAACTACCCCCACTACCAGAAGATGTGCTACGGCGTGCATTTTGCCGCCAAGAAATTGAAGCCTTACTTCTAGGAGCATCCAATCACTGTAGTCTGCACAGCCCCACTAGCTGAGATCATCGGAAGACGAGATGCTTCTGGCCGAGTGGCCAAATGGGCCATCGACCTGGCTCCCTACACCATCTACTACGAGCCCCGCACCACCATCAAGTCGCAAGCACTGGCTGACTTCCTCGTCGATTGGGCCGAGACCCAGTATCTGCCACCAGCGCCCGACTCCACCCATTGGCGGATGCACTTCGATGGCTCCAAGGTGTGCACCGGCCTGGGAGCCGGCGTCGTCCTCACTTCCCCCAAGGGTGACAAGCTCAGATATGCGCTGCAGATCTATTTCGCCGCCTCCAACAACGTGGCCGAGTACGAGGCGCTCATCCACGGGCTCCGGCTTTCCAAAGAACTCGGCATTCGTCGGATCCTGTGTTATGGCGACTCTGACTTGGTGGTCCAGCAATCATCTGGCGATTGGGACGCCAAGGACGCAAACATGGCGAGCTACCGCTTCCTTGTGCAGCAACTCAGCGGATACTTCGAGGGGTGCGAGTTCCTCCACGTGCCAAGGAATGACAACGACCAAGTAGACGCCTTGGCACGAATCGGCTCCACCCGCCAAGCAATACCATCTGGCGTCGCCCTTCGGCGCCTCCTCAAGCCGTCCATCAAGCCTTCACCAGAGTCAGACTCAATCTTTGTGCCGGCTCCACCCGAAGAAGTTGGATCCGACTCAAAGAACGCTGCAGTCAAAGCCGGCCCGGGGACTTCAGAACCCGGCCCGGGGACTGCGGTGACCAGACCAAAGACTCCAGAACTCGGCCCGGGGACTACTCCAGTCGGACCGGGGACTTTGTCAAGTCAGCAAGCGGCTGCGGACTCCAACCCACCGCCTCCCAGCCTAGCCGCCCTTGTCCAAGTCGCACTAGTGGCAGTTGAAGAAATAGCAGCACCCTCATGGGCCCAGCCCATCCTCAAGTTCCTAGTAAATGGAGAGCTTCCAACTGATGAAATCTTGGCTTGGCAGGTGCAACGTCGAGCAGCAGCCTATACCATAGTCAACAGAGAGCTGGTCAGGCGCAGCGTCACTGGCGTCTACCAACGCTGCGTCGAGGCAGAGCAAGGCCAGGAAATTCTCAGAGACGTCCATGAAGGCGAGTGCGGTCACCATGCGGCCTCAAGAGCACTCGTCGCCAAAGCCTTCCGGCATGGTTTCTTCTGGCCTGCCCTAGAAGAGGCCAAGGAATTAGTCCAAAAATGCAAGGGGTGCCAGATGTTCCGTTCCAAGCCACTTCAGCCAGCTTCCGCACTCAAGACTATCCCCATCGCCTGGCCCTTTGCAGTCTGGGGCCTGGACATGGTGGGACCATTCAACACGGCACGAGGTGGCTTGACTCACCTACTTGTCGCAGTGGACAAGTTCACCAAGTGGATAGAAGTGAAACCCATCAAGAAGTTGAATGGTCCGACTGCAGTGACTTTCATCGCCGACATCACGACTCGGTATGGCATCCCGCACAACATCATCACCGAAAATGGCACAAATTTTGCCAAAGGCGCCTTGGCCCATTTCTACGTGACGCAGGGCATCCGACTGGACTTAGCGTTCGTTGCCCATCCGCAGTCAAATGGCCAGGTGGAGCAAGCAAACGGCCTCATCTTATCCGGCATCAAGCCTCGACTGGTCGTGCCGCTGGAGCGATCAGCCGGCTGCTGGCTTGAGGAGCTGCCGGCCATCCTCTGGAGTCTGCGCACGACTCCAAACAAGTCAACCGGCTTCACACGTTTCTTCCTCGTCTACGGCGCCGAGGCCGTCATCTCGACGGATATAGAGTTCGACTCCCCGTGAGTCACTATGTACACCGAGGAAGAAGCAGAAGAAGCACGTCAAGACGACGTCGATCTGCTGGAAGAGGGCCGGTTGTTGGCACTCAGCCGGTCCAGCATCTACCAGCAGAGTCTGCGCCGATACTACAACAGGATGGTCAGGCCAAGATCTTTCCAAGAGGGCGACCTTGTGCTCCGACTGATCCAGTGAACAGCCGGCCAGCACAAGCTGTCGGCACCTTGGGAGGGCCCCTTCATTGTCAGCAAGGTGCTAGGAAACGACTCCTACTACCTGATCGATGCTCAGAAGCCCCGAGCGTGCAAAAGGGACGACTCCGACAAAGAGACAGAACGCCCGTGGAATGCAAATCTTCTCCGAAGATTTTACAGTTGAAGCAGTATGTATCACACTACCCTTTGTATTAAAGTACCAAGACTTTGGGCCCCCCAAGACGAGCTCGGGGACTGCCTTCTTTTGTTATCTGTATGATAAGAATTATGCCTTCAAGTATATTACTCTTTGTTAATGCCGCTTGGCACCAGGCCCGACTAGTCGGCCCAGGGACTCGCCGCCTCGCGCTATGAGGAGCTTCCCGCAGTCAGACAAGTAGTGTGCGGTGCCTAATCCGTCTCCTGACAAAGCCGCAGCTCACAGAGCGACTGTTTGGTGGGCAGGAGTGAGGAAGAATGGGTGCCCACACGAAAAATGGCTAAGGACCCAAAGCACGAACATAGCGTAAGACGGCCTCCAGCATCTCTGAAGCAAAAGCCGACTCATGAGTAGTCGGCTTGCCGCTTTCTACTAGCCTCTATTAAGGACAACCGACTCTTTAGTAGTCGGCTTGCCGCCTTCTATCCAACTTGTTAAAGAAGACTCTAAGATGGCCGAGTACCTGCCTTCCTAAAGTAGCCAAGCATTTGACCCAGCGGCATTCCGCAGAGCGGTTGTCCGTCTGGCAAGGCGGCAACTAAGGGAAGGCGGCAAAGGGAAAAGCCAAAAGAGCAATGAGCAAGGAAAGATAGAACTCGGATTAATATTTACATAGCATAGGCCCTTGGCCGAATCTTCGAACAGAAGTTCGAAATACACCCCGCGCGTGGAATTGTGCAAATTAACAAGTTCCTTAAAGACTTCCTAGAGCAGACAAAATAAAGTCAGAAGGCAGCCTAGGGAGCAGCAGACGGGTTCGGAGGGTCGAAGGAGATGGCGGTGTCAGGCGCCGGGGCGGCCGGCTAGGCAGTCTCGGCTTGATTGCCACCGGCGGCAGCCGGCCTGGTCGGACGCGGCTCGTTGCTGGAGACGCGGTCGAGCTGAGGCTGGTCGCCTGCTCCGACTTCTCGCGCTGACGTCTCGCCTTCGTCCTCCGCCTCTCCTTCCTCCTCGGTGGTGGAGTCAATCACCTCCGGCGAGTCCTCATCGTAGTCCGGGTTCATCCCGAACCACTCCGGCGGCACCTCCTCGCCGCCTGCAGCCCGCTCAGGGATGAAGACACTGGTGTCCGTGTAGTCGGCAATCGCCGGCGCACGCTCGGCAAGGGCACCCTCCACTGCCACCAGCTCTGCCTGGGCCTCTGACCGGAACGCGGCCAGCCGGTCCAGGTCCAGCCCCGGATACCACACCTTGACGAATTCCAAGGCCCGGCGCGCTCCGGCCCGGGCCGAGGAACCCTTCCAAGCTTCAAGACGGCCAGCTGCGACCTCCAGCCAGTCGGCGGTCCGACTGGCGGTGCGCAGGGCCGGCATGTCTGGCCACAGAGCGGCAACCGCTTGGGCGCCAGCATGCTGAAGCCGGCGCATCAGCTGATGGGCCGGGCGAAGATGGGCCTCGATGCTCACAAGCTGCTCGTCGATGGTCCGGGGGGCGTTAGCGGCGATCTCCGTGCCGCTTGCCCTCCGCACCTCGCGATCAGCCTCGATGGCCTGAGTGACTGCCTGTGAGTGGCCAGGGAAGAAGTCTGCCAAGACAGAAAAGAAGTGAGTCGAAAAAAATCAGGAGTTAGCCTGACCTATAGTCGGAAGCTCGAAGAAAGAAAGGAAGAAAAGAAACTCACCGTCGACGATGTCCTCGATCTCATGGAAGCCGGAGGTCAGCATCGCCTCCTTGTCAGTCCAGGAGGAGCGCTCGCTCTCGAACTCGGCCAGGAGAGCAGCCTCCTTCTTCTCGGCCTCGTCCTGCGCCTTCTTGAGCAGCTCCTTCTGCTCGGCCAGCTGCGCAGCCAGCAGGTCGCGCTCTGTGGCAAGCTTGCTGCACTCCTCCCCCTTGGCACGCAAAGCGGTGTTGGCCTCACCCAGCTGCTGCTGAAGAGTGGCGTTGGCCTCTGAAAAAAAAGAAAGAGACGTTAAGTCGTTAGCAAAGAAGGTCGCTGAGAAGATCCGGCCCGACTGCTCAGCAGTCGACCCGAATCTCAAGGACTACAGCCCGCGGGTGTGCCAACGCACCCCCGCGGAAAA
Source organism: Triticum aestivum (assembly GCF_018294505.1). Taxonomy (NCBI): domain Eukaryota; kingdom Viridiplantae; phylum Streptophyta; class Magnoliopsida; order Poales; family Poaceae; genus Triticum; species Triticum aestivum. Next base: position 98,473,494 of record NC_057804.1, read on the forward strand.
GAAGAAGGACTCACTCCGACTCTCTGCCAAGTCGGCAGTCCGCGTGCCTAGCTCCTCAACATTGCGGTTGAAGGCGGTAGCGTGGAGGTTGTGATACTCCTGCAATAAGCATTTCAGACAAAGTTAAATATTTGGAACTCACCAGATGGAGTTCCGAACCGCCTGCTCAGCAGCCGGCCCGAAACTCGGGGACTACACCCAGTGGGTGCGCTGGCGCGCCCCCACAGAGAAGAACAAGAAAAACAAGAATCAAAAGAGGGAGACATACTCGGACGGCCGTTCGCGCTGCCAGATGCGCCCTGGTGCAGTTTTGCAGGGCGTCGCCTTCAGCTCGCAGCTTCGCTTGGACATCCAGAAGCGCTTGGTTCAGTGGCCCTGTGCCGCCTCCGCGCAACCACCCAACGGGCGCGGCGCTCATCGCCTCGGCGTCTGGGATTGCCGAGCTGGCGGCGCCGGTCTCCTGGGGTCGCGGCGCCGAGGTCGCCCTCTCAAGACGGCGGCGCACTGGCGAGGCGACTTGGAGAAGCAGCCTCGCCTCAGACTCGTCCGAAGTCGGCGGTACCGGCGGGCCCGCCGGCTGTTCTCCACGCGCGCTCCCAGACGGCGGCGGAGGCGGTGGTGGTGGCACAAGCGTGTCCGACATGGAGGCCTCGCCCCCTTCTCGACAACAGGGTTCTCGGCGCCGGCTTCTCCAGTCTGCCCCGTGAACTCCGGGGGCGGCGGCGCGGAGGACAGCGGGGTGACGAACAACGCCGACTGGCGGCGCGCGGCCTCCTCGGCTTGCCGCCTTGCTGCGGCGGCGACTTCGGCCTCTTCCAGTTTTTTCTGGGCGGAGGCCACCGCCTTCTCGGCCTCCGCTTTCTCTAGGCGGTCGGCCTCCTCCTCCTAGCGCTTCTCCCGCGCGTTTCGCTCCATTGCTTCCCGGAGGTCGGCGGCAGGGTCAACCCGTCGAGTGTTGGCTAACGTCTCCACCGACCCCATGACGGAGGGGGCGGCGACCCTCTCAAGGGTAAGGGGAGCCCTGAAGCAAAAAGGGAATGAAAAAGAGAAACTCGGATGAGATTCACCAAAGGAAAATAAAGACAAAGGAGGAAACACTTACGCAGAGACTAGCAGCGGCCTCTTCACTTCCTTACGGAAGCGGTTGGCCTTCACGGCTGCCTCCTCGTGTTTGGTCGCGGCGGCCGCCCCCTTGAACTTCTTCGGCTTGCCGCCGAGCGAGCTCGGCCCGGCGTGGCGCCTCTTCGCACCGCCTCGGCCGGCCATGCCGGCAGAGGAACCCGCGCCCGATGGGCCGACCCTTGGCTGGTGGCGCGGGACGACTTCCCCTTCGGTGTCGTCTTCAGGCCAGTCGGCAAATTTGGCCGAGGGCATGAGGCCGCTTCCCGCTCCTCCTCCCCCACCTTCGGTGTCGGCTTCCATCACCGCCGTCCCCAAGTCAGGGTCGTCAACGTTGCTCTCCGCTCGGTCGGGGACGAACTCGCGGGGCGGTCTTGTGACGCCGGCTGCAGGCTGAATGAGGGGGTTCTAATTCAGAGAAACCAATGAAAATCAGAAGTCAGATTCGGCTATAAAGAAGACAAAGCAATAAAGAGATGTGACTTACCACTGGAGGGGGGTTGGCGCGCGAGTACGGCTCCTTGCCGAACTGCCAGTCCTCCCCGAGCTCGCAGTTCGCGATGTGGTTCACCATGTTTGCCACCTCTGCGCAGGGCATTTCCCTGGTGCACATCTGACTCGGGTCCCGGTGGTCGCTTATCTGACTGATCAGATGAGGCTGGCCTTGAAGAGGGAGGACTCGGCGCGCCACAAAGGCGGCCAGCAAGTCGGCCCCAACGAGGCCCTCCGACTGCGTCAGAACTCGGAGCCACGCCACGGCGGCGGCCCCAGCGGGAGTCAGCATCTTGTCTCGATGAGACCAGCTGGGGAACCTCCCAGCCGGTGCACCGGCTTCATAAGGCGGCAGATTGACCCAGTCCCCGTCGGGGGCAACGCTCTTCACGTAGAAGTACGACCGCTGCCACATCTTCACGGACTTGATTAACGGGATGGAGGGAAACGGATTGTCGGCCGTCGACCGCCGCATCGCGATGAAGGCGCCGCATTGAGCCGGCACACCAGCGACATGCATACCGAGCTTGGATGAGAAGAATTCTCCCCACAGCTCGATGGTGGGGAGGACACCGAGAAAGCCTTCGCACAGGGTGGCGAAGGCAGCCAGCAACACCATCGTGTTTAGGGTGAGGTGGTGCGGCTGGAGCCCGTGGAACTCCAAGAAGGAGTGGAACAAGCCGCTCGCCGGCATCCCAAGGCCGCGCATGAGGTGCGAGTGGAAGATGACCCGCTCGCCCTCCTCTGGCGCCGGCGATATGTCCCTCTCCGGCGCGGCGCGGGCGCGCACGAGGTCTGCGCCGGGGAGGCGGCGCATCTTGCGGAGGAACTCGATGAGGTCGTCATCCACCTCTGAGCCATCCCACATGCCAGAGCGCACGGCCGAAGCCATGACGGCGGAGGAAGAGCTCGTCGTTGTTGGTGCGGTGTGTTTCTACTCGACAGCGGCAAGAAGAAGGAAAGGAGGCAAGAGGACGGCCTGAGAGACAGACGGCTGGGACCCGCGCCCAGCCGGATTACCATTGTACCCCTGGGGGTAGGCCTATATAAACCCCCCAGGAAGCCCATGCAAAGGGTTCAGACCCAGATAGCAATAGACCCCAGAATATAGGAGGGAGAGAGCTAGCCTTGCCCTCTTCTACCTCCAGAAACAGCTCCAGGAGCACCATTGTACTCACTTTGCCATAGTGACCATGCGGAGACCCCGCAAAGCAGCAATAGGGGTGTTATCTCCACGGAGAGCCCTGAAGCTGGGTAAGATCTGTCGGCGTGCATGTCTTCGCCTCATCCCGCTTCCGGGCACCGGCGATGTTCTACTCACTCCCACCATGATTAGCCATCCTTTGGCATATGTCGTACCCAACCCCCGACACTACGGATTCGGGAGACATGTAGACATGACCGAGACGGCTCTCTGGTCAATAACCAACAGCGGGATCTGGATACCCATGTTGGCTCCCACATGCTCCTCGACGATCTCATCGGATGAACCACGATGTCGAGGATTTAAGCAACCCCGTATACAATTCCCTTTGTCAATCGGTATGTTACTTGCCCGAGATTCGATCGTCGGTATCCCAATACCTCGTTCAATCTCGTTACCGGTAAGTCACTTTACTCGTACCGTAATGCATGATCTCGTGACCAGACAGTTGGCCACTTTGAGCTCATTATGATGATGCATTACCGAGTGGGCCTAGAGATACCTCTCTGTCATACGGAGTGACAAATCCTAGTCTCGATCTGTGCCAACACAACAGACAATTTCGGAGATACCTGTAGTGCACCTTTATAGCCACCCAGTTACGTTGTGACGTTTGGTACACCCAAAGCACTCCTACGGTATCCGGGAGTTACACGATCTCATGGTCTAAGGAAAAGATACTTGACATTGGAAAAGCTCTAGCAAATGAACTACACGATCTTTGTGCTATGCTTAGCATTGGGTCTTGTCCATCACATCATTCTCCTAATGACGTGATCCCGTTATCAATGACATCCAATGTCCATAGTCAGGAAACCATGACTATCTGTTGATCAACGAGCTAGTCAACTAGAGGCTCACTAGGGACATATTGTGTTCTATGTATTCACACGTGTATTACGATTTCCGGATAATACAATTATAGCATGAATAAAAGACAATTATCATGAACAAGGAAATATAATAATAATCCTTTTATTATTGCCTCTAGGGCATATTTCCAACACTATGTTGTCGTTCATGTTGGAAATATGCCCTAGAGGCAATAATAAATAAGTTATTATTATTATATTTCCTTGTTCATGATAATCGTTTATTATCCATGCTAGAATTGTATTGATAGGAAGCTCAGATACATGTGTGGGTACATAGACAACACCATGTCCCTAGTAAGCCTCTAGTTGACTAGCTCGTTGATCAATAGATGGTTACGTTTCCTGACCATGGACATTGGTTGTCGTTGATAACGGGATCACATCATTAGGAGAATGATGTGATGGACAAGACCCAATCCTAAGCCTAGCACAAAGATCGTGTAGTTCGTATGCTAAAGCTTTTCTAATGTCAAGTATCATTTCCTTAGACCATGAGATTGTGATACTCCCGGATACCCTAGGAATGCTTTGGGTGTACCAAACGTCACAACGTAACTGGGTGGCTATAAAGGTGCACTACGGGTATCTCCGAAAGTGTCTGTTGGGTTGGCACGAATCGAGACTGGGATTTGTCACTCCGTGTAACAGAAGGTATCTCTGGGCCCACTCGGTAGGACATCATCATAATGTGCACAATGTGACCAAGGGGTTGATCACGGGATGATGTGTTACGGAACGAGTAAAGAGACTTGCTGGTAACGAGATTGAACAAGGTATTGGGATACCGACGATCGAATCTCGGGCAAGTACAATACCGCTAGACAAAGGGAATTGTATACGGGATTGATTGAGTCCTTGACATCGTGGTTCATCCGATGAGATCATTGTGGAACATGTGGGAGCCAACATGGGTATCCAGATCCTGCTGTTGGTTATTGACCGGAGAACGTCTCGGTCATGTCTGCATGGTTCCCGAACCCGTAGGGTCTACACACTTAAGGTTCGATAACGCTAGGGTTATAAAGGAAGTTTGTATGTGGTTACCGAATGTTGTTCGGAGTCTAGGATGAGATCCCGGACGTCACGAGGAGTTCCGGAATGGTCTGGATGTAAAGATTTATATATGGGAAGTCCTATTTTGGGCACCGGAAAAGTTTCGGGTGTTATCGGTAACGTACTGGGACCACCGGGAAGGTCCCGGGGGTCCACCAAGTGGGGCCACCGGCCCCAGAGGGCTGCATGGGCCAAGTGTGGGAGGGGACCAGCCCCAGGTGGGCTGGTGCGCCCCCCCACAAGGGCCCAAGGCGCCTAGGGTTTGGGGAGGGGGCGCCTCCACCTTACTTGGGGGGCAAGTTTCCCCCTCTCCCCCCTTGGCCGCCACCCTAGATGGGTTTTTGGGCAGCCGCACCCCTTGGGGTGGGAACCCTAAGGGGGTTCGCAGCCCCCTCCCTCTCCCCTATATATACTTGAGGTTTTGGGGCTGCCATACACAAGAGTTTCCACCTCTCCCTGGCGCAGCCCTACCTCTCTTTCTCCTCATCTCTCGCGGTGCTTGGCGAAGCCCTGCTGGAGTGCCACGCTCCTCCATCACCACCACGCCGTTGTGCTGCTGCTGGACGGAGTCTTCCCCAACCTCTCCCTCTCTCCTTGCTGGATCAAGGCATGGGAGACGTCACCGGGCTGTACGTGTGTTGAACGCGGAGGTGCCGTCCGTTCGGCACTAGGATCTCCGGTGATTTGGATCACGACGAGTACGACTCCTTCAACCCCGTTCTCTTGAACGCTTACGCTTAGCGATCTACATGGGTATGTAGATGCACTCCCCTCTCTCTCGTTGCTAGTTTCTCCATAGATATATCTTGATGACTCATAGGAAAATTTTGAATTTCTGCTATGTTCCCCAACAGTTCATACCTTCGTCCCTAGTTGCTCTTGTTATTACAAGATGCCCCGAATTACTCTCTGTTGTCCTAAGAATCTATTGAGCCTACTGCCTTGCAACTCTTTGCCACCTGAATACTCCTACGGATAATTACTCGCGCTTGCCTAGTATCCGTTTATCCATAGTTGTTCATGTGTTTCACAAAATTCTTTGGAATATCATTCGATCTTCCGAAAAATCCGGAGTAGCCTATTACTCTTGTTCTCCTTATCTGCTTGCATTATGGTTACTCCCTATGTCTAGAAATACTCATTAGCATCCTTTATCATCATAATCTGAGCATTTCATTCGATTTGTTTGTGAATGCTCGCGATCATCAGTCCTATTTAAGATTCTTCCCTTGGTTCAGACGTCACCCCGTACATGAGCTGGTGTTCGAATAATCAATCCTTGATTGATTGTTGATCTATGTCTATTCAACTTACTTGTCTTTGATCAGAGCCTCTGCTTCTGATCCATCGTTTAGGAAATCATGATTCCTTTGCATTTGAGATTTGAATTAGTCAGATGTTTCTATAATCTGATATCCTTGCATTCTTTCTTCTGCTGGGTGAGTACCGATCCTCACCTCAAATCCCTTGTGGACCACAAGGTCCTTTGTTGGATTTTATCCGACTGTGTACTTCATATTCAATCACCTTGTGAGCTTTTTCTCGGATACATAATGCCTTTGGTAAATTGTATCCTCTGCTTCCTCAACCATGCTCTACTCTCGAGCTTGAGTTATTTACTCATGAAGTTTGTGGTCTACGTTCATAAGATGCCACAGTGGGTTGAATCTATGGCTTCACTTATCTGTGTGAACCCGAATATTATGCAGGTTATATCTACTGGCGTTTCTTTGGATAAATTTTCAATTCTACAACTTCTTCGAAAGCGAGAAGTGAATGAAAGGTTAGGCATTAAGGAAGTGGGAGTCGACCTTGAACCTTTGTTTTCATGCCCACAGACTCGATGTGGAACTTATCATGGAAGCTTCTTGTAATAATAAAAATCCCCCTGTGATAAGTTCATCTTGAATCTATATTTGATCCATGGCAACCGTGGTTCTGATCATGATTGTTCTCCTTTGATTCCATTTCTAGGACAAGTTGAAGTACTTGTCTTCTACATATCATTTCACCTGTCCAACCTCTATTCTCCTCAACCTTCGAGTATTACCCTCTAGTATCTCGAGAATATCAAAGAACTACATAACTTATTATGAGTTCTTCACCAACTATTATTTCTTGCTGACTCAAATTTTCCACGGGTTCTGAGTTATTAGACACCCGAGGACACCGATAACTGATCTGAGTCTACACTTTCCTTTCCATTGTTTTGTTTAACCTTTCTTGTGACCTCGCATATTTGAGCAGTAATAATTCCTTGCTTATGTAAACACCTCGGTGTACAAACTTTGTCAGTAAGACCTTGTTACTATTGTTGATGACATTCCGGTAGCCACCGATGGACAAGAACTTTGTCTATTGGTCCGCCTCGTCTTGACGAGCAGGAAAATGGTTCTCTTCGTCCCTCGCCCTTGGTACCAACGTTGTTGCCAACATAACTGACAGTCTATGCTCTGAGATGCCTTGATATCAGCGCCCTTTTTACTGTTAACCCACATGGTGGGCCCATAACCCATAGTTCCACAGGATCGAAACCTGACTCTCATGTACATCCATGTCTTCCAAAATTGTTCCTCACGCTTGGCTTCATATGTAATTCACAAGCCACCTTATTGTGATCTATTCTGGTATCAGATGCAATACTTATTCTCGATGCTCTGAACCCCCTTTCGCACTCTATTTCAGACACCAATCGTTTGTCCACCCGCTTGAAGCTTCTTATTGCACCTTCTAGCCTTGCTCTCGATGACTTTCTTGAATTTCAATTCAAGAGATGCCTCTATGACACATTCACGAGATAGCCCCCACGTACCTATCTTGTGTTGAGCCCCTTCCTTCCTAACTCTTTCCCCCTTACTCCACCCCTTAAATCTCAGGACGAGATTTCTTGTAGCGGAGGAGAATTGTGACGCCCGGATAATCAAGCTACAGTAATCCCCTATTAATGGTGCCATGTCATCATGTTACTGTTGCTAATCTTCACTTGATCCAAATCACAATTCAAATTCAAATCCAATCTAAAGTCAAACATTCATATTTGTCAGACATGAAATCTAAAATGTTCATCTTGTGGCAAATAATCCATAACAAATATTGGTGGTGAACCAACATTTTTGCAAGGTGTTTAAATGGCCTAAACTAATTAAAGCAGTGGCTAAAACAATAGATTAAATGCATTTTCAATTTATAAATATGGCAAACTTTTTCAAAAGCCTCACAATCTTTTTTGTGGCAGTGCCAACTATTGCAATGTAATTATGTGGCCAAGTCCCACATTTTACAGAATCCTTTTTGGCAGCTTAAATATTGCAAAAACATTTTATGTAAAAAGAAAAGAGCAAAAAAGGGGAAAGAGGAGAAGAGAGAAAACCCCCCTTGCCCAACTGGGCTTTAGCCCACCCCAGCATCCGGCCCGACCTAACCCCCACCCAAGTCGGCCCAGCACTTGCCTCCCCCGGTCGCCCTCTCCCTCTCCTATACAACCAACCGGGGGCACAGCCGACGCCTGCAGCCACACCAGCTCACCAGCGTCGAGGGGATAAGGCCGCCCCGGATGCCTCGAGTTCCCCTCTCACCTACCGCCACTCCCACTCCCCCCACTCGCCTGCCCTCCTCCCAGATCCATCCCCCCTGCTCACTTCCTCTTCCCCTCGTTTCCCATCGACGCCTGAGCACAGTCGCTGTTGTCCTCCGTCGTTTTCGCGGCCATCGGTGGCCCCGCACCCGCTGACCCCGTCGGCGAGCTACGCCAGGGTCGACTCCTTTGACTAGTGGCCTCTGCTGGAGCCGAGAGGCACCACAGCACCAGATCCACCTCATCCCGTTCTGCCTCGGCCGCCGGTGATTCCCGTCGACCGCGGCCTCCCTCTGCGCTCCCGTGCACTCACGGAGCCTCCTTGCGCTCCCGTTCACTCATGGGGCCTCCTTGCGCCCGCACGATGAGCACCGCACGTCCTCCCCCTGCCTCCCCCTTGTTCTGCTGCGCATAACATCGCCGCCATGGACGACCGAGCTCAGCTCCGCCGTGCCGCTCATCGTCATCGCTTCTGTTGATGCCAAGGCCATCCGAGCACACCATCGTGCTCGGGGCACTCCATCGGTGTGGCCTAGCGCTTTATATAGCTCATGTGCGCGCTAGTTCTTCGTTTTCGCCGAGATACCATAGAACACCGCCGTCGGCGACCTTGCAGCTCCTTGTTCCGGCCATCTCCAGTCGGTCCAGTGGCACCACTCGATGCGCGGCAGCGGCAGCGTTCGAACACAAGTGAAAACACACGATTTGGTGCTCTATAGCGAAGATCCGAGCCTCTCCGGCGAACTCACCGCCGCGGCGAGCTCGCCGGTGCAACTCCGCCACCGGCCGCCGATGTGGCCGACCTGGGGTCACTCCCAGGGTCGCTGCCAGCGGGCCCCATGGGCCCTAGTTGACTAGGTTGACCCAGTCAACTACTGACTGGGCAGCCTAGTACCAGTGACATGCAGGCCCCATTGCATAATTAAGCTAATTAAAATGTTTTTATAATTAAAAGTAATTAGTAATCTAATTTGCCACTCACATGTGGGGCGTGGGTGTTAATTAACCTCATTTTAGTTAGTTTAAACTTCTGCTAGTCCACTGTCTATGACAGGCGGGACCCATTGGTCAGGTTTGACCTGGTCAGCCGCCTTGCTGACTACTGATGTCACTATGATGTCATGCTGACGCAATAAACCTTTTCTGTTAATTTAAAATAATTTCAGAAAATGTTTTAACCTTTGAGAGTTCATAGAAAATTAACCGTAGCTTAGATGAAAGCTTTTTATACATGAAAGTTGCTCAGAACGGCGAGACGAATACGAACACGTGGTTCGTTCGTCTGCCACACGTCCCTAGCATAGAAAACGTTGAACTTTTCCCCTCCGGTTCATCTGTCTGACGGACATACAGAACCGGGAAAACTTTCCCGCATGTTTCCCCCCTTCGCCAGTATCGCCTAACGCTGCGTTAGACACCTCTAGCCCCGCTTTTAATCATGTTATGCATATGTTTGTGTGTATTTACTGTTTCTTCCCCCTCTTCTCTCTGGTAGACCCCGAGACCGCTGTTGATGCCCCTGTGATCGACTACGTCATCGTAGACCCTCTTCCCTTTCAACGGAGCTTCGAGGCAAGCCCCCCCTTTATCATCCCAATATTGCCCATTCCATTCTCTCATGCTTGCATTAGATTTTGCTACTGTAATTGATTGCTCCTATTCTGATGCATAGCCTACTTTTGTACTTGCTGTTGTACCTTACCTTCTTAGTATAGGTTGGTTAGTGATCCATTAGTGACCACCACTTGTCCTTGTTGTCCCTGCTTCATCATCAATGCCTCGATCAACGTGATCAACGACCAGAGACCAACACCTCACATCACATCACGCCCTTTTCGTTGCTCGACTCTGCAGAGTTACCATCGAGTGCCGAGGGTGGTACCTCATACATCACTCATGATGAGATCTCTGTAGTGTAGCTATTCGGTCATGGTCATCGAGGGTGATTCCTCCTTAACCACTTCCGATACGACTCTATCGTGCAACCCCTCAAGTGTAAACCTCAAGGGTGGTTCCTCTTAGGTTCACCTTGATGATTATATCGACTGGAATCCACCGAGGGTGATTCCTCGGGTTTTCCCCTTGATGTTTGGACACACGGTTACCTTGACTTTACTTGAGACCTTCGGGAAAGTCGGGAGGGCCCGCAGAGCACCCACAAGATAATTACGTGGCACGGCCGGGCATTCTGGGCCCTTGTCATAAGTCCACGAGACGGGGCGACGGGGTCACTTTCAATTGTGAGTCTCTGCTCGTCTCCGCAAGCTAATAATACACTATGGTTTGGGTATTTTTTCTGAGTTGTCCTTTGGCCTTTATGCACCAACCACCATGTGAGAATAGTTATGGGCCTCGACGTCGTGGTATCAGCCAAAGCTTTGTCAGACGTCCAATTCAACAATGCGGCACGGCTGGGCCGGCACCATCGTATAGTGGTGGAGCCTGGACCCGCCCTATACGCAATGATCCGGAGTGCAACGGCGATGGCCCCAGACCCCGGAGTGCTTAGGATGTAGACCGGCGGGGACCTCTCTTCTGAGCCTAGGTAGGGCTGCGACGTGTTGATCTTCCGAGGCCGGGCATTAACCCAGAAAAGTGTGTCCGGCCAGAGTAATCAAGCGTGTTGGAAAACGTGGTGCACCCCTGCAGGGAAATTTATCTATTAATAGCCGTGTCCATGGTAACAAACGTTCAGACTTATATCCTGATCTTATACAACTACAAATGGATACTTTGATATGTGGCTCCAGGATTGCTTTCTCGCAGGGAGTCGAGGAAGGATCTCTGAGCGTTGTTTCTACAACATGCTTGTTAAACATAAAAATGCTATTCTTTACTCTTCTACATGCTGCAAGATGCTTGAAGCTGCTTGAAGATGCTAGTCTTCGATAGACTAGGCCTTCCCCCTCTATTCTGGCATTCTGCAGTTCAGTCCACAGATACAAACCTTCCATTTGATACCAATGCATACTTAGTATAGATCTGATGCTTGCGAGTACTTTGGATGAGTACTCACGGTTGCTTTGCTACCCCTTTTCCCCCTTCTTTCTTCTTTCAGGTTGTTGCAACCAGATGGTGGATCCCTGGAGCCAGATGCCACCGCCGACGGATACTGCTACATGGAGGCTGCCACAGACCAGGAGTAGTTAGGAGGTCTTAGGCAGGAGGCCTTGCCTCTTCGATCGTGTTGCTTTTGTGCTAGCCTTCTTAAGGCAACACTTGTTTAACTTATATCTATACTCAGATATTGTTGCTTCCGCTGACTCTTGTGTATCAAGCTATGTATTCGAGCCCTCGAGACCCCTGGCTTGTAATATAAAGCTTGTATTATTTTTATTTGTGTCTAAAGTTGTGTTGTGATATCTTCCTGTGAGTCCCTGATCTTGATCGTACACATTTGCGTGTATGATTGAATCGGGGGTGTCATAGTCACAATGTAACTGGGTGATTATAAAGATGCTCTACAGGTATCTCCGAAGGTGTTTTTTGGGTTGGCATAGATCAAGATTAGGATTTGTCACTCCGAGAATCCGAGAGGTATCTCTGGGCCCTCTTGGTAATGCACATCATATGAAGGCTTGCAAGCAATGTGACTAATGAGTTAGTTGCGGGATGATGCATTACAGAACGAGTAAAGAGACTTGCCGGTAATGAGATTGAACTAGGTATGAAGATACTAATACGTCTCCAATGTATCTATAATTTTTTATTGTTCCATGCTATTATATTATCTATTTTGGATGTTTAATAGGCATTTACATGCTATTTCATAATATTTTTGGGACTAACCTATTAACCGAGAGCCTAGTGCCAGTTTCTGTTTTTTTTTCCTATTTTAGAGTTTTGCAGAAAAGGAATACCAAATGGAGTCCAAAGGGAATGAAACTTTCGGATGATCTTTCTTGGACCAAAAGCCAACCAGGAGACTTGGAGATGAAGTCGGAGATGCAACGAGGCGGCCACGAGGGTGGAGGGCACACCCCCTACCTCGTGGGCCCCTCGTGGGTCTGCTGACCCAGTTCCTTCGCCTAGATATACTCTATAACCCAAAAACATCCAGGGGAGCCATGAAACCACTTTTCCACTGCCGCAACCTTCTGTACCCGTGAGATCCCATCTAGGGGCCTTTTTGGGCATCCTACGGAGGGGGATTTTATCATGGAGGGCTTCTACATCAACACCATTACCCTTTCGATGAAGCGTGAGTAGTTTACCACAGACCTACAGGTCCATAGATAGTAGTTAGATGGCTTCTTCTCTCTCTTTGATTCTCAATACCATGTTCTCCTCGATGTTCTTGGAGATCTATTCGATGTAATATTCTTTTGCGGTGTGTTTACCGAGATCCAGTGAATTGTGGATTTATGATCAGATTATCTATGAATATTATTTGAGTCTTCTATGAATTCTTATATGCATGATTTGATATATTTGCAAGTCTCTTCGAATTATCGGTTTAGTTTGGCCTACTAGATTGGTTTTTCTTGCAATGTGAGAAGTGCTTAGCTTTGGGTTCAATCTTGCAGTGTCCTTTCCCAATGACAGTAGGGGTAGCAAGGCACGTATTGTATTGTTGCCATTGAGGATAAAAAGATGGGGTTTTCATCATATTGCTTGAGTTAATCCCTCTACATCATGTCATCTTACTAAATGCGTTACTCCTTTCTTTATGAACTTAATACTCTATATGAATGCTGGATAGCGGTCGATGTGTGGAGTAATAGTAGTAGATGCAGAATCATTTCGGTCTACTTGACACAGACGTGATGCCTATATTCATGATCATTGCCTTAGATATCATCATAATTATGCACTCTTCTATCAATTGCTCGACTGTAATTTGTTCACCCACCGTAATATTTGCTATCTTGAGAGAAGCCACTAGTGAAATCTATGGCCCCCGTGTCTCTTTTCCATCATATAAGTTCTCTTTTACATCATACTAGTTTCTGATCTACTATTTTACAATCTTTTACTTTCCGATCTATAAACCAAAAATACCAAAAATATTTACTTTACCGTTTATCTATCTCTATCAGATCTCACTTTTGCAAGTAACCATGAAGGGATTGACAACCCCTTTATCGCGTTGGGTGCAAGTTGTTGATTGTTTGTGCAAGTATTCGGTGACTTGTGCGTTCTCTCCTACTTGATTGATACCTTGGTTCTCAAACTGAGGGAAATACTTACTCTACTTTGCTGCATCACCCTTTCCTCTTCAAGGGAAAAACCAACGCAGGGTCAAGAGGTAGCAGGAAGAATTTCTTGCACTATTGCCGGGGAGATCTATGTAGAGTCAAGCCATACCAAGTACCCATCATAAACTCTTTTCTCTTGCATTACATTATTCGCCATTCGCCTCTCGTTTTCATATCCCCCACCTCTAAAATGATTTTCAAAAAGATTTGCCTTTTCTTCCCCCCTCTTCTGTTCGTCTTTTTCACTTGCTTCTTGTCTGCTTGTGGGTTGGTGTGCTTGTTTGCCCTGATGACGCAACCAAAAGGTGTTGATCCTCACTTTAGGAGGTTGGAAGAAATTTTATATAATGTTAGAAGCTTTATGTCTTTACAATTTGAGCATAATAATTTCTTTAGAAATGAGCTTAAAGAACAAAAAAGTTTTATGGAGTACATGAATAAAGAGCTCGATGCTATGTCTAAAGAATTCTATGGTTTGAAATCTCAGTTTGCTCATCTCGAAAATTTAGTAGGCCAAATTTCTGATAAACAAGCCACCTTAGTTAATAAGATGGCCGCTAAACCTGAGGCTTTAAATAATAATGATGAAGATCTAAAAGTTATTGATGTGACTCCTGTTGATTCTTTGTTTTCCAATATTAAACTTGATAAAGATGGGACTGGAGATGAGTCAACTTTAGTTAAAAGGCGTCCCAATGATTCAGAGTTTTAGATCTAGATGCAAATTGATAAAGGTGAGTTTGGAGAGGTCAGGACTTTAAGTAGCAATGAACCCACTCTTTTGGATTTCAAGGAATTTAATTATGATAATTGCTCTTTAATAGATTGTATTTCCTTGTTGCAATCCGTGTTGAATTCTCCTCATGCTTATAATCAAAACAAAGCTTTTACTAAACATATCGTTGATGTCGTGATGCAATCTTTTGAAGAAAAGTTTGAATTAGAAGTTTCTATCCCTAGAAAACTTTATGATGAGTGGGAACCTACTATTAAGATTAAGATTAATGATTATGAATGCCATGCTTTGTGTGATTTGGGTGCTAATGTTTCCACGATTCCAAAAACTTTGTGTGATGTGTTAGGTTTCCGTGAATTTGATGTTTGTTCTTTAAATTTGCATCTTTTACGGATTCCACTATTAAGAAACCTATGGGAAGGATTAATGATGTTATTATTGTTGCAAATAGTAATTATGTGCCCGTAGATTTCATTGTTCTTGATATAGATTGCAATCCTACATGTCCTATTATTCTTGGTAGACCTTTCCTTAGAATGATTGGTGCAATTATTGATACAAAAGTAGGTTCCAATTTCCATTAAGGAAGGGCATGGAACACTTCCCTAGGAAGAAAATTAAATTGCCATATGAATCTATTATGAGAGCCACTTATGGATTGCATACCAAAGAGGAAAATACTTACATCTATTCGTGTTTTAATGCCTAGCTAAGGGTGTTAAACAATAGCGCTTGTTGGGAGGCAACCCAATTTTTTTTGTTCTTTGCTTTTTGTTCCTGTTTAGTAATAAATAATTCATCTAGCCTTTGGTTAGATGTGGTTTTACGTTTTAATTAGTGTTTGTGCCAAGTTAAACCTTTAGGATAGCTTACGGTGATAGCTGTGTTGATCCTGCTGAAAATCAGAAACTTTTGCACCCAATAAATTAGTTTCATAATTTACAGAAATGTGCTTTTGATCTGATTATTTTTGCACTGGATTGGTAAAAAAATTGCTCAGGCTTTCCTATTTTACCAGGATTTTTGGAGTTACAGAAGTATTCGAGAATTACAGATTACTACATACTGTTCTGTTTTTGATAGATTCTGTTTTTTGCGTGTTATTTGCTTATTTTGATGAATCTATGGGTAGTATCGGGGGGGGGGGGTATAAACCATGGAAAAGTTGGAATATAGTAGATATTACACCAATATAAATAAAGAATGAGTTTTCAACAGTACCTTAAAGTGGTGGTTTATTTTATTATACTAACAGAGCTCATGAGATTTTCTGTTGAGTTTTGTGTTGTGAACTTTTCAAGTTTTGGGTAAGGATTTGATGGACTATGGAATAAGGAGTGGCAAGAGCCTATGCTTGGGGACGCTCAAGGCACCCCAAGGTAATATTCAAGGACAACCAAAAGCCTAAGCTTGGGGATGCCCCGGAAGGCACCCCCTCTTTCATATTCGTCTATCGGTAACTTTATTTGAGGCTATATTTTTATTCACCACATGATATGTGTTTTGCTTGGAGCGTCTTGTATGATTTGAGTCTTTGCTTTTTAGTTTAACATAATCATCCTTATTGTACACATATTTTGGGAGAGACACGCATGAATCGTGATTTATTAGAATACTCTATGTGCTTCACTTATATCTTTTGAGCTAGACAATATTGCTCTAGTACTTCACTTATATATTTTTAGAGCACGGCGGTGGCTTTATTTTATGGAAGTTGTTGAACTCTCTTGCTTCACTTATATTATTCTGAGATTCTTTTAGAATAGCATGGTAATTTCCTTTGGTTATAAATTTAGTCCTAATATGATAGGCATCCAAGAGGGATATAATAAAAACTTTCATATGAAGTGCATTGAATACTATGAGAAGTTTGATTCTTTATGATTGTTTTAAGATATGAAGATGGTGATATTAGAGTCATGCTAGTGGAGTAGTTGTGAATTTGAGAGATACTTGTGTTAAAGTTTGTGATTCCCGTAGCATGCACATATGGTGAACCATTATGTGATGAAGTTGGAGCATGATTTATTTTTTGATTGTCTTCCTTATTAGTGGCGGTCGGGGACGCGCGATGGTCTTTTCCTACCAATCTATCCCCCTAGGAGCATGTGCGTAGTACTTTGTTTCGATAACTAATAGATTTTTACAATAAGTATATGAGTTCTTTATGACTAATGTTGAGTCCATGGATTATACGCACTCTCACCCTTCCACCATTGCTAGCCTCTCTAGTACCGCACAACTTTCGTCGGTACCATACACCTATCATATACCTTCCTCAAAACAGCCACCATACCTACCTATTATGGCATTTCCATAGCCATTCCGAGATATATTGCCATGCAACTTTCCACCGTCCCGTTTATTATGACACGCTTCATCATTGTCATATTGCTTTGCATGATCATGTAGTTGACATTGTATTTGTGGCAAGGCCACCATTCATAATTCTTTCATACATGTCACTCTTGAGTCATTGCACATCCCGGTACACCGTCAGAGGCATTCACATAGAGTCATATTTTGTTCTAGGTATTGAGTTGTAATTCTTGAGTTGTAAGTAAATAAAGGTGTGATGATCTTCATTATTAGAGCATTGTCCCATGTGAGGAAAGGATGATGGAGGCTATGATTCCCCCACAAGTCGGGATGAGACTCCAGACAAAAGAAAAAGAGTCCATAAAAAAGAGAAAGGCCCAAACAGAAAAGATGAGAGAAAAAGATAGAAGGGGCAATGTTACTATCCTTTTTCCACACTTGTGCTTCAAAGTAGCGTGATAACCCACAAGTGTAGGGGATCACAACAGGTTTCGATAAGTAAGAGTGTCGAACCCAACAAGGAGCTAAAGGTAGAATAAATATTCCATCAGGTTCTATCGACCACCGATACAACTCTACGCACACTTGATGTTCACTTTACCTAGAACAAGAATGAAACTAGAAGTACTTTGTAGGAGTGATAGGATAGGTTTGCAAGATAATAAAGAACACACAAATAAAAAGTAGGGGCTGTTTAGATAAAGATGCAATAAAGTAAATATAGCGAGTGCGGAAAAGTGGTGGTAGGAGTTGTGAAATTGTCCCTAAGTAATTGACTATGTTACTAGACCGATAATCACTATTGCAATTCTATTTGAGGGAGAGGCATAAGCTAACATATCATCCCTTACTTGGAATTCTATGCACTTATGATTGGATCTCTAGCAAGCATCCGCAACTACTAAAGATTCATTAAGGTAGAACCCAACCATAGCATTAAGCATCAAGTCCCCTGTTATCCCATACGCAAACAACCTACTTACTCGGGTTTGTGTTTCAGTCACTCACGCAACCCACCATAAGCAAATCATAAACATATTGCAAACCCTAAAGCGGGAATCCCTCACGCTTGCACGACACGAAGGGCACAATAGGACAGAACCAATAATAAAACATGCAACTCAAACCAATCATAGCAATTCATCAATCACCGATAGGACAACGAAAATCTACTCATACATCATAGGATGACAACACATCATTGGATAATAATATGAAGCATAAAGCACCATGTTCAAGTAGAGGGTATAGCGGGATGTGGGAGAGTGGACCACTGGATATAGAAGGGGGAAGGTGATTGAGATGTTGGTGAAGATGACGACGGTGTTGGTGAAGATCGCGGTGATGATGATGGCTCTCGGCAGCGCTCCGGCGCCACCGGAAGCAAGGGGGAAAGAGGCCCTTCTTCTTCTTATTCCTTGACCTCCTCCCTAGATGGGAGAAGGGTTTCCCCTCTGGACCTTGGCTCCCATGGCTTGGGAAGGGCGAGAGCCCCTCCGAGATTGGATGTATCTCTCTGTTTCTGCGTTCCCTGATTCTACCCCTTCACCGTTTTCTTTATATTTGGAGATCCGTAACTCCGATTGGGGTGAATCTTTTGCCCAGATTTTTCTCATAAAATTAGCTTTCTTGCAGCAAAAGAAGGGCATCAACCGCCTTACCGGTGGCCCACGAGAGCCCAGGGCGCGCCCAGGGGTAGGGGGCGCACCCAGGGGTAGGGGGCGTGCCCCCTCTCTCGTGGCCACCTTGGACACCGTTTCGCGTTGATTCTTCCTCCGGAGAATCCCAAATATTCCAAAATAATTCTTCGTCCGTTTTTATCCCATTTGGACTCTGTTTGACATTGGTTTTCAGCGAAACATAAAACATGCAACAAACAGGAACTCGCACTAGACACTGGATCAATATGTTAGTCCCAAAAAATAGTATAAAAAGTTTCCAAAAGTATATAAAAGTTGAATAATATTGGCATGGAACAATCAAAAATTATAGATACGACGGAGACGTATCAGCATCCCCAAGCTTAATTCCTGCTCGTCCTCGAGTAGGTAAATGATAAAAAAGATAATTTTTGATGTGGAATGCTACCTAGCATAATCTTGATCATATGTCTAATCATGGCATGAATATTAAGACACGAGTGATTCAAAGCGATAGTCTATCATTTGACATAAAAACAATAATACTTCGAGCGTACCAATAAAGAATCATGTCTTTTCAAAACAACAAGGCCAAAGCAAGCTTATCCCTACAAAATCATATAGTTTGGCCATATTTCATTTGCGTCACACAAAATGCTCCCATCATGCACAACCCCGATGACGATCCGAGCAATTGGTTCATACTTTTTAACGCGCTTCAGCTTTTTCAACCCTCACGCAATACATGAGCGCAAGCCATGGATATAGCACTATAGGTGGAATAGAATATAATGATGGAGGTTATGCGGAGAAGACAAAAAAGGAGAAAGTCTCACATCGACGCGGCTAATCAACGGGCTATGGAGATGCCCATCAATTGATGTCAATGTGAGGAGTAGGGATTGCCATGCAACGGATGCACTAAGAGCTATGAATGTTTGAAAGCTCAACAAAAGAAACTAAGTGGGTGTGCATCCAACTTGCTTGCTCATGAAGACTTAGGGCATTTGAGGAAGCCCATCGTTGGAATATACAAGCCAAGTTCTATAATGAAAATTCCCACTAGTATATAAAGTGACAACATAGGAGACAATCTATATGAAGAACATGGTGCTACTTTGAAGCACAAGTGTGGGAAAAGGGTAGTAACATTGCCCCTTTTCTTTTTTTCTTTTTTTCTTTTTTTTTCTTGGTGGGCTTCTTTGGCCCCCTTTTTTATTCAGGATTCTTTGGCCTTTCCCTTTTTTTTCTTTTTTTTTCTTTTTTCTTTTTTTATGGGGCAATGCTCTATAATGATGATGATCACACTTTTATTTACTTACAACTCAATATTACAACTCGATACTAGAACAAAGATATGACTCTATATGAATGCTTCCGGCGGTGTACCGGGATGTGCAATGATCTAGCATAGCAATGACATCAAACATCACGCTAGCTATCTTACGATCATGCAAAGCAAGATGACAATAAATGCTCAAGTCATGTATGTGATGATGATGGAAGTTGCATGGCAATATATATCGGAATGGCTATGGAAATGCCATAATAGGTAGGTATGGTGGCTATTTTGAGGAAGATATAATGAGGCTTATGTGTGATAGAGTGTATTGTATCACGGGGTTTGGATGCACCGACGAAGTTTGCACCAACTCTCGAGGTGAGAAAGGGCA
Organism: Triticum aestivum; assembly: GCF_018294505.1. Taxonomy (NCBI): domain Eukaryota; kingdom Viridiplantae; phylum Streptophyta; class Magnoliopsida; order Poales; family Poaceae; genus Triticum; species Triticum aestivum. Next base: position 98,493,377 of record NC_057804.1, read on the forward strand.
ATGCACGGTACCGAAGAGGCTAGCAATGATGGAAAGGTAAAAGTGCGTATAATCCATGGACTCACATTAGTCATAAAGAACTCATATACTTATTGCAAAAGTTTATTAGCCCTCGAAGCAAAGTACTACTACGCATGCCCCTAGGGGGATAGATTGGTAGGAAAAGACCATCGCTCGTCCCCGACTGCCACTCATAAGGAAGACAATCAAAGAAACACCCCATGCTTCAAATTTGTCACACAACGGTTACCATACGTGCATGCTACGGGACTTGCAAACCTCAACACAAGTGTCTCTACAATCCACAACCACCCACTAGCATGACTCTAATATCACCACCTTTATATCGCAAAACTATTGCAAGGAATCAAACATATCATATTCAACGATCTACAAGTTTATGTAGGATTTTATGACTAACCATGTGATTGGCCAATTCCTGTCATATCTCTAAATAGATATAAGTGAAGCAAGAGAGTTTAATTATTTCTACAAAAGATATGCCCATGCTCTAACAAGTATAGGTGAAGCAAAAGAGCATTCTACAAATAGCGGTTTTCTATGTGAAGAAACACAGGCAATCCAAACTTCAAATGATATAAGTGAAGCACATGAAGCATTCTATAAAGCCATACTCAAAAGATTTAAGTGAAGTGCAATGAGAACTCTATAAATCAACCAAGGACTATCTCATACCAGCATGGTGCATAAAATAAAAATGAAAACTAAATGCAAAAGACGCTCCAAGACTTGCACATAATGCATGAACGAAATGAATTCAAAAACATACCGATACTTGTTGAAGAAAGAGGGGATGCCTTCCGGGGCATCCCCAGGCTTAGACGCTTGAGTCTCCTTGAATATTTACTTGGGGTGCCTCGGGCATCCCCAAGCTTGAGCTCTTGCCTCTCTTCCTTTTCCTCATATCGAGACATCCTTGATTAGACACTACATCCACACAAAACTTCAACAGAAAACTCGGTAAGATCCGTTAGTATAATAAAGCAAATCACCACTCTAAGTACTGTAGCAAACCAATTCATATTATGTTTTTGCATTGTGTCTACTGTAGTATAACTTTTTCATGGCTTAATCCACTAATATAAATTGATAGATTCATCAAAACAAGCAAACTATGCATCAAAAACAGAATCTGTCAAAAACAGAACAGTCTGTAGAAATCTGAACATTCACAATACTTCTGGTACCCCAAAAATTGTACCAAAATAAGTTGTATAGAAAGACAGTGCAGAAGGAATCAGAAACAATTGACCTTCCAGTTAAAAATGTAAAATGGCGCACTACAGCCAAAGTTTCTGTCCAGCACCGTACAAACAAACAAGCATTGTAAACATCCTAAAGGCAAACCTTAGCACATTATTTTTATAATACAATGGAATTGTACAAGGGGATAATTATTTTTGTTGAAAAGTTTTTGTAATCAAGATTCACAAAGTTTGCGTGAGCATGAACAAAGTCCAAGGCTAGCTCCCACTTCAACAATGCTTGTCTTTCTCACTTTCACTTTCCTTTTTGAAAAGTTTTTGTGTTCCCCTCTTTTTTTAAACTATATAAAAGCACTCAACAGAAATAAATGACTCTCTAAAACTTCCAGGTTGTCTCCCGGCAGCGCTTTCTTTAAAGCCATTAAGCTAGGCATTTAGTGCTCAAGTAATGAATCCACCCGGATCCCAAGGTATATCGAAGCCAATTTTAATGATTTGTAATTTAGTAGTGAGCACAAAGTATCATATATCAACCAACAACGAAGTCTAACTCTCTTCCTATGCATCGGCATGTCATAAAGGAACAATTCATGCACACATAGTAAAGGCCAATGCATAGTATAAACAGTTTCTTGCAATTCTATCGTATTGGAAACATAGAGCGGTGGAGATAAAGTTCCTCTCTCATAATAATTGCAAGTAGGAGCATCAAGCACTTGCATATTATATTCATCAAAATCATCATGTGCAATGGTAAAAGGCAACCCATCAATATAATCCTTAATAAGCACAAACTTCTCCGCTATAGTGTAGTAGGGAGAATTCAAAAAGATAATAGGACTATCACACGTGGGTGCAATAGCAACAATTTCATGTTTAACATAAGGAACTATAGCAAGTTCATCTCCATAAGCATAATTCATATTGGCATCTTGGCCACAAGCATAGCAAGCATCATCAAAAAGGGATATTTCAAACAAATTCAAGGGATCATAGCAATCATCATAGCAATCATCCTTCGGTAAGCACGAAGGGGAATTAAACAATGTATGAGTTGAAGAGTTACTCTCATTAGAAGGTGGGCATGGGTAGCTAATCCGCTCTTCCTCCTTTTGTTCTTCGCTCTCCTCATCATCTTTTTCATCCAATGAGCTCACTGTTTCATCAATTTCTTCTTCCATAGCTTCCTATAAAATATTAGTCTCTTCTTGGACAGCGGAGACTTTCTTCATAAAAGCATTAATATAGTAATTGTATTCATAATTTTCATAGCAATATCTAAGTATAGCAAGATTTTCAGGCCTATAACAATCATCATCAAAAGCTTCATACTTTTCAAACAAAGCTTCAATTTCATAAGCAGCCTTAAAAGCAACAAATTCTTCTATTTGTTCCACATCATAGTAATCATATATACCATTAGCATAGGAAGCTAAGTTTTCATTATCGTTAAATTTGCATGAAAAGGGGAGGTGTGGAGCCTCCATCCTAGAGCAACAAGTAATATCATATCTCAAGCATATATTCCAGGCATACCAACGCAACATAATAAATTGATCCCATAATAGTTTCCCTTTTTGTGTCGAGCGATAATCCCTAAAGTATTCACGTTGATCCAACATGTCTCCCATTATAAAGTTGAATGGGGCTTTCTCAGGATTATCAAAGTAGTACATAATATCTTTCGCATAATGAGAATCGAGGGTTTTAGGAGTTACCCCATCTTCATGAGTAGCAACTACATCTATTTTTTTGGTATTTTGCGTTCCATATCCATAACTAATGATAGACAACAACTTAGAACAGCAAATAAAAATTACTTAGTGATAAAGCAAACAAGCACAAACGAGAATATTCACCCCACGCTATGACTCCCCGGCAACGGCGCCAGAAAAAGGTCTTGATAACCCACAAGTGTAGGGGATCGCAACAGTTTTCGATAAGTAAGAGTGTCGAACCCAACGAGGAGCTAAAGGTAGAATAAATATTCCCTCAAGTTCTATCGACCACCGATACAACTCTAGGCATGCTTGACGTTCACTTTACCTAGAACAAGAATGAAACTAGAAGTACTTTGTAGGAGTGATAGGATAGGTTTGCAAGATAATAAAGAACACGCAAATAAAAAGTAGGGGCTGTTTAGATAAAGATGCAATAAAGTAAATATAGCGAGTGTGGAAAAGTGGTGGTAGGAGTTGTGAAATTGTCCCTAAGCAATTGACTATGTTACTAGACCGATAATCACTATTGCAATTCTATTTGAGGGAGAGGCATAAGCTAACATATCATCCCTTACTTGGAATTCTATGTACTTATGATTGGAACTCTAGCAAGCATCCGCAACTACTAAAGATTCATTAAGGTAAAACCCAACCATAGCATTAAGCATCAAGTCCCCTATTATCCCATACACAAACAACCTACTTACTTGGGTTTGTGTTTCAGTCACTCACGCAACCCACCATAAGCAAATCATAAACATATTGCAAACCCTACAGCGGGAATCCCTCACGCTTGCGTGACATGGAGGGCACAATAGTACAGCACCAATAATAAAACATGCAACTCAAACCAATCATAGCAATTCATCAATCACCGATAAGACAACGAAAATCTACTCAGACATCATAGGATGGCAACACATCATTGGATAATAATATGAAGCATAAAGCACCATGTTCAAGTAGAGGGTACAACGGGATGCGGGAGAGTGGACCACTGGATATAGAAGGGGGAAGGTGATGGAGATGTTGGTGAAGATAACGGCGGTGTTGGTGAAGATCGCGGTGATGATGATGGCACCCGGCAGCGCTCCGGTGCCACCGGAAGCAAGGGGGAGAGAGGCCCCCTTCTTCTTCTTCTTCCTTGACCTCCTCCGTAGATGAGAGAAGGGTTTACCCTCTGGTCCTTGGCTCCCATGGCTTGGGAGGGGCGAGAGCCCCTCCGAGATTGGATCTATCTCTCTGTTTCTGCGTTCCCTGATTCTACTCCTTCACCGTTTCCTTTATATCTGGAGATCCGTAAATCCGATTGGGGTGAATCTTTCACCCAGATTTTTCTCATAAAATTAACTTTCTTGCGGCAAAGGAAGGGCATCAACCGCCTTAAGGGTGGCCCACAAGAGCCCAGGGCGCGCCCAGGGGTAGGGGGCACGCCCCCCTGTCTCGTGGCCACCTTGGACACTGTTTTGCGTTGATTCTTCCTCCGGAAAATCCCAAATATTCCAAAATAATTCCCCGTCCGCTTTTATCCCGTTTGGACTCCGTTTGATATTGGTTTTCTGCGAAACATAAAACATGCAACAAACAGGAACTGGCACTGGGCACTGGATCAATATGTTAGTCCCAAAAAATAGTATAAAAAGTTGCCAAAAGTATATAAAATTTGAATAATATTGGCATGGAACAATCAAAATTTATAGATACGATGGAGACATATCACAGCGCACCATGATCTTCATGATAGAGAGTCTCCTATTTTGTCACTTTCATATACTAGTGGGAAATTTTCATTATAGAACTTGACTTGTATATTCCAATGATGGGCTTCCTCAAATTGCCCTATGTCTTCGTGAGCAAGCAAGTTGGATGCACACCCACTTAGTTTCTTTTTGAGCTTTCATAGATTTTAGCTCTAGTTCATCTGTAGCATGGCAATCCCTACTCACTCACATTGATATCTATTGATGGGCATCTCCATAGCCCGTTGTTATGCCTAGTTGATGTGAGACTATCTTCTCCTTTCTTGTCTTCTCCACAACCACCATATTCTATTCCACCATAGTGCTATATCCATGGCTCACGCTCATGTATTGCGTGATGATTAAAAAAGTTTTAGAACATAAAAAGTATGAAACAATTGCTTGGCTTGTCATCGAGGTTGTGCATGATTTAAATATTTTGTGTGATGAAGATAGATCATAGACAGACTACATGATTTTGTAGGGATAGCTTGCTTTGGCCATGTTATTTTGAGAAGACATGATTGCTTTGTTACCTACTCGAGGACGAGCAGGAATTAAGCTTGGGGATGCTTGATACGTCTCCAACATATCTATAATTTTTTATTGTGTCATGTTATTATATTATCTATTTGGATGTTTAATAGGCATTTATATGCTATTTTATATTATTTTGGGACTAACCTATTAACAGAGAGCCCAGTGCCAGCTTCTGTTTTTTTGCCTGTTTTAGAGTTTCACAGAAAAAGAATACCGAACAGAGTCCAACCAGAATGAAACTTCTGCGATGATCTTTCTTGGACCAGACGCAAACAAGAGACTTGGAGATGAACTTGGAGACGCAACAAGGCAGCCACGAGGGTGGAGGGAGAGCGCAGGGGGGTAGGGTGCGCCCCCTGCCTCGTGGTCCCCTCGTGGGTCTTTTGACCTAGTTCCTTCGCCTATATATACTATTATACCCAAAAACATCCAGGGGAGCCATGAAACCACTTTTCCACCGCCACAAACTTCTGTACCCGTGAGATCCCATCTAGGGGCATTTTCCGGCGTCCTGCCGAAGGGGGATTCGATCATGGAGGGCTTCTACATCAACACCATTACCCTTCTGATGAAGCGCGAGTAATTTACCACAGACCTACGGGTCCATAGCTAGTAGCTAGATGGCTTATTCTGTCTCTTTGATTCTCAGTACCATGTTCTCCTCGATGTTCTTGAAGATTTATTCCATGTAATGTTCTTTTGCGGTATGTTTGCTGAGATCCAATGAATTGTGGATTTATGATAAGATTATCTATGAATATTACTTGAGTCTTCTTTGAATTTTTATATTCATGATTTGATATCTTTGCAAGTCTCTTCGAACTATCCGTTTAGTTTGGCCCACTAGATTGGTTTTTCTTGCAATGGGAGAAGTGCTTAGCTTTGGGTTCAATCTTGCGGTGTCCTTTCCCAGTGGCAGTAGGGGCAGCAAGGCACGTATTGTATTGTTGCCATCGAGGATAAAAAGATGGGGTTTTCATCGTATTGCTTGAGTTAATTCCTCTACATCATGTCATCTTACTTAATGCGTTACTCCGTTCTTTATGAACTTAATACTCTAGATGCATGCTGGATAGTGGTCATGTGTGGAGTAATAGTAGCAGATGCAGAATCGTTTCGGTCTACTTGACACGGACATGGTGCCTATGTTCATGATCATTGCCTTAGATATCGTCATAATTATGCGCTCTTCTATCAATTTCTCGGCAGTAATTTGTCCACCCACCGTAATATTTGCTATCTTGAGAGAAGCCACTAGTGAAACCTATGCCCCCGGGTCTCTTTTCCATCATATAAGTTCTCTTTTACATCATACTAGTTTCCGATCTACTATTTTGCAATCTTTTACTTTCCGATCTATAAACCAAAAATACCAAAAATATTTGCTTTATCGTTTATCTATCTCTATCAGATCTCACTTTTGCAAGTAACCGTGAAGGGATTGTCAACCCCTTTATCGGGTTGGGTGCAAGTTGTTGATTGTTTGTGCAGGTATTTGGTGACTTGTGCGTTATCTCCTACTGGATTGATACCTTGGTTCTCAAACTGATGGAAATACTTACTCTACTTTTGCCGCATCACCCTTTCCTCTTCAAGGTAAAAACCAACGCAAGCTCAAGAGGTAGCAGATACCGATGATCGAATCTCGGGCAAGTAACATACCGATGATAAAGGGAATAACGTATGTTGACACTAAAGATCTTCGTAGAATATGTGGGAACCAATGTGAGCATCTAGGTTCCACTATTGGTTATTGACCGGAGAGGTGTCTCGGTCATTTCTACTTAGTTCTCGAACCCATAGGGTCCGCATGCTTAACGTTCGATGATGATATGTATTATATTAGTTATTGTTCGGAGTCCCGGATGAGATCACGGACATGACAAGGAGTCTTGAAATGGTTGAGGGGTAAAGATTGATATATTGGAAGGTGGTATTCGGACACCAGAATGGTTCCAGAGTGTTTCAGGAATTTATCAAAGTACCGGGGGATCACCGGAACCTCCCGGAGGAAGTAATGGGCCACATGGGCCATAGGGGAGAGGCAAGGCAGCCCGGAAAGGGGTGGCGCATGCCCCCCCCCCATGGAGAGTCCTGATTTGGACAAGGAGAGGGGTGCGGCCCCCCTTTCCTTCTCCCTCTCCCTGTCCTTCCCCCTTTCCCCCTCCGTTAGAAGGAAGGGGGGAGAATAGGACTAGGAGTCCTGGTAGGACTCCCTCACATGGGGCGCGCCCTAGGCTAGCCTCCCCCATCTCCCTCCTTTATATACGGAGGCGGGGGGCACCTCTAGGCACATCAATTGTTCTTAGCCGTGTGCGGTGTCCCCCTCCACCGTTTACTCCTCCGGTCATATTGTCGTAGGGCTTAGGCGAAGCCCTACGTGGATCACATCACCATCACCGTCACCACACCGTCGTGTTTTGGAACTCATCTACTCCCTCGACCCTCTGTTGAATCAAGAATTCGAGGGACGTCATCATGCTGAACGTGTGTAGAACTCGGAGGCACCATATGCTCGGTGCTTGATCGGTTGAATCAAGAAGACGTTCTACTACATCAACCGTGTTAAGCTAACACTTCCGCTTTCGGTCTACGAGGGTACATGGACACACTCTCCCCTCTCGTTGCTATGCATCTCCTAGATAGATCTTGCGTGAGCATAGGAATTTTTTTTGAAATTGCATGCTACGTTTCCCAACAGTGGCGTCCGAGCTAGGTCTATGCGTAGATGATATGCACAAGTAAAACACAAAGAGTTGTGGGCGGTGATCATCATACTGCTTACCACCAATGTCTTATTTTGATTCGCCGGTATTGTTGGATGAAGCGGCTCGGACCAACCTTACATGACCGCGTTCATGAGACTGGTTCCACCGACAGAGATGCAACTAGTTTTGCATCAAGGTGGTTGGCGGGTGTCTGTTTCTCCAACTTTAGTTGAATCAAATTTGAGTGCGGCCAGTCTTTCTGAAGGTTAAAACAGCAAACTTGATAAATCACCATTGTGGTTTTTGTGTCATAGGTAAGTACTGTTCATGCTAGAAGCCCGTAGCAGCCACGTAAAACTTGCAACAACAAAGTAGAGGACGTCTAACTTGTTTTTGCAGGGCATGTTGTATGTGATATGGTCAAGACATGATGATTTATATGTTGTTGTATGAGATGATAATGTTTTGTAAAAGTTATCGGCACCTGGCAGGAGCCATATGGTTGTCGCTTTATTGTATGAAATACAAACACCATGTAATTTATTTACTTTATCACTAAGCAGTAGCGATAGTCGTAGAAGCAATAGTTGGCGAGATGACCACAACGCTATAATGGAGATCAAGGTGTCAAGCCGGTGACGATGGAGATCATGACATTGCTTTGGTGATGGAGATCAAAAGCACAAGATGATGATGGCCATATCATGTCACATATTTTGATTGCACGTGATGTTTATCTTTATGCATCTTATTTTGCTTAGTATGGTGGTAGCATTATAAGATGATCCCTTACTAAAATTTCAAGGTATAAGTGTTCTCCCCGAGTATGCACTATTGCGAAAGTTCTTCGTGTTGAGACACCACATGATGATCGGGTGTGATAAGCTCTACGTTCAAATACAACGGGTGCAAGCTAGTTTTGCAGATGCGGAATACTCGGGTTAAACTTGATGAGCCTAGCATATACAGATATGGCCTCGGAACACTGGAGACCGAAAGGTCGAACGTGAATCATATGGTGGATATGATCAACATAGAGATGTTCACCATTGATGACTACTCCATCTCACGTGATGATCGGACATGGTTTAGTTGATTTGGATCACGTATCATTTAGATGACTTGAGAGATGTCTATCTAAGTAGGAGTTCTTAAGTAATATGATTAATTGAACTTAATTTATCATGATTTTAGTCCTGATAGTATTTTCAGATTATGTTGTAGATCAATAGCTCGTGTTGTTGCTCCCCTACGTTTTTTGTTATGTTCCTAGAGAAAACTAAGTTGAAATATGATAGCTATCAAGGGCGGAGCCAAGATTTGAGCATGGGGGGGGGGCGAGGAAGATAATGATAGTATAAAGAACTTTTTTTTCTCCGCCAATAAACATACAAGAGGAATCGCAAGATAATATATATTTTGTGAACAAAAGAAGCAAAGTAGATTTATCCTAGTTTGAATGTATCTCATACTCATAAAACAAGTGGAACAAAGACAATAATCTCATATGGTGTAATTTCTATTCCAGCTTTTGTGTAATTCTACTAGTGCTAGAATATTTGATCGGTAGAGATTGAAACTACCCATAACAAACAAATTAAGATTGAAGCTATTATGTATATATAAAGCAGTCTACAATCTATAAAAAATCTAATGAACAGTAACGAGCATCTAGCAGTTTGCACACATGTACTAGTAGTGTAGTACTAATAACATAGCCTAGACTTGAGCGGTAATATATGATATGTAGTACCTTTGATCTGGCGTGAGTCATATTGTGAAGCCTTGAGAGTGAAATTTTGAAGCGCTTCGTGCAGGAAATCATGAGATTGGCACACACGCAGATCCCAGTGAACCGCCTCGTACAGGGAAAGCATGAGATTGGTGCACCCGTAAATCACAGGTGATGGATGACGAGGGTGACGATCAGATCGGGCACGAAGCGCTGCCAGTTGCTGGCGATGCCCTAGCACCAGTTCAATCAGGTGAAACAATAGCTGGACTATTCTATACTTCTGGTCCAGACGTGAGGCTTGGGCCATCGTGATTTACTTCCTTCGCTAACTAGGCTTGGGCCATTTCCAAGCTTTTGGGTTGTCTAATTAATCGGAAGTTATTGCTTAATAGTCCCCACTGACGGTCATTGGGGGTGGCCGATCGATAGGGGGGCCTGGCCCCCGCTCGCCCCCCACTGTCTCCGCCCCTGGTATCTATGATGCGGACTGAGTCCATGATCTGAGGTTTGTCCTCATTGCTACATAGAAGAATTATGTCCTTGATGCGCCACTAGGTGACAGACCTATTGCAGAATCAGATGCAGATGTTATGAACGTTTGGCTAGCTCAATACGATGACTACTTGATAGTTTAATGCACCATGCTTTACCGCTTAGAACCGGGACTTCAAAACATTTTGAACGCCACAGAGCATATGAGATGTTCCAAGAGCTGAAATTGGTATTTCAGACTCATGCCCGTGTCGAGAGGTATGAGACCTCTAACAATTACTTAGCCTAAAAGATGGCGGAGAATAGCTCAGCTAGTGAGCATGTGCTCAGAATGTCTGTGTACTACAATCGCTTGAATCAAGTTGGAGTTAATCTTCCAGATAAGATAGTGATTAACAGAGTTCTGTAGTCACCATCACCAAGTTACTGGAACTTCGTGATGAAGTATAATATGCAAGGGATGACGAAAGCGATTCCCAAGCTCTTCGTGATGCCGAAATTAATGAAGGTAGAAATCAAGAAAAAGCATCAAGTGTTGATGATTAAACAATACCACTAGTTTCAAAGAAAAGGTCAAAGGGAAAGAAAGGGAACTTCAAGAAGAATGGCAAGCAAGTTGTCACTCCCGTGAACAAGCCCAAAGCTGGACCTAAGCCTAAAACCACTGCAAAAAAATACACTTCCGTGATGATACGTGTTTGTCACAGTAAGTCGCGTTTTTTGTCATGCATGTACATCCATGACGATTTTATGACAGAATCAAGATAGTCATACCTATGCTGTCGTAGAAGTGTTCCATGACATTACCAAAATTATCATCACGGAAGTGTCCACTTCCATGACGATAAATCGTGCGTCACAGAAGTGCTTTCGTCAAGGGTGACTGACACGTGGCATCCACCGTAACGGAACGTCGTTAAGCTATCGGGTCAGGTTTTGGATCCGATAACCCGTTAACAACCCCGACCAATGGGAATTTTCCACGTGTAAAATCATCATTGGCTGGAGGAAACACGTGTCGGCTCATCGTTGGGACAGATGTCATCCACTCATTGGACAGAAGGCGCATATGATATGTCGACACGTGGCACGGCCCAACAGAGGCCCATTCCTGTGAAAAGGCCGACCTGTTTGACTTGGTCAAAAGATGGCGGGCCGACCCGTGTAAAGCCTGTTAACGGCCTGTTTGCATACAGCCCATTTACAGCCCGCTAACCCAAGGCCCGTTACACCCTATCCGAATTAGGCCCGGTAGCGTCATCTGGGCCATCCAATATGATTCCAGCCTGTTTTCACTTCTGGCCCATGTATGGCCCATGACGTCTTTCGGCCCATATTAGGCCCTATGTAACTCTTGGCCTATTAACGACCCGTGGTGAAACTAGCCCGTAATGAATAGTGTATCACTTTACACCCATTAACGGCTCGTGGTGAAACTGGCCCGTAATGAACAATGTATCACTTTATACCCATTAATGGCCCATTATTTCATTGGGCCGTTTCCAGCCCATGTTATCTTTCGGCCTTCTCAGAGCCCATTTATTCTTGGGCTCATTTCTAGCATTCGTTTACTTACAGCCCGTTACTGTCATTTTTTGCTTGTGGGCCAAATTCAGCCCATGGTTACAGTCGGCCCGTTTGTGGTCCGTTAATACGTTGGGCCATTTTCATAGCGTCATCAAATACGGCCTATTAACGATGGCCCGTTATGGTCGGCCCATGAACGGACGATTCCAACTCTAGCCCGTTTACGGCCATATTGTGGCCTGTTATTGGCCCATGTTTGGCCAATCGATCATACTGACCGTATAAGGCCCATTGATGATACAACCCGTAGAAGACCATTGTTTCTACGGCCCATAGAAGGCCCACTGTTTCTACGGCCCGTAGGAGGCCCAGTGTCACTACAGTAAATATTAGCCCATGGTTATTGTGGCCTAGTTTTAAAAAATAGGTTGTTGCAGCCACTAGCAAACCGCAGAAAAAGAACTGTTATGACTACAAGCAAACAAATAAACAAGACAACAAGGAAATAAATAAGCAAGCAACTTACGCTAGGCTATCACGGCTATCACACATATTACATACACTAGGCATCAAAGTTCACCACCAGTGCAAATAAACGTGCCGACAAAAGAATATACAAAACTGAGAGCACTTCAGAAGGCACTAGGCCTGGCCAGGTCGGGCCCCCCAAACAGCTGAAGAAGCTGAGTAGACCTCAGTTGTGTCAACAATAGATGCATCAACACTAGATTTAAGGCATGATGGTGCACACGGCAGTCCTCTGACATCTTCATTTCATCTTTGACTTCAAGTCGGAGCTGAGCTGAAGCAAGCCTTTCCGCTTTAAGTTGAGACTGAAGAAGTCAAACTGATTGAGGCAGCGACTGCACAGAGGTTGTTTCACACCTGCTGGTGAGTAGCTTCAACTCACTGTCTTCATCAAGACATGACCATGGGGTCATCTCGCTGTCCTCAAGATGGTTTGGCTCACTATCTTCCCTAAAGTTCTGCCTGGCATAAGAGATACGACTCTGAAAGAGAAACAAGGAGACACATAACAGGTTTCACAATTATATAAGCAAATAAATGGATCTGTTCTGCATAAGGAACATGTTTTTACAACTACAATTTGAAACTGGTAGTTGTTGCAAACATCCAATCAGATGTAAACAGCAAAGCAAACAGCAGTGGAGGAAATGATGCCTATCCAAATCTATACTAGAACAAAGTTTGAAGGCTTGAGAAGGATGAACTTACATTACATGTTAACACGGGCTGGACAAAGCCCTTCTCCATGTTGATGGAAGGATAATTCAATAAATTCCCCAAAGAAAATTCTTTATAAGCGTTGCCATTATTCTACATTTTGCAAAGATTAAATATAGATCAAATAATATTGGAAGAAACAGAGGATAATGAAGCACAGGTGCAGACTGATGATACATAATCAGCAATTAATTAAGTACAGCGTTACAAGGCAAAAGGGAGAGAGGTAATGACAAGAGCAATGCAGAGCCCATTATTGTTTTGAGATCGTATGATCCTTTGAGCAAGGAGATCCATCTGAAATTAGTTTTCATACAAGAGAGAAGGTAAGGCACAAGCAGAAATTTAGGAGTTCAAATTTTGAATTGATATCATAGACAGTACCTGACACTGGGCTCCCAGCAATTCTAATAGGGGTTCGGCCACTGGAGTAGGGGTAAAGTGTGGTAAAGTTGGGCCTATGTTTACTGTGGCTGCTGATCTATCTGATTTAACAGGTATCACTACCTTTTCCAAATACCTAGTTTGTACTCCTTGAGGATCTGCACTCACCCTCTTCCTTTTGGACATCTATTACGAAAGAACAACATTTCACTGGAAAAACATAGTGTGACGACACATGGAAAAGGTACAGAAAATGGATAGGTATGCGTATACTCATATATGATTCTTAAACTAAGCAGATGGTGTAACAAAGTGGAAGTAATGCAAGAGGTCAGATGCAAAAATGTCACGCCCAATATGCGATACTATCCTAAAGAGACTTGAAGGCCCCACCAAGGATAGAACCGCATATTGATACGCTTTTGCAAGGTGGATATCATTACGTCAACATTATATAATAGATGGGGATACATACAAAAGACATACAATGCCTCACGAATACAACATCATCTTACATAAGAGCACCATCCGACTACGGATGAAACACAAACAGAAACTCAAACGACATCCACCCTGCTAGTCCAGACTGCCGACCTGGAACCTATCCCCTGATCAAAGAAGAAGCAGAAAGAGAACTCCAAAACAAGCAAACATCGCTCTCACGTCATGATCATTGCATAACCTGTACCTGCAACTATTGTTGTAGTAATCTGTGAGCCACGAGGACTCAGCAATCCCATTACCATGGGTATCAAGACTAGCAAAGCTTAAAATAGGTGAGGTTCCAGCAGCGACGAAGCATGTATGGTGGCTAACATACGCAAATAAGAGCGAGAAGAGAGCAAATGGAATGGTCGTGAAGCTAGCATTGATCAAGAAGTGATCCTGAACTCCTACTTACGTCAAACATAACCCAAAACCGTGTTCACTTCCCGGACTCCACTGAAAAGAGACCATCACGGCTACACACGCGTTTGACGCGTTTTAATTCGGATCTGGTGTCAAGTTATCTACAACCGCGCATTAACAAATTCCCACCTGCCACATAACCGCGGGCACGGCTTTCGAAAGTGTATACCCTGCAGGGCTGTCCCAACTTAGCCCATGATAAGCTCTCGCGATCAACGAAGGATATTCCTTCTCCTAGGAAGACCCGATCAGTCTCGGAATCCCGGTTTACAAGACATTTCGACAATGGTAAAACAAGACCAGCAAAGCCGCCCGATGCGCGGACAATCCTGATAAGAGCTGCACATATCTCGTTCTCAGGGCAACACCGGATAAGTCAAGCTACGAGTAAAACCAGACCTCGAGTTTCCCCGTGGTGGCCCCGCAGGCTGCTCGGTTCGGACCAACACTTAGACAAGCACTGGCCCGGGGGGGGGGGCTAAAATAAAGATGACCCTCGAGAGAGCAACTCCCAAGGGAAAAGTAGGTGGTGGTGAGGCAAATGGTAAAACCAAGGTTGGGCCTTGCTGGAGGAGTTTTATTCAAAGCGAACTGTCAAGGGGGTCCCATAAATCACCCAACCGCGTAAGGAACGCAAAATCCGGGAACATAACACCGGTATGACGGAAACTAGGGCGGCAAAGAGTGGAACAAAACACTAGGCATAAGGCCGAGTCTTCCACCCTTTACCAAGTATATAGATGCATTAATTAAATAAGAGACATTGTGATATCCCAACATAATCGTGTCCACCATGGAGCAATCTTCAACTTCACCTGCAACTACCAACGCTATAAGAGGGGCTGAGCAAAAGCGGTAACATAGCCAAGCAATGGCTTGCTAGGAAGGGTGGAAAAGGTTAGAGGCTGACATGGCAAATTGGGAGGCTTGAAGAGCAAATGATAGGTAGCGCAGCAAAGCGATAAAACGAAGCAACTAGCATAGCAATGATAGTAGTGAGATCCAGGGTAGCGGTCATCTTGCCTAAAATCCCGCAAGGAAGAAGAACGATTCCATGAAGAAGATGAAGCCACGAAGACGAACCAAGCGTAGACGAACGAATCCTCACGATCGCAACGAAACTGGAACTATCGAGAAGAAGCACACAACATGGTAAACACACCACACATATACATGACATGATGCACAACCAAGCATGATGCATGACAAAGCTACATGAAGCTACTCATGGCAAGAGATGATGCAAACAAGATCAACACATCAAGGCAAGTTTAAATGAGGCCGGAAACAACATATAATAAATCCGGTAAGTCCTGATATGCAAATTTCGAAATTGGTCCAGATCTGAATAAACCTTATGTTCAAGTTGTTAAACAGCAAGTTAAGATGCACCAAGATGGTCTACACGAGATTCTAGTCAAGTTACATATAAAGTTCATTTAGTTCGGAGCTACGGCCTAGAAGATATGAGCAAAACAAGTTGAACATGGCATTGATGCAAAATGCATACAAACATCAAGCAAACACCTCAAAACAAGGATGCAACATGATAATATGAAGCTACATGCAAAATCAAGCAAGTATCATATAGAGCACACTCAAAACGGAGCAACGGTTCAACACACACACACATGAAACAAGTTTAAAGGGCAAGCTGTCCAAAACAGCAACTAGGCATATTGCAAGCACCAAAACTATATTCTACATCAGCTCAACATGAGAAAAAAGGCATGGACATGATGTAAAGGTAAAGCATGACAAAACATGAACACTGAGCTATCCCCAGAAATCACTAGAACATGCTCAAACACACATGGCAAGATTGCAAATAATAATAGTTTCAGACTTTGCAGAAATAACATCAGGTTGCAATGTTCAGAGCTATCAAACAACATGTTACAGTGAATTAACATAGCACACAAAAGCATGGCATGATACTACTAAATGCATAAAACAAAAGTCCTTTACTGACCATGAGCCAAAAAGGATCAGAAGATATGATGGCACCCATGTAAACATGGCAAATGATATGACAGATTCATACATGGCAGGAACAACAATAAGTAGGCATGTTGGTGAGCTTGTACCGCTCACCACAGAGCAATACATGGCATGACAAGGCAACCAACAGCAAGAATACATATTTATAAAGCTAAGCATGGCAAGAACAAGTTCATAGGGTGCATGGATCACTAGCCAAGCACATGGCAAAACTGAACTTAATGTTAACAGGCTGACAGGAACATTATTTAGCAATTTGAGAGCAAGATTACAACAATCTATAGCAAGCTATAAATGAACCAGGGGCATGGATGGATATAGAATGACATTTATAACAAAACATCCTTAATGAACATCTCCAGGTTATGCATATAATGACTTGTAGCAGCAGGTTTACATAGCATCACGAAGTAACAGATTCAGACTAGCAAAACAACAACAACAAGTATCCTACTTAACAAGCTCGATGCACTCATTACAAGACTCACAAAAATACATGGATTGCACCACTGTAAAGATGGCATGATTTAGTTCAAAACACATGTAGAGCTCATGCTCATAAGATGCACACACAAAATGCAACGAAAAAGACAAATCATCAATTTATAACAGACAACAGCCAACATCATATAGCACTCTTGCAACAAGGATTAGGGCATCAAGATGAGCTCAAACAAACATGGCACAATGGACTAAAATGTAGAGCATCTCATGACGAACATTTTGATATATCATGCGCACGAAACGGAGCTACGGATGCAGAGTTATGATGCAATGAACATGGTAACTTTATGCAAAATATAATAGGACTTAGGGAAAAAATGAGGTCAACCTCCGTTTGGATCCAGATCTGGCGCGGATTCCGAGGCTCGCCGGAGAAGCTCGCCGGAGAGGAGGGAGACTGCGGGGACGGACGAATCCGGGGCGGCCGTAGCTCCCGGGGCGC
This sequence comes from Triticum aestivum, assembly GCF_018294505.1. NCBI lineage: Eukaryota > Viridiplantae > Streptophyta > Magnoliopsida > Poales > Poaceae > Triticum > Triticum aestivum. Next base: position 98,510,550 of record NC_057804.1, read on the forward strand.
GCGGGGAGGCGCCGGTGAATAGGGCGGCGGCGGAGGCGAGGGGCGGCGACCGGAGCGGGACGGCGAAGGGCGGCGCCGGCGGTGGACGGGGCGGGGTTCGGCGGCGGGGCATGGACGGCCGGCGAGGCGGGGGCGCACGACGGCGCGGGCGGAGACCCGCGACAAGGCGGCGGAGGCGGCGGCCGACTCCGGCCGCACGAGACGCGGCGGCGGCATCGCGCAGGGAGCGGAGGGTCGGCGGCGAGGGCGAGGCAGCGGCGGCGCTCGCCGGTGGCGGGGCCGAGGCAGAGGCGCAGGCGGTGGGGCGCGGTCCGGTTTGGGCTCGGCGGGAGCCGGATCTGGGCCTCCAGGGCCCGCGCGGGCGCGGAGGAGAGAGAAGGCCAGCGGTGGTGATGTGGTGGCGTTGGATTGGGTGTGGGCGGCGGCGGAGCTGACATGGCGCCCTATGATTGGCCGGGCGACGTGGCTGTGGGCGGCGGACATGTCCAGTGGCGTGGAGGAGCGTGGCTAGGGTTTCATCTGCGCGAGATTTCGGGGAGGGGCACATATATATAGGTAGAGGGAGCTAGGAGAGTCCAAATGAGGTGCGGTTTTCGGCCACGCTATCGTGATCGAACGGCGGAGAGCCTGGAGGGGGTTTGGATGGGCTCATGGGCTGTGGTGAAGAGGGGCTGGGCTGCAATGAGAGAGGGGTCTCGGGCTACGTGGTTAACCGTTGGAGTATCAAACTACCTCCGAATGGCACGAAACTTGACAGGCGGTCTACCGGTGCTATACCAAGACCGCTTGGCAAACCTCGGGCCATTCCGAGAAAGTTCAACACCTGCTCACAACAGGAGACAAAAGGGAAACGTCGGAGGGCATAGGAGTGCCGGATTGCAAAACGGACAACGGGGAAATGCTCGGATGCAAGAAACGAACACGTATGCAAAATGAAATGCACATGATGACATGGAAATATGCAACATGCAAGAAAATGACATGGCAACGCCGATGAATAACAGGCAGAAACCTGGCGCATCAAATCCGGGGCGTTACAACAGTCCTCCACTAACAAGAGATCTCGTCCCGAGATCTTAGGACCGAGACGGAAGGAAAAAGGGATGAGGTGAAACAAGAACTCAAGAGAAGAAGCAAGGAATCGAGAGCACTTGAGAAGAAGATATTAACAAAGAGAATTACGAGAATCAAAAACTCACGGAATCAGATAGACTATGAAACCACTCCGGTTAGAACGAGATATGAAACAAATAAGACTGAAAGGATTTAGGCAGAACTCTGACCTAACAAGGAAAGAATAGATCATGAACTTCAGAGGATGGGATGATAGTTGATGAAGCCATGACACAAAACCTCCGGAAAGAATTGAAAGAATGGAATGAAAAGAACTTAGAAGGAAGGATTGAATGGAGTTGTTGAGAAAATCAACAACAGAAGAATAAGCTTTTTGTGGACTTATGGATAACATCTCAAAATTATGAGGTGATCGCCGACCACAAGCAGAAAAAGATTAAATAGCTAAGAAGAACGAAGAAATGCAAAACTCCACTTCAAAAGAATATGGAGAATTAATTTCACTTTGAGACGCGAGAAGAAAAGATACTTGAATTCCACCTACAAAATCTTGATGAACACTTGAAGAATGAACTAAATCATGAAGAACCACCATGAAGAACTCCGGTTACAAAAGGATGATGAGATAGAATTGAAGGATGAAAGAATAAAGATTGAAGCCTTGCGATGATTTAGATGGAGGTTCCGACGAAATGGCCGAGGAAGATTTGAACTCCGGAAAAGAAAAAAATGAAAACACTTGGAACTAGAATTTTCAACAAGAACAAACTCTGAAGAAAGGGATTACTGACTTGGATGAAATAAGAATAAGATTTATTGTATGCTTATCCTTCATCAAATTAAATTGACGGCAAGATGGATTTTGCATATTACTTATTCTTCTTGAAAAGGATTAAGGGGGGTATAGCACAAAACTTGAGAAAGTCTTCATGAACCACTGGTAGGATTGAAAAGAACGAATGAATTGAAATGATAATCAAGGAAAAAGAATCTTGAACAAACCGTCGTTAGAATTCAGAAATGACTGATGAAAGAGAATAATCACCAGAAGATTTAGAAGAATCAATAAGCAAGAGGGGATTTAGATGCACAAGAACGAAGAGATGACGACCTGATTAAAGTATATTCGACAGATGCACCGGGATAAATAGAGAACGATAACTGGAATGATGGCCTCCGGTGAAAAGAAACAGGAATCAACTCCTGAAATACTCCGGATGGTTGAGAAAAAGGAATTTCTGACAAACAGAATAATTCGAGAGGGTAACACGAAGCTAGAACCACGAATCTTCAGGAGAGCGGAAAAGATTTAGAGGATAAACTCTTCTTCGGTCTTCAAATGACGACGAGAAACACCACCAAAATTACTGAGATACTCCGGGAGAAAGGAAAGAAAAGAAGCTGAGCCAACAATGAAAAGAATTTGAAAGCGATCTTGGGGAAGGCCTGTGACTCATGGAATCCATTCTTACGTCACACTAGAAGGAATTTGAGAATAACTCCGGGAAATTAGAAGAGTCAGGTAAGTTCCTGGGAAAAGACCTATGGGTTAGGGCCCACTGAAGATAAAAACACCGTTGGAAAGGGATGTTGAAGAGATAGATGATGCACCGGAACAATTAAAATATTTGAATGAGGTGACAACTTCGAATTAATCCGAACACAGGCGAATCTCCTGAGATGTCTTCCAAACTCCGGAATGATTGAATGGCGAGAGGCAAATGAGCAAGCAGAACACTTTAACCAAGGGAAAGAATACAATCAACCCGAAAGCTTGAATTGAGTGCACCAGAAAAAAAAGAAATGGATGAAGAATGACGAACAAGGCGAGAATTCATCGGTTGAAATAATTGAGGGAAACCTGAAGAGGCTCCGCACGAATGAAACTGATGCTTGAAAGAGACTCAGACTCCGGGAAGAAAAATGGTGGGAGGGAGGGAAAAACAAAGGCACCTGGAAGGGAGAACCAACGAATATCTTGAAGAGAAAACACCAGTTGAAATAATTGAGGAAAGAAAGCAAAGACTTCGGACGAGTAGGAAGGATACTCGATTACGAACTCCAGCTCCGAGGAGAAAAAGGGGAGGGCGGGTGGGAAAAAGAAAACAACTGAGGATTGAACTTGCAAAAACTGAGAGGGTCGAATCGTCTTGACGAGAAATGCACCAGATGAAAAGAGTTGAGAACCAACGAACGGAAAACCAACTGCGTGAACCTAAAGAAAAATTTGAAGGGGAAGAGAAGTAATTCAAAACACCTACGTCAAGATTCCTTACTAGAGCGACGAAGGGGCTGAGGAGTAAAAAGAATTCCTACTCTCTGATATAACTAGACTCCGAAAACAGTTTTCTTCTAGACTCGACAACGGCCAAACTACACGATCAATCAAGGGGGCTCCTAACGTCGGTCGAGGCTCTGATACCAACTTGTCACGCCCAATATGCGATACTTGTTGAAAATATGCCCTAGAGGCAATAATAAGTTAGTTATTATTATTATATTTCCTTGTTCATGATAATCGTTTATTATCCATGCTATAATTGTATTGATAGGAAACTCAGATACATGTGTGGATACATAGACAACACCATGTCCCTAGTAAGCCTCTAGTTGACTAGCTCGTTGATCAATAGATGGTTACGGTTTCCTGACCATGGGCATTGGATGTCGTTGATAACGAGATGACATCATTAGGAGAATGATGTGATGGACGAGACCCAATCCTAAGCCTAGCACAAAGATCGTGTAGTTTGTATGCTAAAGCTTTTCTAATGTCAAGTATCATTTCCTTAGACCATGAGATTATGCAACTCCCGGATACCGTAGGAATGCTTTGGGTGTACCAAACATCACAACGTAACTGGGTGGCTATAAAGGTGCACTACGGGTATCTCCGAAAGTGTCTGTTGGATTGGCACGAATCGAGACTGGGATTTGTCACTCCGTGTGACGGAGAGGTATCTCTGGGCCCACTCAGTAGGACATCATCATAATGTGCACAATGGGACCAAGGGGTTGATCATGGGATGATGTGTTACGGAACGAGTAAAGAGACTTGCCGGTAACGAGATTGAACAAGGTATCGACATACCGACGATCGAATCTCGGGCAAGTACAATACCGCTAGACAAAGGGAATTGTATACGGGATTGATTGAATCCTCGACATCGTGGTTCATCTGATGAGATCATCGTGGAACATGTGGGAGCCAACATGGGTATCCAGATCCCGCTGTTGGTTATTGACCGGAGAGTCGTCTCGGTCATGTCTGCATGGTTCCCGAACCCGTAGGGTCTACACACTTAAGGTTCGATGACGCTAGGGTTATAGGGAATAGATATACGTGGTTACCGAATGTTGTTCCGAGTCCCGGATGAGATCCAGAACGTCACGAGGAGTTCCGGAATGGTCCGGAGGTAAAGATTTATATATGGAAAGCTGTTGTTCGGGTTTCGGGAAAAGTTCGGGTTTTTCTGGTATTGTACCGGGAAGCTTCCAGAAGGTTCCGGGGGATTCTGGAGGGGTCCGGAGGTCCGGAAATTGTTCCACCACGTCCAATACAGGATCATAGGCTGTAAGGGGGCTCTCTAGCCTTAATGGGCTAGGGGCACCAGCCCCCCCAAGGCCCATGCACATGGGAGAGGGGAAACCCTAAGGGGGTGGGCCTCCACTTGACTTGGGAGGCACTCCTCCCCCCTTGGCCGTCGCCCCCAACCCTAGATGGGATCTAGGGGGGCGGCCCCCTTCTCTCCCCACCTATAAATAGTGGAGGGGTGGGAGGGCAGCCGCACGCCAAGTTCTGGCGCAGCCCTCCCCCTCTCCCAAGTACTCCTCCTCTCCCGCAGTGCTTGGCGAAGCCCTGCAGGATTGCCACGCTCCTCCACCACCACCACGCCATGGTGCTGCTGCTGGACGGAGTCTTCCCCAACCTCTCCCTCTCTCCTTGCTGTATCAAGGCATGGCAGACGTCACCGGGCTGTACGTGTGTTGAACGCGGAGGTGCCGTCCGTTCGGCACTAGGATCTCCGGTGATTTGGATCACGACGAGTACGACTCCTTCAACCCCGTTCTCTTGAACGCTTCCGCTTAGCAATCTACAAGGGTATGTAGATGCACTCTCCTTCCCCTCGTTGCTAGTTTCTCCATAGATAGATCTTGGTGACTCGTAGGAAAATTTTGAATTTCTGCTACGTTCCCCAACAGTGGCATCATGAGCTAGGTCTATTGCGTAGATTCTTTGCACGAGTAGAACACAAAGTAGTTGTGGGCGTTGATTTTGTTCAATATGCTTACCGTTACTAGTCCAATCTTGATTTGGCAGCATTGTTGGATGAAGCGGCCCGGACCGACCTTACACGTACACTTATGTGAGACAGGTTCCACCGACTGACATGCACTTGTTGCATAAGGTGGCTAGCGGGTACCAGTCTGTCCCACTTTAGTCGGATTGGATTCGATGAAAAGGGTCCTTATGAAGGGTAAATAGCAATTGACATATCACATTGTGGTTTTTGCGTAGGTAAGAAACGTTCTTGCTAGAAACCCATAGCAGCCACGTAAAACATGCAAACAACAATTAGAGGACTTCTAACTTGTTTTTGCAGGGTATGCTATGTGATGTGATATGGCCAAAAAGAATGTGATGAATGATATGTGATGTATGAGATTGATCATGTTCTTGTAATAGGAATCACGACTTGCATGTCGATGAGTATGACAACCGGCAGGAGCCATAGGAGTTTTCTTAATTTATTGTATGACCTGCGTGTCATTGAACAACGCCATGTAATTACTTTACTTTATTGCTAACCGGTAGACATAGTAGTAGAAGTAATAGTTGGCGAGAATACTTCATGAAGACACGATGATGGAGATCATGATGATGGAGATCATGGTGTCATGCCGGTGACGATGATGATCGTGGAGCCCCGAAGATGGAGATCATAAGGAGCAAAATTATATTGGCCATATCATGTCACTTTTTGACTGCATGTGATGTTATCATGTTTATGCATATTATTTGCTTAGAACGACGGTAGTAAATAAGATGATCCCTCATTAAAATTTCAAGAAAGTTCCCCCCTAACTGTGCACCATTGTGGAAGTTCGTCGTTTCGAAGCACCATGTGATGATCGGGTGTGATAGATTCTAACGTTCACATACAACGGGTGTAAGCCAGATTTACACACGCAAAACACTTAGGTTGACTTGACGAGCCTAGCATGTACAGACATGGCCTCGGAACACAAGAGACCGAAAGGTCGAGCATGAGTCGTATAGTAGATACGATCAACATGAAGATGTTCACCGATGATGACTAGTCCGTCTCACGTGATGATCGGACACGGCCTAGTTGACTCAGATCATGTAATCACTTGATGACTCGAGGGATGTCTATCTGAGTGGGAGTTCATTAGATGAACTTAATTATCCTGAACATAGTCAAAATCCCTTTGCAAATTATGTCATAGCTCGCGCTTTAGTTCTACTGTTTTAGATATGTTCCTAGAGAAAATATAGTTGAAAGTTGACAGTAGCAATTATGCGGACAGTAGAAGGCTATGTCCTTAATGCACCGGTCGGTGTGCTGGACCTCGAACGTGGTCTGTGGATGTTGCGAACATCTGACATACACGTTTTGATGACTACATGATAGTTCGGTAATGTTAAATGGTTTAGAATTGAGGCAGCGAAGACATTTTTGAAATGTCACAGAACATATGAGATGTTCCAAGAGCTGAAATTGGGATTTCAGGCTCGTGCCCACGTCAAGAGGTATGATACCTCCGACGAGTTTTCTAGCCTACAAGATGAGGGAGAAGATCTCAATCGTTGAGCTTGTACTCAGATTGTCTGGGTACGACAATCACTTGAATCGAGTGGGAGTTAATCTTCCAGATGAGATAGTGATGTTTCTCCAAAAGACATTGCACCAAGCTACTAGAGCTTCATGATGAACTATAACTTAACAGGGATAGATATGATGATCCTTGAGCTATTCGCGATGTTCGACGCCGCGAAAGTAGAAATCAAGAAGGAGCATCAATTGTTGATGGTTGGTGAAACCACTAGTTTCAAGAACGGCAAGGGCAAGAAGGGATACTTCATGAAACGGCAAATCAGTTGCTGCTCTAGTGAAGAAACCCAAGGTTAAACCCAAACCCGAGACTAAGTGCTTCTGTAATAAGGGGAACAGCCACTGGAGCAGGATTACCCTAGATACTTGGTAGATAAGAAGGCTGGCAAGGTTGATAGAAGTATATTGGATATACATTATGTTAATGTGTACTTTACTAGTACTCCTAGTAGCACCAGGGTATTAGATACCGGTTTGGTTGCTAAGTGTTAGTAACTCGAAATAAAAGCTACGGAATAAAGGGAGACTAGCTAAAGGTGAGCTGACGATATGTGTTGGAAGTGTTTCCAAGATTGATGTGATCAAGCATCGCACGCTCCCTCTACCATCGAGATTGGTGTTAAACCTAAATAATTGTTATTTGGTGTTTGCTTTGAGCATAGACATGATTGGATTATGTCTATCGCAATACGGTTATTCATTTAAGGAGAATAATGGTTACTCTGTTTATTTGAATAATACCTTCAATGATCTTGCACCTAAAATGAATGGTTTATTGAATCTCGATCGTAGTGATACACATGTTCATGCCAAAAGATATAAGATAGTAATGATAGTACCACCTACTTGTGGCACTGCCATGTAAGTCATATTGGTGTAAAACGCACGAAGAAGCTCCATGTTGATGGATCTTTGGACTCACTCGTTTTTGAAAAGTTTGAGACATGCGAACCATGTCTATTGGTGTATACGCATGAAGAAACTCCATGCAGATGGATCATTTGGACTCACTTGATTTTGAATCACTTGAGATATGCAAATCATACCACATGGGCAAGATGACTGAAAAGCCTCGTTTTCAGTAAGATGGAACAAGATAGCAACTTGTTGGAAGTAACACATTTTGATGTGTGCAGTCCAATGAGTACTGAGGCATGCAGTGAATATCGTTATTTTCTTACTTCACAGATGATTCGAGTAGATGTTGAGTATATTTACTTGATGAAACACAAGTCTGAATTATTGAATGGTTCAAGTAATTTCAGAGTGAAGTTGAAGATCATTGTGACAAGAGGATAAAATGTCTATGATATGATCATAGAGATGAGTATCTGAGTTACGAGCTTTGGCACGCGATTAAGACATTGTGGAAATTGTTTCACAATTAATACCTCCTGGAACACCATAGTGTGATGGTGTGTCCGAACATCATAGTTGCACCCTATTGGATATTGTGCGTACCATGATGTCTCTTATCGAATTACCACTATCGTTCATGGGTTAGGCATTAGAGACAACCACACTCACTTTAATAGGGCACCACGTAATTCCATTGAGACAACACTGTTTGAACTATGGTTTGGAGAAACCTAAGTTGTCGTTTCTTAAAAGTTTGGGGCTGCGACGCTTATGTGAAAAAGTTTCAAGTTGATAAGCTCGAACCCAAAGCGGATAAAATGCATCTTCATAGGACACCCAAAACAATTGGGTATACCTCCTAATTCAGATCCAAGAGCAATAGGGATTGTTTCTTAAATCGGGTCCTTTCTCGAGGAAAAGTTTGTCTCGATAATTGAGTGGGAGGATGGTGGAGACTTGATATGGTTATTGAACCGTCACTACAACTAGTGTGTAGCAGGGCACGGGAAGTTGTTCTTGTGGCACCTACACCAATTGAAGTGGAAGTTGATGATAATGATCATGAAACTTCGGATCAAGTCACTGCCGCACCTCATAGGGTGACAAGGATGCGTACTACTTCAGAGTGGTACAGTAATCATGTCTTAAAGGTCATGTTGCTAGACAACAATGAACCTACGAGCTATGGAGAAGCGATGGTGGGCCCGGATTCCGACAAATGGCTAGAGGCCATAAAATCCGAGAGAGGATCCATGTATGAAAACAAAGTGTAGACTTTGGAAGAACTACTTGATGGTCGTAAGGTTGTTGGGTACATATGGATTTTCAAAGATGTTTTCCGACAAGTTCAAGGAGTTGACTATGGTGAGGCTTTCTCACTCGTAGCGATGCTAAGAGTCTGTTGGAATTGGATTAGCAATTACTGCATGATTTATGAAATCTTGCAGATAGGATGTCAAAAACATTGTTTCCTCGACGTTATTCTTGAGGAACGGTTGTATGTGATACAACCAGAAGGTTTTGTCAATCCTGAAAGATGCTAACAAGTATGCAAAGCTCCAGCAATCCTTCTAAGGATTGGAGTAAGCATCTCGGAGTTGGAATATACGCTTTGATGAGATGATCAAAGATTTTGGGTTTATACAAAGTTTATGAGAAACTTGTATTTCCAAAGAAGTGTGTGGGAGCACTATAGCATTTCTGATGAGTATATGTTGTTGACATATTGTTGATCGGAAATGATGTAGAATTTCTGGAAAGCATATAGGGTTATTTGAAAAGTGCTTTTCAATGGAAAACCTGGATTAAGCTACTTGAACATTGAGCATCAAGATCTATAAGGATAGATCAAAACGCTTAATAGTACTTTCAAATGAGCACATACCTTGACATGATCTTGAAGGTGTTCAAGATGGATCAGTCAAAGAAGGAGTTCTTTCCTGAGTTGTAAGGTATGAAGTTAAGAGTTAAAGCTCGACCACGGCAGAAGAGAGAGAAAGGACGAAGGTCGTCTCCTATGCTTCAGCCGTAGGCTCTATAGTATGCTATGCTGTGTACCGCACCGTAAGTGTGCCTTGCCATGAGTCAGTCAAGGGGTACAAGAATGATCCAGGAATGGATCATTGGACAACGGTCAAAATTGTCCTTGGAGTAAATAAAGGACATGTTTTGTCGATTATGGAGGTGATAAAGAGTTTGGTGTAAAGGGTTACGTCGATGCAAGCTTTAACACCTATCCAAATGACTCTGAGTAGCCAACCGGATACGTATAGTGGAGCAAACATTTGGAATAGCTCCAAGTGGAGCGTGGAAGCAACATTTTACAATATGACCTAGAGATTTGCGAAGTACATACGGATCTGAATGTTGCAGACCCGTTGACTAAAACCTCTCTCACAAGCAAAACATGATCAAACCCCAGAACTCATTGAGTCTTAATCACATGGTGATGTGAACTAGTTTAGTGACACTAGTAAACTCTTTGGATGTAGGTCACATGGCGATGTGACCTATCAGTGTTAATCACATGGCGATGTGAACTAGATTATTGACTCTAGTGCAAGTGGGAGACTGTTGGAAATATTCCCTAGAGGCAATAATAAATTAGTTATTATTATTATATTTCCTTGTTCATGATAATCGTTTATTATCCATGCTATAATTGTATTGATAGGAAACTTAGATACATGTGTGGATACATAGACAACACCATGTCCCTAGTAAGCCTCTAGTTGACTAGCTCGTTGATCAATAGATGGTTATGGTTTCCTGACCATGGACATTGGATGTCGTTGATAACGGGATCACATCATTAGGAGAATGATGTGATGGACGAGACCCTATCCTAAGCCTAGCACAAAGATCGTGTAGTTTGTATGCTAAAGCTTTTCTAATGTCAAGTATCATTTCCTTAGACCATGAGATTGTGCAACTCCCGGATACCGTAGGAATGCTTTGGGTGTACCAAACGTCACAACGTAACTGGGTGGCTATAAAGGTGCACTACGGGTATCTCCGAAAGTGTCTGTTGGGTTGGCACGAATCGAGACTGGGATTTGTCACTCCGTGTGACGGAGAGGTATCTCTGGGCCCACTTGGTAGGACATCATCATAATGTGCACAATGTGACCAAGGGGTTGATCATGGGATGATGTGTTATGGAACGAGTAAAGAGACTTTCCGGTAATGAGATTGAACAAGGTATCGGCATACCGACGATCGAATCTCGGGCAAGTACAATACCGCTAGACAAAGGGAATTGTATACGGGGTTGATTGAATCCTCGACATCGTGGTTCATCCGATGAGATCATCGTGGAACATGTGGGAGCCAACATGGGTATCCAGATCCCGCTGTTGGTTATTGACCGGAGAGTCATCTCGGTCATGTCTGCATGGTTCCCGAACCCGTAGGGTGTACACACTTAAGGTTCGATGATGCTAGGGTTATAGGGAATAGATATATGTGGTTACTGAATGTTGTTCGGAGTCCCGTATGAGACCCTGGATATCACGAGGAGTTCCGGAATGGTCCGGAGGTAAAGATTTATATATGGAAAGTTGTTGTTTGGGTTCCGGGAAAAGTTCGGGTTTTTCTGGTATTATACCAGGAAGCTTCCAGAAGGTTCCGGAGGATTCCAGAGGGGTCCGGAGGTCCGGAAATTGTTCCACCACGTCCAATACAGTAGCATAGGCTGTAAGGGGGAGCCCTAGCCTTAATGGGCCAGGGGCACCAGCCCCCCCCCCAAGTCCCATGCGCATGGGAGAGGGGAAACCCTAAGGGGGAGGTCCTCCACTTGACTTGGGAGGCACTCCTCCCCCCCTTGGCCGCCGCCCCCAACCCTAGATGGGATCTAGGGGGGCCGGCCCCTTCTCTCCCCACCTATAAATAGTGGAGGGGTGGGAGGGCAGCCACACCCCAAGTTCTGGCGCAGCCCTCCCCCTCTCCCAGGTACTCCTCCTCTCCCGCAGTGCTTGGCGAAGCCCTGCAGGATTGCCACGCTCCTCCACCACCACCACACCGTCGTGCTGCTGCTGGACGGAGTCTTCCCCAAATTCTCCCTCTCTCCTTGCTGGATCAAGGCGTGGGAGACGTCACCGGGCTGTACGTGTGTTGAACACGGAGGTGCCGTCCGTTCGGCACTAGGATCTCCGGTGATTTGGATCACGACGACTACGACTCCTTCAACCCCGTTCTCTTGAATGCTTCCGCTTAGCGATCTACAAGGGTATGTAGATGCACTCTCCTTCCCCTCGTTGCTAGTTTCTCCATAGATAGATCTTGGTGACTCATAGGAAAATTTTGAATTTCTGCTACATTCCCCAACAATACTATCCTAAAGAGACTTGAAGGTCGCACCAAGGATAGAACCGCATATTGATACGCTTTTGCAAGGTGGATATCATTACATCAACATTATATAATAGATGGGGATACATACAAAAGACATACAATGCCTCACGAATACAACATCATCTTACATAAGAGCACCATCCGACTACGGATGAAACACAAACAGAAACTCAAACGACATCCACCCTGCTAGCCCAGGCTACCGACCTGGAACCTATCCCCTGATCGAAGAAGAAGCAGAAAGAGAACTACAAAACAAGCAAACATCGCTCTCACGTCATGATCATCGCATAACCTGTACCTGCAACTGTTGTTGTAGTAATCTGTGAGCCACGAGGACTCAGCAATCCCATTACCATGGGTATCAAGACTAGCAAAGCTTAATGGGAAAGGAAGGGTCAAAGTGGTGAGGTTGCAGCAGCGACTAAGCATATATGCTGGCTAACATACACAAATAAGAGCGAGAAGAGAGCAAATGGAACGGTCGTGAAGCTAGCAATGATCAAGAAGTGATCCTGAACTCCTACTTACGTCAAACATAACCCAAAACCGTGTTCACTACCGGACTCCGCCAAAAAGAGACCATCACGGCTACACACGCGATTGACGCGTTTTAATTCGGATCTGGTGTCAAGTTATCTACAACCGTACATTAACAAATTCCCATCTGCCACATAACTGCGGGCACGGCTTTCGAAAGTTTATACCCTGCAGGGGTGTCCCAACTTATCCCATGATAAGCTCTCCCGATCAACGAAGGATATTCCTTCTCCCAGGAAGACCCAATCAGTCTCGGAATCCCGGTTTACAAGACATTTCGACAATGGTAAAACAAGACCAGCAAAGCCGCCCGATGTGCCGACAATCCCGATAGGAGCTGCACATATCTCGTTCTCAGAGCAACACCGGATAAGTCAAGCTACGAGTAAAACCAGACCTCGAGTTTCCCCGAGGTGGCCCCGCAGGCTGCTCGGTTCAGACCAACACTTAGACAAGCACTGGCCCGAGGGGGATAAAATAAAGATAACCCTCGAGAGAGCGACTCCCAAGGGAAAAGTAGGTGGTGGTGAGGCAAATGGTAAAACCAAGGTTGGGCCTTGCTGGAGGAGTTTTATTCAAAGTGAACTGTCAAGAGGGTCCCATAAATCACCCTACCGCACAAGGAACGCAAAATCCAGGAACAAAACACCGGTATGACGGAAACTAGGGCGGCAAGAGTGGAACAAAACGCCAGGCATAAGGCCGAGTCTTCCACCCTTTACCAAGTATATAGATGCATTAATTAAATAAGAGACATTGTGATATCCCAACATAATCGTGTCCACCATGGAGAAATCTTCAACTTCACCTGCAACTAACAATGCTATAAGAGGGGCTGAGCAAAAGCGGTAACATAGCCAAGCAATGGTTTGCTAGGAAGGGTGGAAAAGGTTAGAGGCTGACATGGCAAATTGGGAGGCTTGAAGAGCAAATGATAGGTAGCGCAACAAAGCGATAAAACGAAGCAACTAGCATAGCAATGATAGTAGTGAGATCCAGGGTAGCAGTCATCTTGCCTGAAATCCCGCAAGGAAGAAGAACGAGCCCATGAAGAAGATGAAGCCACGAAGACGAACCAAGCGTAAACGAACGAATCCTCACGATCGCAACGAAACGAGAACTATCGAGAAGAAGCACACAACATGGTAAACACACCACACATATACATGACATGATGCACAACCAAGCATGATGCATGACAAAGCTACATGAAGCTACTCATGGCAAGAGATGATGCAAACAAGAGCAACACATCAAGGCAAGTTTAAATGAGGACGGAAACAACATATAATAAATCCGGTAAGTCCTCATATACAAATTTAGAAATTGCTCCAGATCTGAATAAACCTTAAGTTCAAGTTGTTAAACAGCAAGTTAAGATGCACCAAGATGGTCTATACGAGATTCTAGTCAAGTTACATATAAAGTTCATTTAGTTCGGAGCTACGGCCTAGAAGATATGAGCAAAACAAGTTGAACATGGCATTGATGCAAAATGCATACAAACATCAAGCAAACACCTCAAAACAAGGATGCAACATGATAATATGAAGCTACATGCAAAATCAAGCAAGTATCATATAGAACACACTCAAAACGGAGCAACGGTTCAACACACACACATGAAACAAGTTTAAAGGGCAAGCTGTCCAAAACAGCAACTAGGCATATTGCAAGCACCAAAACTATATGCTACATCAGCTCAACATGGAACAAAAGGCATGGACATGTTGTACAGGTAAAGCATGACAAAACATGAACACTGAGCTATCTCCAGAAATCACTAGAACATGCTCAAACACACATGGCAAGATTGCAAGTAATAACACTTTCAGACTTTGCAGAAATAACATCAAGTTGCAATGTTTAGAGCTATCAAACAACATGTTACAAGAACTTAAAATAGCAAACAAAAGCATGGAATGATACTACTATATGCATAGAACAAAAGTCATTTACTGACCATGACTCAAAATGGATCAGAAGATATGATGGCACCCATGTAAACATGGCAAATGATATGACAGATTCATACATGGCAGGAACAACAATAAGTAGGCATGTTGGTGAGCTTGTACCACTCACCACAGAGCAATACATGGCATGAAAAGGCAACCAACAGCAATAACACATACTTATGAAGCTAAGCATGGCAAGAACAAGTTCATAGGGTGCATGGATCACTATCCAAGCACATGGCAAAACTGAACTTAATGTTAACAGGATAACAGCAACATTATTTATGTCAGGACCCCGATCCTAAGTCACACCGATCTAGCATGTAACACATCATATCACTTTGTGGCCTCATGCACGGTATTCCCACGGGTGCCACCTTACCTGGCCCGGGACCATTTGCGCCTTTTGGCTCACGTATATGATAGTGCCGCTAGCATCCATATGACAAAGAACCCGGGCTGACATGGCTAGTCGTGAACCCAAAGTGGCACTAACTTACAGGGATAGGCATACATGACCCAGCAACGAACGTGTCGGTCACCAGCGAGTGAATCCGGGCTGTAGCAGGCTAACAGGACTCCGGTAGACACCGCGTGACATTTCCCCGAAGGGACAGACACAGGAACGAAGAAGGACACATGCCGGCCAGCCTAAGTGTTTCGGAGCAGCAGCAAGCTACCAAGGCTCAGTGGAAGCACTAGGAGACATTTCCCGGTAAGAGAGGCTACCAAGGATAAACAACTAGATAGTCAGATCCCACACATACCAAGCATTTCAATATCATACACACAATATGCTCAATATGTGCAAATACAACATGGCATCACAACATGACTCTACGACTCAAGTATTTTATTCAATAGGCTCCGAGGAGCGAGATATTACAAACATGGGTCTCATGACCCAACACTCAGAGCATACAAGTCAAAGCACACGCGGAAGCTTAACATGTCTGAGTACAGACATCTACAAATGAAAAAGGCTGAGAAGCCTGTCTATCTACCAGATCCTACCGAAGGCACAAGATCGTAGCTGAGGTAACAAGCTAAACGTCGAAGTCCACGCGGTACTACTAGCGAGACTGAAGTCTCTCTGCAAAAACATAAATTAAGCAACGTGAGTACAAATGTACCCAGCAAGACTTACATCAGATCTAACTACATATGCATCATTATCAACAAGGGGATGGTGGGGTTTAACTGCAACAAGCCAACTTTGACTCAGTGGCTATCCTGAACTACAACTGCAAGTAACTCTTTTGAGGTGGCGCACACGAGTCCACATATTCACCATACCAATACACCACTATGGATCCGCTCCCGTCTCCCTACGAGAACGCCATCCATAGCACTCACGCTTATCTTGCGTATTTTAGAGTATCCACTTTCACTTGTCTATGAACTGTACAGGCAACCCAGAAGTCCTTTACCGCGGACACGGCTATTCGAATAGATCATATTAACCCTGCAGAGGTGTACTTCTTCACACACGCTCTCACCACTTACCGCCGTTTACACGACATGCACTCGGCAACCTTCAAGCGGAAGCCCAGCGAGGGTGTCGGCCACGACCTGACTAACCACACAAGTCTCTCGTCCAGGTTTATCGCCTATTCGGGTTCCATCCGCAAGGAGATCCGGTCGGGGTGTCGCTCACGGCCCCAAACGATGTGAGCAGGGTTCTCAAGCCCACCATCCGGGTGCCACTTGGTACACCGTGCCACTGTGCCTAGTCTGTCCCAAGCCCACCTGTACCGGGGGCCACTTGGTAGACTACTAACACTACCTACAAACACCAGAAACTAGTTGCAACTCCTGGACAGAGATCGAGTTGATTAATAAGTCGAGAGAGCTTGGAGCGCCCGCAGCCCAATGTGTGGTAGTAACTGTTCATGGATCACAAACACAGAACTCAGTTCCTGAGGACGGCTTCAATGAGACAACCCACCATGTACTCCTACATGGCCTCTCACCGCTACCTTTACCAAATCGTGTTCACACACTTAGCTCACACACGGTAGGACATGTTCACACGCCTCTGATTCATCCCCGATGAATCAGACCTGACTCAACTCTAAGCAGTAGCAGGCATGACAAACAAGCATGAATGAGTAGGCACATCAAGGCTCAAACAACTCCTACTCATGCTAGTGGGTTTCATCTATTTACTGTGGCAATGACAGGTCATGCAGAGGATAAGGGGTTCAGCTACCGCAACAAGTAACAAATATGTCGTTGTTGTCCTAATGCAGTAAAAGAGAGCAGGAGCGAGAGAGTGGGATTTTATCGGAATGAACAAGGGGGTTTTGCTTGCCTGGCACTTCTGAAGATAGTATAGTTCTTCATCGGTGTCATCGAACTCATCGTCGGAACAACGTCTACTGAGGGGGGACAAACACCGGCAACAGAGAAAGAACACAATCAATGCAATGCAACAATATGATGCATGAGTGTGACATGGCAATATGCTGTGGTTTGAGCTAATGCAACTAGCAACCAGATTAAATGAAGTTGGTTTGAATCAAAGATTCAAATTCAAACTCCATATGTGGATATTTAAATGCCATTTATATGATTTGTGTTAAACAGCAGCTATGAGTTGCTCTAACATGCATGAAAATGGTACAGATGGATAGATTGGATTTTTCTGATCATTTTTCATATATAAATTATTTCATTCTGAGTTACGGTTGATTTATATGATTTTTAGAAGTTTAGGATATTTTCTGGAATTTCCTGAATTAAAATAAATCCAAAAAATACTTATTACTACGTCAGCATTGCGTCAGTGGTCAAAGGGCACGTCCAAGTCAAACTGACCTGTGGGCCCTGCGTGTCAGTAGTTGGTTTAACTAACTAAATTTAGTTAGCGCTAATCCTGGATAGTTAGCAGGGCAGGCCCCACCTGTCATAGACTCAGGGGAGTCAACCTGGGCCCACCCGGTCAAGGTCAACGGGTCAAACCCGCTGGCGTTTAACCGCCGGCGAGGCCAGACACGGCGGAGGAAGTGCAGATTCGCACTCCAGCGACCAAATGGTCGGCGGAGACCACCTACAGGTAGCTGGGAGCAAGCCGCAGTGTTTGCTGGCGGTGGTTGGGCTCGGGGTGGCCGAGAACATCGCCGACGACGACCTTGGCGGTCGCCGGAGTTCAGCCGAGGTCGAACACGGCGCTAGAGGGCACGGTGAGGCGCGTGGAGTGGTGATACGGGTTCCTGCGAGTGCGGTGAGTGCGTTGGATATGGTGGTGTGGCCAGTGGGTGGCCGGAGTCACGTCGGCAACGAGCTCGGCGGCGGCACGTGCGGTGATGCTTCGTGCAGTCACTACGGTGCTCGAGAGCGCAAACGGGGAGGGGGAGAAGGGTCAGTGGATCACAGCGGTCACGACAACATAGACGGCGGGGTCGGGGACGAGCTGATACAGCGGCGATGACGAAGGGCATCTGCGGCGGTGCTCGGTGAAGTCGAGCTCGAAGAGGAAGAAGCAGGGCGCGCGAGCACTCGGGGCTCGGGCTGATCGACGGAGACGGCGACGGCGGAGCTGTTGGACACGGTGGCTCCGTACGGGGACGATGGTGGACGCGGTTTCACGGTGGCGCGGGCGCAGCAGCGTCGGCCATGGCGGAGGGAGAGCGAGAGGGAGAGGCAGGGAAGCGAGTGAGGTGTCTGCGGGGTCGGGGCAGCAACGTGGAGCTCACCCATGTGTCCAGGGCGCGGGCGGCAAGCAGGTGGCGCCGTGGCGAGCTCGCGCTCGTCGGCGTCACCTCTGTGCCTGCCTGGCGAGGACGAAGCAGCTGGCTGGCATGGGCCAGCACAGTGCTGGGCCTGCCAGGTGGGCTGCGGCCAGGTAAGTGGCCCAGGTAAAATCCCTCTCTCTCTTTTATTTATTGTTTCTGTTTTCTATTATTTTTGTATCTGTTGGGCTTTATTAAAAATATCTAGGCACTTCCAAAAATCATGAAACTAATCATGGCTACTGTTTAGAATATATCCAACAGTAAACATTTTAATTTATGACTATTTGAGCATTTAAAATATTTTATAGTATTTAAATGCCCAAAATCAAATACAATATGATTTAATTCAAAAATCCAGAAATGACCTAGAAATATGTTCATCATTTTTGGCAGAGGTTTTCACCTTTATCAGAAATCATGAACATTTCCAAAGGGCATTTTGGGTTCGTTGAAAATATTTCATTTTGATCCTAGTTGGATTCTTTCTGATGCTAGGGTTTAAACAATCCCCATTTCAGGTTTAACTGAAATTTAAACATGATGCAACACATGACTAGCTGGCTCAGAGCAAACCAGAAGCTAGGGATGTGACAGCTCATCCCTACTAAACGAGAATCTCGTCCCGAGATTCAAGCGTAGGGTAAGATGAAGGGGGGTCACAAACTAACATAATCTTCACGATCCAGGTGGCACTTCAAAGAACGTTGATTTGATCACCATCATTGCCTTGAAGTCTTGCTCTGAGAACTCCATCCAACATGACAACGAGAAGAAAGGAAAATTCTAGAAGAATCGATCTTCTCAAAGATCGAGCAACTCACGGAATGAGGCATAGAACCATCTCTCGGGTTGAGACACGAAGCACACACCTAGAGGGATGGAGTGGAACAGATGACAAGGGCTCTCTAGGTTGACAACAATTCCACACTTAGGAGGTGGTGAACGGTTGTCAACATAGCGAGGAGTTTAGTTGCCATGATACCATAACGAGACATCTTGGGGATGGTGACTCGTAGATATATCCCCTTAGGTGGCAAAAAGAATTACCTTTGATTTAGAGATCATTGAAACTCTTCATACCAGCCTAAGGCAATTCTCGAGCGATCGTTTGGAGGGTTTCGGTAGAATGGCATACCCGGATTAGAAAAGATGATGTTGGTTACTTTGTTGAAAACAACACAAGGGATGATTTTAGTAACTGGGGAGAAGCTCAATAGTAGAGAGTGAGTCCACTGTTTGAAAAGTTATAGCATAACCGAGGAAACTGAGAGCAATCCCAGTTAGTGTCGATGATAACACCTAGCGCTTGCGCATGCTCTCAAGAACTTGAGCATTTCCATATCCATCAAGGTTTTACCAATATCCGTGTCAAGGATCCTGGCAACAGAACATACTTCCATGATGGCTAGTGATGGACGATGCAGATGCATAGGAAGATATAGCTTCTCAGATTTCACCTTAGCGAGGCCAAGGAAACAGAATCTGGATGATCGACCGAGAGACATTTAGCACTCCGCTTCTAATGTTCTCCTTGATGTGCTAGTGTATCCCATTCATATGGTTTGATATCTAGCACATCAAGTAAAGGTCGGACGTCGGGAACACAAAAATCCATAAGGAACCACTAGGTAATAAATCCTACGAAATCCTTATGTGGAGGTGGCCAACTTCTTCAATCAAGATACTACAATAATAGGTCTTCCGGCTGGGTGTGTTGGCCACGACATCCACTTTACCGGTTTTCGAGGGACCGATATTATAGTTCTTGGGAAAACGTTCCAACCATCATGTCTGCCTGAGATTCAGATCTGGTTGGTGTCAGGATATTCCAGACTCATTGAGTCTAGAAAGAAAAATGAAATTTTGCAACACAAATCGACGAGATGATGTTGCGAGATTCTCGGGGAATGAACTACAATAGCAAGCTCCAAAACATGAGCTGGTTCTGCTAGAACATGTGGACACGTTGTCCGAGACAAGCATGACCACATGGTAGTCTTATAATAAAACACTACCGAGTTCTGGTTGGGAAACCATCATTGCGGATAACGAAGTCCTTGCAGAAGGCATGCTCTTAAGAAGGAACTTCTTCTCCTTGAACAAATCAGTCAGTGGCTTGGTGTGCTAGGGACACATATGGAATGAAGGTTGCGAGCCTGTCAAACCATAGCATACTTCGCACATGCATGACTGACCTGGGATGATTCCAGGGAAAATAAAACAATCTGTCTTGAACTCACGGCGGCAACTTGCACCAAATGCACATGAATTCGAGGAAGTCACTTCTTCCATCCAAGCATAAGCTTCATGAACGGAACACGAAGGCATTGCTTACAAAATTTTCAACACTAGGTTGGTGTTCAACATGAATCATGGGGGAGAAAAAATGCTGCTGATGGGCTCAACAGTAACTCATCGGAATTTCCATATCACTGGACTTCCGCCATCATGTGAACACGGTGATAGTATTGGTCAGACCAAAAGATGTAATGGTGTATGCTCGAGGGATCAACCACGAGTAAGACAACACTACGAATATCATTGATTCTGATTTGATTTGATGATAGCCCATACTCAAATCAAAGTTTTGACAAGACAATAGATCCAACAACTGATCACGGGGATCACTCGATGAAGATATCATCTTTCTTCAACACACACACACTCACACTCAAGGATATCCCTTAGTGATGAACTAAGTCGGACAAGCTTCCATCTTCCAACTCTCCAAGTTGTTGTTTAGCTTAACCAACTAGCTCGGGGTATCCAACACAGAATCTTGGAGATGGGTGGTTCGGAAGGAAACCAACATGATCACGAACTCAACATAGCGGTCAGGTGAAACCTGGTCATACTTCCGTGAAGATATTCGGAAAATCACGAACCACCAATACGTTACTAAGCTCGAGAACAATCTTGCTTTTCAGGGCAAGACGATATGATCACAAGAGCGAGGGATTGGCACAATCCTAACTCATTGATCGAGGAGTGCACCGGAAATAAGGAGTAGGTAGCACAATCTATCTTAGAGTGATGATTCAATAATCAGCACGCTAAGAATGAGGTTGTTGTCCATTTAACTACCAAGCAACGAAGTTGCTAGGCGTATAGATTTCACACATCGCGATTCACTTGTCAGCATTCCGGTTGCGACAACACGGAACCGAGGAATGAGTAATGATGGCGAGAAGTATCACTATGTCAAGAATTC
The DNA here is from genome assembly GCF_018294505.1 of Triticum aestivum. NCBI lineage: Eukaryota > Viridiplantae > Streptophyta > Magnoliopsida > Poales > Poaceae > Triticum > Triticum aestivum. The sequence goes on from NC_057804.1 coordinate 98,532,139, forward strand.
ATAAGAGGTGGTGCAATTCTCATGACAATCCTGACATAAAGAAGGTAATACTCCAAGGTAGAACAGACCAAAAACTGGATTAGCATTTTGATCTGCGGAGCACAACTATTTTAACCCAATCCTGGATATGGATGAGGTACTGGAGTTTGTTTCTCCTAGTCATCCTGAATAGAATGGCTTGACGGACCACAAGAATAATAGGCATCAAAGAACACGAATGCATGACATAAACTTGACTATCAACTGATAGACAAGGATTGGAATACAACTACAGAGGGACAACTCAAAGGAACATATATCTTTTTGAGTTGTGGATGCATAGGTTAGTATGTTGAACAAGTTCAACATATTTCTTCCGGATAACCCATGTAGAAAGGTTGAACTGGCAGAGTCACAATATTGAATGGAGAACTCATCGAGGCCACTCCTGTTGTGATCTTTTGATCCAACAAACTTCTGCCATAAGTGGTTCATAGTATTTGGAAGAAAGAAATACCACAAACTTCAAGGACTATCACAAAGGTTGCTAATAACCTAAAGGAACGAGCAGAAACTATCAACATGAAGCAAGTAGGGTGAATCTCGGGTTCAAAACCCAGGAGTAGAATACCTACTACTAAGTGGCATCACGGGATGCTTTCGAGAGTGACGGCCAGAATCATCACACTGGAAACACTGATCATGGCTAGACCACTAGATGATCCCCTAAAACACCTAGGGTCATAATATTAACTCCAACATATATGTCGAGGCAATAAAGTACCTCAACTCACTAATTTGTGTGATTAATCTGACCAAAAGGACATCAGGAACGGGAAGAAGGGATTTGCAAATGCATCAGACTATTTAGAGACCTGGGATGACTCGGATAGCATAACGGCTGTAAATGCTCAAAAAGATTGGAGACATGCTACAAAAATGGTGGCATAGCCACTCAGAAGCACAATATCAAGGTTTCGAGATCAACAGTTAGAAACTAAACAAAGGCTTAAATCCATCAATCCTATAAGTCTATGGATTAGTAACACGTTATCCTAATAGAAAGATGAGATAGCCTAGTTCCTTAACCCCGTAGGAAAGATATGATGACTCGGATCAGAAGGCATAAGGTAAAGAAGTAAAAAGTGCCTTACGTTCCTACCCACAATCAATTCCCTTACATATAACTAAAGCATTTCTAGACTCAACTTCGACCAGTTTGGCTTGGTAATCCTACAGGCAGTCAAGCTCTGATACCAAAGCTGTCAGGACCCCGATCCTAAGTCACACCGATCTAGCATGTAACACATCATATCACTTTGCGGCCTCACGCACGGTATTCCCACAGGTGCCACCTTACCTGGCCCGGGACCGTTTGCGCCTTTTGGCTCACGTATATGATAGTGCCGCTAGCATCCATATGACAAAGAACCCGGGCTGACAAGGCTAGTCGTGAACCCAAAGTGGCACTAACTTACAGGGACAGGCATACATGACCCAGCAACGAACGTGTCGGTCACCAGCGAGTGAATCCGGGCTGTAGCAACTAGGCTAGCAGGACTCCGGAGAATCCGGGCTGTAGCAGGCTAACAGGACTCCGGTAGACACCGCGTGACATTTCCCCGAAGGGACAGACACAGGAATGAAGAAGGACACATGCCGGCTAGCCTAAGTGTTCCAGAGTAGCAGCAAGCTACCAAGGCTCAGTGGAAGCACTAGGAGACATTTCCCGGTAAGAGAGGCTACCAAGGATAAACAACTAGATAGTCAGATCCCACACATACCAAGCATTTCAATATCATACACACAATATGCTCGATATGTGCAAATACAACATGGCATCACAACATGACTCTACGACTCAAGTATTTTATTCAATAGGCTCCGAGGAGCGAGATATTACAAACATGGGTCTCATGACCCAACACTCAGAGCATACAAGTCAAAGCACACACGGAAGCTTAACATGTCTGAGTACAGACATCTACAAATGAAAAAGGCTGAGAAGCCTGTCTATCTACCAGATCCTACCGAAGGCACAAGATCGTAGCTGAGGTAACAAGCTAAACGTCGAAGTCCACGCGGTACTACTAGCGAGACTGAAGTCTCTATGCAAAAACATAAATTAAGCAACATGAGTACAAATGTACCCAGCAAGACTTACATCAGATCTAACTACATATGCATCATTATCAACAAGGGGATGGTGGGGTTTAACTGCAGCAAGCCAGCTTTGACTCGGTGGCTATCCTGAACTACGACTGCAAGTAACTCTTTTGAGGTGGCGCACACGAGTCCACATATTCACCATAGCAATACACCACTATGGATCCGCTCCCGTCTCCCTACGAGAACGCTATCCATAGCACTCACGCTTATCTTGCGTATTTTAGAGTATCCACTTTCACTTGTCTATGAACTGTACAGGATACCCAGAAGTCCTTTACCGCGGACACGGCTATTCGAATAGATCATATTAACCCTGCAGGGGTGTACTTCTTCACACACGCTCTCACCACTTACCGCCGTTTACACGACATGTACTCGGCAACCTTCAAGCGGAAGCCCAGCGAGGGTGTCGGCCACGACCTGACTAACCACACAAGTCTCTCGTCCAGGTTTATCGCCTATTCGGGTTCCATCCGCAAGGAGATCCGGTCTGGGTGTCGGTCACGGCCCCAAACGATGTGAGCAGGGTTCCCAAGCCCACCATCCGGGTGCCACTTGGTACACCGTGCCACTGTGCCTAGTCTGTCCCAAGCCCACCTGTACCGGGGGCCACTTGGTAGACTACTAACACTACCTACAAACACCAGAAACTAGTTGCAACTCCTGGACAGAGATCGAGTTGATTAATAAGTCGAGAGAGCTTGGAGCGCCCGGAGCCCAATGTGTGGTAGTAACTGTTCATGGATCACAAACACAGAACTCAGTTCCTGAGGACGGCTTCAATGAGACAACCCACCATGTACTCCTACATGGCCTCTCACCGCTACCTTTACCAAATCGTGTTCACACACTTAGCTCACACACGGTAGGACATGTTCACACGCCTCTGATTCATCCCCGATGAATCAGACCTGACTCAACTCTAAGCAGTAGCAGGCATGACAAACAAGCATGAGTGAGTAGGCACATCAAGGCTCAAACAACTCCTACTCATGCTAGTGGGTTTCATCTATTTACTGTGGCAATGACAGGTCATGCAGAGGATAAGGGGTTCAGCTACCGCAGCAAGTAACAAATATGTCGTTGTTGTCCTAATGCAGTAAAAGAGAGCAGGAGCAAGAGAGTGGGATTTTATCGGAATGAACAAGGGGGTTTTGCTTTCCTGGCACTTCTGAAGATAGTATAGTTCTTCATCGGTGTCATCGAACTCATCATCGGAACAACGTCTACTGAGGGGGGACAAACACCGGCAACAAAGAAAGAACACAATCAATGCAATGCAACAATATGATGCATGAGTGTGACATGGCAATATGCTGTGGTTTGAGCTAATGCAACTAGCAACCAGATTAAATGAAGTTGGTTTGAATCAAAGATTCAAATTCAAACTCCATATGTGGATATTTAAATGCCATTTATATGATTTGTGTTAAACAACAGCTATGAGTTGCTCTAACATGCGTGAAAACGGTACAGATGGATAGATTGGATTTTTCTGATCATTTTTCATATATAAATTATTTCATTCTGAGTTATGGTTGATTTTATATGATTTTTAGAAGTGTAGGACATTTTCTGGAATTTCCTGAATTAAAATAAATCCAGAAAATACTTATTACTGCGTCAGCATTGCGTCAGTGGTCAAAGGGCACACCCAGGTCAAACTGACCTGTGGGCCCTGCGTGTCAGTAGTTGGTTTAACTAACTAAATTTAGTTAGCACTAATCCTGGATAGTTAGCAGGGCAGGCCCCACCTGTCATAGACTCAGGGGAGTCAACCTGGGCCCACCCAGTCAAGGTCAACGGGTCAAACCCGCCGGCGTTTAACCGCCGGCAAGGCCAGACGCGGCGGAGGAAGTGCAGATTCGCGCTCCGGCGATCAAATGGTCGGCGGAGACCACCTACGGGTAGCTGGGAGCAAGCCGAAGTGTTTGATGGCGGTGGTTGGGCTCGGGGTGGCCGGGAACATCGCCGGCGACGACCTTGGCGGTCGCCGGAGTTCGGCCGAGGTCGAACACGGCGCTAGAGGGCACGGCGAGGCGCGTGGAGTGGTGATACGGGTTCCTGCGAGTGCGGTGAGTGCGTTGGACATGGTGGTGTGGCCAGTGGGTGGCCGGAGTCACGTCGGCGACGAGCTCGGCGGCGGCACGTGCGGTGATGCTTCGTGCAGTCGCTACGGTGCTCGAGAGCGTGAATGGGGAGGGGGAGAAGGGTCAGTGGCTCACAGCGGTCACGACAACGTAGACGGCGGGGTCGGGGACGAGCTGATGCAGCGGCGACGATGAAGGGGATCTGCGGCGGTGCTCGGTGAAGTCGAGCTCGAAGATGAAGAAGCAGGGCGTGCGAGCGCTCGGGGCTCGGGCTGATCGACGGAGACAGCAACGGCGGAGCTGTTGGACACGGTGGCTCAGTACGGGGACGATGGTGGACGCGGTTTCACGGTGGCGCGGGCGCAGCAGCGTCGGCCATGGCGGAGGGAGAGCGAGAGGGAGAGGCAGGGAAGCGAGTGAGGTGTCTGCGGGGTCGGGGCGGCAACGTGGAGCTCACCCATGTGTCCAGGGCGCGGGCGGCAAGCAGGTGGCGCCGTGGCGAGCTCGCGCTCGTCGGCGTCACCTCTGTGCCTGCCTGGCGAGGACGAAGCAGCTGGCTGGCATGGGCCAGCACAGTGCTGGGCCTGCCAGGTGGGCTGCGGCCAGGTAAGTGGCCCAGGTAAAATCCCTCTCTCTCTTTTATTTATTGTTTCTGTTTTCTATTATTTTTGTATCTGTTGGGCTTTATTAAAAATATCTAGGCACTTCCAAAAATCATGAAACTAATCATGGCTACTGTTCAGAATATATCCAACAGTAAACATTTTAGTTTATCACTATTTGAGCATTTAAAATATTTTGTAGTATTTAAATGCCCAAAATCAAATACAATATGATTTAATTCAAAAATCCAGAAATGACCTAGAAATATGTTCATCATTTTTGGCAGAGGTTTTCACCTTTATCAGAAATCATGAACATTTCCAAAGGGCATTTTGGGTTCATTGAAAATATTTCATTTTAATCCTAGTTGGATTCTTTCTGATGCTATGGTTTAAACAATCCCCATTTCAGGTTTAACTGAAATTTAAACATGATGCAACACATGACTAGCTGGCTCAGAGAAAACCAGAAGCAAGGGATGTGACAGCTCAGCCCTACTAAACGTGAATCTCGTCCCGAGATTCAAGCGTAGGGTAAGATGAAGGGGGATCACAAACTAACATAATCTTCACGATCCAGGTGGCACTTCAAAGAACGTTGATTCGATCACCATCATTGCCTTGAAGTCTTGCTCTGAGAACTCCATCCAACATGACAACGAGAAGAAAGGAAAATTCTAGAAGAATCGATCTTCTCAAAGATCGAGCAACTCACGGAATGAGGCATAGAACCATCTCTCGGGTTAAGACACAAAGCACACACCTAGAGGGATGGAGTGGAACAGATGACAAGGGCTCTCTAGGTTGACAACAATTCCACACTTAGGAGGTGGTGAACGGTTGTCAACGTAGCGAGGAGTTGAGTTGCCATGATACCATAACGAGACATCTTGGGGATGGTGACTCGTAGATATATCCCCTTAGGTGGCAAAAAGAATTACCTTTGATTCAGAGATCATTGAAACTCTTCATACCAGCTTAAGGCAATTCTCGAGCGATCGTTTGGAGGGTTTCGGTAGAATGGCATACCCGGATTAGAAAAGATGATGTTGGTTACCTTGTTGAAAACAACACAAGGGATGATTTTAGTAACTGGGGAGAAGCTCAATAGTAGAGAGTGAGTCCACTGTTTGAAAAGTTATAGCATAACCGAGGAAACTGAGAGCAATCCCAGTTAGTGTCGATGATAACACCTAGCGCTTGCGCGTGCTCTCAAGAACTTGAGCATTTCCATATCCATCAAGGTTTTACCAATATCCGTGTCAAGGATCCTGGCAACACAACATACTACCATGATGGCTAGTGATGGACGATGCAGATGCATAGGAAGATATAGCTTCTCAGATTTCACCTTAGCGAGGCCAAGGAAACAGAATCTGGATGATCGACCGAGAGACATTTAGCACTCCGCTTCTAATGTTCTCCTTGATGTGCTAGTGTATCCCATTCATATGGTTTGATATCTAGCACATCAAGTAAAGGTCGGACTTCGGGAACACAAAAATCCATAAGGAACCACTAGGTAATAAATCCTACGAAATCCTTATGGGGAGGTGGCCAACTTCTTCAATCAAGATACTACAATAATAGGTCTTCCGGCTGGGTGTGTTGGCCACGACATCCACTTTACCGGTTTTCAAGGGACCGATATTATAGTTCTTGGGAAAACATTCCAACCATCATGTCTGCCTGAGATTCAGATCTGGTTGGTGTCAGGATATTCCAGACTCATTGAGTCTAGAAAGAAAAATGAAATTTTGCAACACAAATCGACGAGATGACGTTGCGAGATTCCCGGGGAATGAACTACAATAGCAAGCTCCAAAACATGAGCTGGTTCTGCTAGAACATGTGGACACGTTGTCCGAGACAAGCATGACCACATGGTAGTCTTATAATAAAACACTACCGAGTTCTGGTTGGGAAACCATCATTGCGGATAACGAAGTCCTTGCAGAAGGCATGCTCTTAAGAAGGAACTTCTTCTCCTTGAACAAATCAGTCAGTGGCTTGGTGTGCTAGGGACACATATGGAATGAAGGTTGCGAGCCTGTCAAACCATAGCATACTTCGCACATGCATGACTGACCTGGGATGATTCCAGGGAAAATAAAACAATCTGTCTTGAACTCACGGCGGCAACTTGCACCAAATGCACATGAATTCGAGGAAGTCACTTCTTCCATCCAAGCATAAGCTTCATGAACGGAACACGAAGGCATTGCTTACAAAATTTTCAACACTAGGTTGGTGTTCAACATGAATCATGGGGGAGACAAAATGCTGCTGATGGGCTCAACAGTAACTCATCGGAATTTCCATATCACTGGACTTCCGCCATCATGTGAACACGGTGATAGTATTGGTCAGACCAAAAGATGTAATGGTGTATGCTCGAGGGATCAACCACGAGTAAGACAACACTACGAATATCGTTGACTCTGATTTGATTTGATGATAGCCCATACTCAAATCAAAGTTTTGACAAGACAATAGATCCAACAACTGATCACGGGGATCAGTCGATGAAGATATCATCTTTCTTCAACACACACACACTCACACTCAAGGATATCCCTTAGTGATGAACTAAGTCGGACAAGCTTCCATCTTCCAACTCTCCAAGTTGTTGTTTAGCTTAACCAACTAGCTTGGGGTATCCAACACAGAATCTTGGAGATGGGTGGTTCGGAAGGAAACCAACATCATCACGAACTCAACATAGCGGTCAGGTGAAACCTTGTCATACTTCCGAGAAGATATTCGGAAAATCATGAACCACCGATACGTTACTAAGCTCGAGAACAATCTTGCTTTTCAGGGCAAGACGATATGATCACAAGAGCGAGGGATTGGCACAATCCTAACTCATTGATCGAGGAGTGCACCGGAAATAAGGAGTAGGTAGCACAATCTATCTTAGAGTGATGATTCAATAATCAGCATGCTAAGAATGAGGTTGTTGTCCATTTAACTACATTAGGTTGCTAATAACCTAAAGGAACGAGCAGAAACTATCGCAAAGGTTGCTAATAACCTAAAGGAACGAGCAGAAACTATCAACATGAAGCAAGTAGGGTGAATCTCGGGTTCAAAACCCAGGAGTAGAATACCTACTACTAAGTGGCATCACGGGATGCTTTCGAGAGTGACGGCCAGAATCATCACACTGGAGACACAGATCATGGCTAGACCACTAGATGATCCCCTAAAACACCTAGGGTCATAATATTAACTCCAACATATATGTCGAGGCAATAAAGTACCTCAACTCACTAATTTGTGTGATTAATCTGACCAAAAGGACATCGGGAACGGGAAGAAGGGATTTGCAAATGCATCAGACTATTTAGAGACCTGGGATGACTCGGATAGCATAACGGCTGTAAATGCTCAAAAAGATTGGAGACATGCTACAAAAATGGTGGCATAGCCACTCAGAAGCACAATATCAAGGTTTTGAGATCAACAGTTAGAAACTAAACAAAGGCTTAAATCCATCAATCCTATAAGTCTATGGATTAGTAACACGTGATCCTAATAGAAAGATGAGATAGCCTAGTTCGTTAACCCCGTAGGAAAGATATGATGACTCGGATCAGAAGGCATAAGGTAAAGAAGTAAAAAGTGCCTTTCGTTCCTACCCACAATCAATTCCCTTACATATAACTAAAGCATTTCTAGACTCAACTTCGACCAGTTTGGCTTGGTAATCCTACAGGCAGTCAAGCTCTGATACCAAAGTTGTCAGGACCCCGATCCTAAGTCACACCGATCTAGCATGTAACACATCATATCACTTTGCGGCCTCACGCACGGTATTCCCACGGGTGCCACCTTACCTGGCCCGGGACCGTTTGCGCCTTTTGGCTCACGTATATGATAGTGCCGCTAGCATCCATATGACAAAGAACCCGGGCTGACATGGCTAGTCGTGAACCCAAAGTGGCACTAACTTACAGGGACAGGCATACATGACCCAGCAACGAACGTGTCGGTCACCAGCGAGTGAATCTGGGCTGTAGCAACTAGGCTAGCAGGACTCCGGAGAATCCGGGCTGTAGCAGGCTAACAGGACTCCGGTAGACACCGCGTGACATTTCCCCGAAGGGACAGACACAGGAACGAAGAAGGACACATGCCGGCTAGCCTAAGTGTTCCGGAGTAGCTGCAAGCTACCAAGGCTCAGTGGAAGCACTAGGAGACATTTCCCGGTAAGAGAGGCTACCAAGGATAAACAACTAGATAGTCAGATCCCACACATACCAAGCATTTCAATATCATACACACAATATGCTCAATATGTGCAAATACAACATGGCATCACAACATGACTCTACGACTCAAGTATTTTATTCAATAGGCTCCGAGGAGCGAGATATTACAAACATGGGTCTCATGACCCAACACTCAGAGCATACAAGTCAAAGCACACGCGGAAGCTTAACATGTCTAAGTACAGACATCTACAAATGAAAAAGGCTGAGAAGCCTGTCTATCTACCAGATCCTACCGAAGGCACAAGATCGTAGCTGAGGTAACAAGCTAAACGTCGAAGTCCACGCGGTACTACTAGCGAGACTGAAGTCTCTCTGCAAAAACATAAATTAAGCAACGTGAGTACAAATGTACCCAGCAAGACTTACATCAGATCTAACTACATATGCATCATTATCAACAAGGGGATGGTGGGGTTTAACTGCAGCAAGCCAGCTTTGACTCGGTGGCTATCCTGAACTACAACTGCAAGTAACTCTTTTGAGGTGGCGCACACGAGTCCACATATTCACCATACCAATACACCACTATAGATCCGCTCCCGTCTCCCTACGAGAACGCCATCCATAGCACTCACGCTTATCTTGCGTATTTTAGAGTATCCACTTTCACTTGTCTATGAACTGTACAGGCAACCCAGAAGTCCTTTACCGCGGACACGGCTATTCGAATAGATCATATTAACCCTGCAGGGGTGTACTTCTTCACACACGCTCTCACCACTTACCGCCGTTTACACGACATGTACTCGGCAACCTTCAAGCGGAAGCCCAGCGAGGGTGTCGGCCACGACCTGACTAACCACACAAGTCTCTCGTCCAGGTTTATCGCCTATTCGGGTTCCATCCGCAAGGAGATCCGGTCGGGGTGTCGCTCATGGCCCCAAACAATGTGAGCAGGGTTCCCAAGCCCACCATCCGGGTGCCACTTGGTACACCGTGCCACTGTGCCTAGTCTGTCCCAAGCCCACCTGTACCGGGGGCCACTTGGTAGACTACTAACACTACCTACAAACACCAGAAACTAGTTGCAACTCCTGGACAGAGATCGAGTTGATTAATAAGTCGAGAGAGCTTGGAGCGCCCGGAGCCCAATGTGTGGTAGTAACTGTTCATGGATCACAAACACAGAACTCAGTTCCTGAGGACGGCTTCAATGAGACAACCCACCATGTACTCCTACATGGCCTCTCACCGCTACCTTTACCAAATCGTGTTCACACACTTATCTCACACACGGTAGGACATGTTCACACGCCTCTGATTCATCCCCGATGAATCAGACCTGACTCAACTCTAAGCAGTAGCAGGCATGACAAACAAGCATGAATGAGTATGCACATCAAGGCTCAAACAACTCCTACTCATGCTAGTGGGTTTCATCTATTTACTGTGGCAATGACAGGTCATGCAGAGGATAAGGGGTTCAGCTACCGCAGCAAGTAACAAATATGTCGTTGTTGTCCTAATGCAGTAAAAGAGAGCAGGAGCGAGAGAGTGGGATTTTATCGGAATGAACAAGGGGGTTTTGCTTGCCTGGCACTTCTGAAGATAGTATAGTTCTTCATCGGTGTCATCGAACTCATCATCGGAACAACGTCTACTGAGGGGGGACAAACACCGGCAACAGAGAAAGAACACAATCAATGCAATGCAACAATATGATGCATGAGTGTGACATGGCAATATGCTGTGGTTTGAGCTAATGCAACTAGCAACCAGATTAAATGAAGTTGGTTTGAATCAAAGATTCAAATTCAAACTCCATATGTGGATATTTAAATGCCATTTATATGATTTGTGTTAAACAGCAGCTATGAGTTGCTCTAACATGCATGAAAATGGTACAGATGGATAGATTGGATTTTTCTGATCATTTTTCATATATAAATTATTTCATTCTGAGTTACGGTTGATTTATATGATTTTTAGAAGTTTAGGATATTTTCTGGAATTTCCTGAATTAAAATAAATCCAAAAAATACTTATTACTACGTCAGCATTGCGTCAGTGGTCAAAGGGCACGTCCAGGTCAAACTGACCTGTGGGCCCTGCGTGTCAGTAGTTGGTTTAACTAACTAAATTTAGTTAGCGCTAATCCTGGATAGTTAGCTGGGCAGGCCCCACTTGTCATAGACTCAGGGGAATCAACCTGGGCCCACCCGGTCAAGGTCAACGGGTCAAACCCGCCGGCGTTTAACCCCCGGCGAGGCCAGACGCGGCGGAGGAAGTGTAGATTCGCGCTCCGGCGACCAAATGGTCGGCAGAGACCACCTACGGGTAGCTGGGAGCAAGCCGCAGTGTTTGGTGGCGGTGGTTGGGCTCGGTGTGGCCGGGAACGTCGCCGGCGATGACCTTGGCGGTTGCCAGAGTTCGGCCGAGGTCGAACACGGCGCTAGAGGGCACGGCGAGGCGCGTGGAGTGGTGATACGGGTTCCTGTGAGTGCGGTGAGTGCGTTGGACATGGTGGTGTGGCCAGTGGGTGGCCGGAGTCACGTCGGCGACGAGCTCGGCGGTGGCACGTGCGGCGATGCTTCGTGCAGTCGCTACGGTGCTCGAGAGCGTGAACGGGGAGGGGGAGAAGGGTCAGTGGCTCACAGCGGTCACGACAACGTAGACGGCGGGGTCGGGGACGAGCTGATGCAGCGGCGACGACGAAGGGGATCTGCGGCGGTGCTCGGTGAAGTCGAGATCGAAGAGGAAGAAGCAGGGCGCGCAAGCGCTCGGGGCTCGGGCTGATCGACGGAGACGGCGACGGCGGAGCTGTTGGACATGGTGGCTCAGTACAGGGACAATGGTGGACGCGGTTTCACGGTGGTTCGGGCGCAGCAGCGTCGGCCATGGCGGAGGGAGAGCGAGAGGGAGAGGCAGGGAAGCGAGTGAGGTGTCTGCGGGGTCGGGGCGGCAACATGGAGCTCACCCATGTGTCCAGGGTGCGGGCGGCAAGCAGGTGGCGCCGTGGCAAGCTCGCGCTCGTCGGCGTCACCTCTGTGCCTGCCTGGCGAGGACGAAGCAGCTGGCTGGCATGGGCCAGCACAGTGCTGGGCCTGCCAGGTGGGCTGCGGCCAGGTAAGTGGCCCAGGTAAAATCCCTCTCTCTCTTTTATTTATTGTTTCTGTTTTATATTATTTCTGTATCTGTTGGGCTTTATTAAAAATATCTAGGCACTTCCAAAAATCATGAAACTAATCATGGCTACTGTTCAGAATATATCCAACAGTAAACATTTTAGTTTATGACTATTTGAGCATTTAAAATATTTTATAGTATTTAAATGCCCAAAATCAAATACAATATGATTTAATTCAAAAATCCAGAAATGACCTAGAAATATGTTCATCATTTTTGGCAGAGGTTTTCACCTTTATCAGAAATCATGAACATTTCCAAAGGGCATTTTGGGTTCATTGAAAATATTTCATTTTGATCCTAGTTGGATTCTTTCTGATGCTAGGGTTTAAACAATCCCCATTTCAGGTTTAACTGAAATTTAAACATGATGCAACACATGACTAGCTGGCTCAGAGCAAACCAGAAGCTAGGGATGTGACAATTTAGCAATTTGAGAGCAAGATTACAACAATCTATAGCAAGCCATAAATACAACCAGGGACATGGATGTACATAGAATGACATGTGTAACAAAACATCCTTAGTGAACATCTCCAGATTATGCATAGAATGACTTGTAGCAGCAGGTTTACATAGCATCACGAAGTAACAGATTCAGACTAGCAAAACAGCAACAACAAGTACCCTACTTAACAAGCTTGATGCACTCACTACAAGACTCACAAAAATACATGGATTGCACCCCTGTAAATATGGCATGATGTAGTTCAAAACACATGTAGAGCTCATGCTCATAAGATGCACAGACAAAATGCAACGAAGAAGACAAATCATCAAGTTATAACAGACAGCAGCCAACATCATATAGCACTCTTGCAACGACTATTAGGGCATCAAGTGTTGGGGAACGTAGCAGAAATTCAAAATTTTCCTACGTGTCACCAAGATCTATCTATGGAGAAACCAGCAACGAGGGGAAGGAGAGTGCATCTACATAACGCTAGGGTTATAAACGAAGTTTGTATGTGGTTACCGAATGTTGTTCGGAGTCCTGGATGAGATCCCGGACGTCACGAGGAGTTCCGGAATGGTCCGGAGGTAAAGATTTATATATGGGAAGTCCTGTTTTGGACACCGGAAGAGTTTCGGGGTTTATCGGTAATGTATCGGGACCACCGGGAGGGTCCCGGGGGTCCACCAAGTGGGGCCACCGGCCCCGGAGGCTTGTATGCGCCTAGAGTGGAAAGGGACCAGCCCCAGAGTGGGCTGGTGCGCCTCCCACCCTTGCCCAAGGCGCAGCTAGGAGGGGAGAGGGGAAACCCTAGGCGCAGATGGGCCTATAGGCCCACCCTAGGGCGCGCCCCCTCTCTCCCCCTCTTGGCCGCCCCCTCCAAGTCCCATCTAGGGCTGGCCGCACCCCTTGGGGTGGGAAACCCTAAAGGGGGCATGGTGTTTTGCTGCCCACGGTGTATGAACGGGGCTGACTGGTAGGGCGGTTGTGTCACGTCTGATGTTAGTTACACATCTGCCCCTATTTAAAATATTATCCTACATCGATTTTGGACGAGGAGAGTTTGTTTTGCCGCCCACCGTGTATGAATGGGGAAATTGAGGAAGAGACACATGTCTTTCGGACGAGCTTGAATCAAATGTGTTTTGCCGCCCACATTTGGCGCCCACCGTGTCTGAATGGGCTCAGAGGCCGTCGTGTCACGTCTGATTGAAGTTACTAGTCTACCCCTATTGACAGCAGTGTAAATCTGGTCGATAAGGATGTCAAGTGTCAGTGGTAGATAGTAATTTCCATCTCGCAAACACTTGCTTCGGGCAGCCCACAAATTACAGTGGGTGTTTAGCCGCTTCGTTCAAAACTTGGGAGAATTAGCATTCACGTCTTCCCTGGGCCCTGGCAAACTAAATTCAAATCCAATTTGTATTCGATTATGAATATCCATAGATAATTATACGTTTTGTTATTTATTTCTTCAAAACCACAACAAAGATTTATTCCACCTTTATATATGATTATGATTTAGAAATGCCATGATCTTCAAATTCAGTAGGTTGGATACACTCTGAGTCAAACAGTTATTTCATCCAATACAATATGCTCACACGAAAAACAGTTCACCTTATGTCAATCATACAAGTGCTGAGGATTACCTCGCCTAAAAAATCTAGATCATTACAACACATGGATAACATAGGGGGTCTTGCAACATAATCCATTCAGAGACATGACACAACATGCAAGTACAATAATCTAATGACAAATTCAACTGGTATCTAAAGAAGAACCGGGATTACCTTGGGCTTCAGATAGCAGAAATAGCAGGACCTCCTCCGTCTTCAAAAGCAACATTCTTACTTCCTCCAATTCTTGGGTTGCTTGCATAATGCATGCTGCTAATTCCGTAATTTCTAGCCTCAAGATAAAGATTACCTCATTCATGGCAGCCACACCATCTCTTTCTGCCTCTAGTAGAGCCTCAAGCACTATAATATATGTGCTCAGACTGCTCTCCGGCGGTGTTGCCTCTGAACTGCTACCATCTGGTAACATGGATGGCGCACTGCTTCCACAAATAGACTCTGGGGTTGTACATTGTGTCCTAGTGTGAACGGCATCCTGAAAGGTTTCCGCTGGACATAAGTAAGAGATAGTTATCATATGATCCAAATAGTAAGCTTACATGGTAAACGACGGACGAATTATTGCTGAGCATGGCAAACTATATTTAAATGGTTCAAAGCAGCACCAGCCAAAAAGAAATTAAAATGGTAAGATGAAACTAGGGATGTAAGTGGCAAATAAACGACATCCGCTAGTCCCATCTAGTTAGTTTTTGCTACCTCCCTAGTTCATTTTCCTCAAAAAACAAAAACTCTTTTGAACTATCATACCACTAGTGGACTTTAATCAGGATTAAACAGGGCCCAGTTGACATCCCTAGTTGAAGGGAGTGTACCACCGCTATATTTAAGTTGCCAACGCATCTAAGCAGTTGAAATAATCTGAGAAAGCACTTAACAGTGTGGCCTCATATAAACTACAAAGACAGTCTTGTGATGAAGTTGAGAGGAAAAGTTAAGGACTCAAATAGGCATGCATTTCTTTATGATATTACAGCTGGCACTGCTGACATATTGGCCAACTCAGGTATAGCGTAACAACAAACAAGCATTCGAATCAAGCAATACAGCAAAGCAGACAACTGAACTATTTGTAATTCGGTAGGATTACAGGTTGAGGGCACAAGCCAAGAAAGCAGCCCACTCGCATTACATTTCACATGTACTAAAACACACTAGCTTACCATATGTTGCTGTGAAGCCTCGCTGCTGTTGCAATGTTCTTTGAAGATATCGTCAGCATCCCGTGGTTGCAAATCTAGTTGTTGTAGTTTATTCTGCACCCTCTATTTAGGTAAAATTAATTTTAATCGCATGCACTGGTCCAAATTGATCATCAATGGTTCATCTAAACTAATGAAAGAAGGGTGTGTGCATACACAACAATATATCTGCTTCCCTCTATTTTTATGCTTGTTCGAGGTGCCAGCCCCAAAAGAACAAATATTTTGCTTGATGGGGTTGGCAGCTCCATAATTAATAGAAGCATCAAATTAGTCATGCAACTTGGTAAGATCAAGAACACACAAACAAGTAATGAACAGAGGCTCGGAGCAGTGATGTAATAGCTAGCATCAGAAAATGTAGGGTAAAACGAACAAAAAGCAGCGGAACCACATGCTAGTTTGCTGATGTGTAATTAAGCATAGAGAACATTAAGCAGTCTGATGGAACCAACACGTGGCATCAGAACAAAACTAAAGCATATTAACTATATGTGCACTGGTATGTAATTTAGCACATGTAACATGTTCGCTGCCAGAAGTATGGCCCTACAGGTGCAAGCAGAATAAAGCGTCTCATGAAAAACTGAATGATGCCCTGAGGAAATTCAAAGGTGTGGTGCTTATGCTAGGAAAGTGAATGTAGGCGCTGGCCGTTGGATAATAGTACTTGATTCTCGGTGGCGTATGGGTATCGTTGTCATGCTTGATAGCTACAGATCGTCGATGGTGCTCGTGTTGCGGTTGAGTTTGGGCCGGCTGTCGCGTCGCTGAAGTGGCTCTGGTGCTACGGTTGCGGCGCCTGTCGACATACAAGAAAGCTCATCTGTGGTAAGTGAAGAGTTGCATGATAAATAGAAAAAAAAGGAATACAAATTGAAATAACCTGATGAGGCTGCGGTGTCGGTAAAGCAGGGCCGGTGGAGTTGAATATGGCGTCCGTGGAGCAGGTCTGGTGCTGTGGACGAAGGCTTCAGCGGGCGCATTGTACAGTGCTTTCAGTGAGCCGGATCTGTTGGGCGGACGAGGGCTTGTATGAAGGGCCAGCGAAGGGGCGGACGAGGGAGTCAGTGAAGGGCCTACGCTGTGGTGGACGAGGGCGCCGGTTAAGCAGATCCGGTGCAGTGGACCATGATGGTGGTCAAGGAGATCCGGAGCGGTGGACAAGCCAGTCGTTGAAGCGGCTCCGGTGAAGTGGTGAGTTGGCAGTTGGGGGTTCAAGGTGCGGAAGGTAGATCCGGCGGGGTGTGAGGTCCACCGCTGCGGCGGAGGACTACATTCGGTGGCTTGCCGTGGTTGGGGGGTCGGGGAGGGGAAGGGGAGGGGCTCTGGGGAGAATGTTGGGGGCAAAGAGGGGAAAACAATGGAGTTACCAAAGCAGCCCTTTGCTGTTCATGTGGAAGGGTAAAACTGGAATATCGCAGGGCTAAACTTTCGGGCGCGTGATATTTCGATATGAGCGGGAAGTTTGAAAGCTTTTGGTGCCTAAAATTATAAGTATTCTTCTCTCATACGGCCGACTATGATATCATGGCCGACAATTTGTTTGTTTTACATGCAAAAAAATGTGCATGTTTTGAAAATCAATGTCTCCAACTCGAAACTTAGATTGTCCATTCAATTCAAATATGGATCATTGAGCTACTACAAGCAAATACCATCATACGGTCCAATTCAAATGAAATTCCAAATGTGTTTATCCTAAATATGATGACAAAAGCAAAAATGTGTATGTGTATGAATAAAGTGGATGATAATAAAGTTTGAACATGCCCGTATGTGTATATCTCTAGGTTTGATATATGAATTTGAAATCACGAAATCCCGGCTTAAAAATGTACCTCCGTTTAAATGAATTACAAACTGTGACAATATCTCAATCATAGTATATCACGCATATCACGCATCAAGGTATATCAAGGTATATCACGCATGTTTGTAATTCTTAGGTTTGTAATTCTGGTACATCAAGGTATATCACGCATGTTCAAAAGTATCGTTATCTCATAGTACAAACTGTGAAACAAATTGATCAACCATGAGTGACAATATCTCAATTACACTAATATCTGAAGTCAACCCCCCCCCCCACCACCACTACACACACACATAGAGAAGTCGTTCTCTCCCCCAAACACCAACACACGAGCACATTAACACCCCTCTCTCTTCTAAAGTCCGGACCCCAACATAGGTCTCTATCACTTTGTCTCTCGGGCATGCACACATCTCTTCCCTCACTCTCTAGGTCTCCCGCTATCTCTCTTACCCAATCACACGCACTATGTAGAGTATATATTTCCCATACACACAAAACGTCGCCCCCAAACGTCTATCTCCCTAGTTATGTGGTTCTCGCGCACTCACCTCACACACCACCCCCACTGCAAACAAGCACACTTTGTCTCCTTGTGCACCACTCTACTCTTTCTATCTCTCCCACATGTGGACCCGCCCCAGCTCCTCCCTGTATACATATATGTCGTGACTCTTTGCATAGCTCCCTAATGTATAATCGTTCTCGATTTCGCACATTGTTCTCTACACCATCTATTCTAGATCTCTCATGAAGTCCCTATCACACACACGATGACTCGCTTCCCTTGCGTCTCTGTTCATAGGCCAATTTTGAACAACATCAACATTGTCTCCCTATCTATACGCCATTTATGGACACAAACGACCCCTCTCGCCCCCTCTCTTCCTCTCTATCTCTCTCCGTCGCTAGCTCTTCCTTTCTCTCGCTCTCACACCCCTCTCCCACACACACACTCGATGTCTCTTCCAAATAGTCTGCTCCCCCCGCCCGAACCCGTGTTATCCCGCTACTACACATGTCACACCATTCCCCCTTCCCTTATACTAGGTTGGTCTCTCTACTCCACATACACTCCCTCCCTCTCACACACAAACACGTGCACAAACACACACAGACACGCACAAACACCCATTTATCTGGATCCTCATGCCATGTCCACATGTGTATCTCACACACTCACTCTCTAATTATGTATATGTGTCTCCATGTTACACAACACAAAGCCCCATGTACATGTCTCTCTCTATCCTCCACACACATAGACACAAAGAATCTGTTATCATTGCCTCAGTCTCTAACACATCACGCACGCACACTGTCTCTCTCTCTCTCTCTCTCTCTCGCAGACACACTCAACAAGGGTTTCCCCGTGAATAACTTACCGTCTATTCATCAACAGTCGTGGCAATACGGCGAACACGAGACGTGAAAAATAATAAATCTACACGTGCTTAGACCACCTAGTATGACTACTAGGACTAGACCAAGCCAAAAAGCGCGCAGCCATCACCCCCTCCTTGTCGGCGACGGGAAAATCTTTGTTTTACATAGTCGAGAAGTCATTGTGCTAAGGCCCCACATGCCGAGGCGTTGAATAGAATGTAGATGCTAGTTTACGGAAGCAAGTATCGATAATACGTTTGTATCTCCATACTTATATTTCTTCTCTTATAAAAAACCAAGTTGGTGATGATGGTACGTGTGCCATCTTGCAATATAGACCATCCGATCTATATCTGACGGATAGAAATTAAACTAAAAGATACCCGCACCCCTCTCCACATTTGCAGACAAGGCCTTCCCTCGTTCATCATTATCTCCAACAAACCTCATTGTTGAGCAATTAAGAAAGGAAGCCTCTGGAACAAACTGGCCTAGTGGCCGCTGCCGGCGTCGTCAATCCCCATGCCTCCGCTCAGTCCCCCACCAACCACCACCACACCCCACTCCTCTTCACCTTATCTCATATTTCTCGAGATATCATTAGTTTTTACACATGGGATTACTCCCGCAAGGGTCAATCACAACAAGTGTTTTATAAAAAATGCATCTTAATGTTCCGTGCAATGCACGGATATTGCTAGTACTCCTAAACAAGACTAAGTTGGTGATGTTGGTGTGTTTGCCATCCGTCGTTTCTTACCATTAGATCTACATCTAACGATTGTGAGGTAAGTTGTTGCCTTTTCTCACCAACATCCCACTTGTCTACCAATTTGTAGAAAAAACCATAATTAGTATCTTAAAACCAACCACATCCCTCCCTGACCTTACCAAAACAGCCCAAGGAATATATTCTAATTGAAACATAATATATCTCTAGTGACATATGTATATCAAAATTAGAGTGTTTTGTACCAAGTTTGTGAATAAGTATTATTCTAATTATGATTTGTTGCAACGGACATGAACATTGCTAGTATTTCCAAACATGCATTTTTTCCTAGTATTCCATAGTTTCGAGTTTTCCATCAAGATATTAGTCACTCATGGTTGGTATTTACTTTCAATCATGTACACATATGCGCTATGTAACTAGCCTTGCTTATTGGCTTCCAAAGCTTAACTTTCACTCCTACTTACAATATGTAGAGTATTTAACAAAAAACTACCACTTTCAACCAGCCCTAGGAAGAATCTATTGTACAAAAAATAGCAAAAACATACCCAAAATTTCTTAATCCACGCCAAAAACTACTACCTAGTACTCCTACCAATTAGGTTCATTTAAACCCATTTATGACAGGGTTGGCCCACACGTCCGTGCTGACGAGGCAGCTTAAACCAACACATTTTGTTTGACTGTTGACACGAGGGACCCACATCTGACCTTCTATCCTGTTATTCCCCCTCAAATCATTATTTTTCCTGAACAGTACTGATGCGTGTTCATCGGTGGCGCCGGTGATGAGCGAGTTGGCCGCCGCTCCGCCGGACGGGCCGAACACCGCGCTGGCCTCCGCACGGGTTGGCAGGCTGGCCCGAGCGTGACTCACGAGCGAGCAAGCCGCCGTGCTGGCCTTCGCTCAAGCCAGATGGCTGGCCTTAGCGCAGCGCGCGCGAGCAAGCCGCCGCGCTGCCGTGCCAATCTAGCTAGCAAACCTTGCAGACAAGCAGCTAGACGGAGCTATCTTGGCTAGCTAGCAGCCGCGAGCGCCGGACGGAGCTGGCATCCGGGCTGCCGCAACATGGGCTCCACACCGCCGGCGGTTTTGACCTCGCCTTCTGCCGGCGGCGGTAGCTGCGTCCCATGGCCGAGGATGACTAGTTAGATGGGCCGGAGGTAGGAGGCCACTTGAGGATTTTTGTTGGTAAGAGCATGTACAATGGTTGATAAGGTAGTCTTATCTTTAGTCTGCCACGTATGCAAGTGGTAGTAGTTTCTTGGCATTTTAGTGGTTTCTTGCATTATAGGGGTTTCTTGTAAGGAACAATGTACGTACTACTAGCGACAAAAGGCGATTCTAGGTTGTGTTGTACTCCAACGAGTACTACTAGTGGTCGCGGGAGTGTATACCTCGTTTTGTGGGTTCGATCCCGCCGAATGCACGGCGGCCTTTTTTAAATAGTACTACTACACTTTGCTGCGAGCCAATATTTTACATGGGTAGTTTGAGTTTTGAAGTCAAATCGACGTGCGGCCCCACAATCTGGGTGCACTGGATAGCCTAGCCACGTGAATGGGTTTTCCTTCCCAGCATCCCGTGGCTCGCGTGCTCGCCCTAGCCGCACCTTGCTTGCAGCTTCCTCATCAGCTAGTAGCATATTTAAACTACCGCCTCCCAATTAAGCCCGAGGAGCCGGAAAAGCCTGGCGGGGCATTGGGAACTGTGCAATATGGCTCTGCACATAAAGTGCTCTACTACTACTCTGTAGCTTGTGGCGTTGCACGCATGGACTTCACTCCATTATTGGCTCTACTATAAAAGAAATTCCTATTGACGTGTTTTTTTGAATCGGAGGCAAAAGCTTTGCTTCATCTCTTCATAAAGAAGGAACTACTAACAAAGTTCGATGAGATCCATTACACCTCCACAAATGGAAGCGAAAATCCTAGTCTCGCTGTATCAAATAACTCAAATGTTCTGCCCCCGTAGTAACCGTCGCTGATAAACAGGCTGCTAGTGTGTGCGTGAGAGGAGCGGCTGAGTAGGCCAGCTACGTGAGGGGAGCGGCTGCATAGAGCACCTAGAGTACACACTAGGCCACTACATAGGTGTACTTTCCCTGCATTGATAGTACAATGATGGTTCTAGAGAACAGTAGTACCCTCCACTTCCAACTGTAGCTCCTTGGCCCTGAGATTCAAGAGTTCAAAACTGGTGCACTATACTAGAACTAGACAAGAAGTATAGTACATCTCACTACTAGTTGAGAAAATTAGTACTAGTACTGCTACAGTACGAGTACGTACTCCTCCGTCACATAATGTAAGACATTTTTTTACACTAGTTGGCGTGTACAAAAAATGGCAAAAACATACCCAAAATTTCTTAATCCACGCCAAAAACTAATACCTAGTGCCAAAAATTTCTTACTAGTGCTATTATTTACAGTATAATGCAATCCATAACGTTCCATAATGCTAGTACTAGTAGTAAATAATAGCCTCACCCCTTCACTGAGGAACGATCTACAGTTGGAAGGGACGAGGCCCTGCGGTTACTATGCTCTTATCTCCTCCTCGCCAGTTCCCCTCCCTCGAAGAGAAGGCAGTTCATCGCTGCTCCCATGGATTCGCCAGACGGTTCTCCTCCTCGTCGGGGCTGGGAGACCTTGGACGATGATCCTATGGGAGAAATCGCACGCTGCTCCAACGTCCTCACCGCCGCAAGACTCGGTGCTTCCTGCACCAACTTTTTCAAGACGCTGCTTAAACAGGCTTGGGAAAAGGCCATGCTTATTGGTCTTCCATGCGTCCTCGAGGAGAAGGTTCTTCTATGGGATAATCCTTCGAACAGTCCACCGCTCCCTGGCCATGGTTGCACGTTGACTCCGCTAGAGTTTCCGACGTTGAGAGGTAGTCGGATTTTGTCCGATGAGCAGGTCAGTAATGGAGTTTGATCATGTAGTACTTAGTTATTCCATTTCCATCCCGTAATTTCTCCGCTACCCACCGTCTTATATATAGGTCTGGGTCGGTGCCAACAATGATTGGCTTGCACCTCTGGCCGGATACCACCATCATTTTGCACAACATCCACATTAGTGCGGCCGTTCCGGTAGACCCCTTCTCCACCATTGGGATCGGCCTTCTGGACTGGCTGGGCTTGAATACGTATGATGATGCCTACATGAGATTGAAGATGGTAGCAATTGCGGACCCGCCGACAAAGCGATGCGGCTACGATGATTAATATCTCATCGCGGTGTTTGACATAAGGATTTCCATCAATGCAAGAGGCAGCAACGGCAGAGGCTGGCGCATGTTGGCGGCGGCAGATTTGTACCCCTACACGTTCGAAGATGCCGTGCGCCATCTAGGCCGCATCTTCGCGGTGACAAGCCAGGGGACTTGTTTCATCTGGTTGCCATCCTACGGTACGGGAGATTACAAATGGAATGCACAAACCATCATTTGCATCCCTAACGGTACTCCATTATTTTGCAGGGACCAGTCATCCCCCGATCAAAATAAGATCGCCGATCCTGGATGTGCATTTGCATCCGCGATTCGGTCTAACCTGGAACCTTGTAGCTGACTTTGGCATATTGGGATCAACTATCTTAGCAGTCGTTACCCATGGTACCACTGATGTGCAACATGGTCACACAATCTACCATGATCGGACCGTCACCATCTACCCAAGTATTCCATTTTTTAACCCTCCCGCCTTCTCTTTCATTGTTGCACTAGTAGTATACTACTTAATAGTACTAGTAGGAGTACTTTTTACCTTGGAGGACGTGTATAGCTAGCTAGGCCCTTGAAGATTTGAACCCACTAGCTGCCACCATTTTTGTTTTTCCATGTCTTACTATCTCATCCATGTAGCCAAGAGTGTGGCTATATATAATAAGCCGGTTATTTTACTTCCTCTACACCGGAGTAGTACTACTTGCTGCACAGTATTACTGACCGCCATATTTGAGCACAACATTATTATGCATGGACCTTGACTGTGTATGTCACCATGTGTCCAGATCTGGGATGTCGCGTGTACCAGATGAACGGTGCCGAGTTCGATCCCCATGATGCTACGTGGGTGCCGAGGAACACTCTTGGAGAGTACTCACTTTTCATTGGGGACAGCTACCCCATTGTGAAGCGGATGCCACCTTCCGTGCATGAAACAGAAGGCCTGTCGTTCATGAAGCATGGTTGTGTCTTCATTGCGCACCGCCGGATGAACGACATACTGGGACACGCTATCCCTGATTTATGCCGCTTCAGCTTGGATGAGTCTCCATCATGTGGAATCGGACTAGAAAGTTGCGACAATGATTCCCGTTGCCCACCGCTATGGATCGTGCCATCCATGAAGAACACCTGGGACTGGAAACTGGAGGAGGACATGTAGCCCATCTATAACGTGTAAGTGGAGTACGGTAATTGTGAACGGTAGCGCTGTGAATATATCTATACTAGTCGTGCACAAATTTATCACATGAATTGGAGATGAACTTGTGTGGCATACTGGCATTTGTCCTTTAGAATTTATTACTAGTAAATGTGTTATGTGTACATGCAACTTGTGTGGTTGTTGCACGGGCTCCAACATGCTCTTTGAGAAAAAAAAGGTGGCACGGCTTTGGATATACGTGACGTGGCGGCATCATACAGTAGCATCGTTCGCCATAGTTGTAGTACACTCCTACTAGGACGACAACTCCTATAAAACCTTGCACTTGGCTCTTTGCCTCTTCGGGAGGTTCAACAGTTCGTACTCGTGTGAACCTTGCACTTGGCTCTTTGCCTCTTCGAAAGGTCCAACAATGATGATACTACAGTACAATATGCTTCTGGCAATCTGACACCGATTGAACTGCTTCACGTCCACCGCGAGGGCGAGGGCGAAGGAGAGGGAGAGGGCGATGTAGTCAAAACCCTCTCCTCGTCCTGCGAAACACCGCACGTGTGGGCGAGGGAGAGGCGTAGTAAGCAAGCTTCTCCTAGTTCGGCGAGTTGAAGGGACACATCAAACAGTACTAGTACTAGTAGTAGTCCATACTGCGTCCTTTCCGATTAATATGGCTTAATTTGAAATAAGAAAAATACACTGGCGGTCAACATATGTAACAATATGCTCTTTACGGTCACTATATATAGTTTTGCAATGGTTATACGATCACTAGCTCATCATAGAGCACCGTATTGCACCCTACTGACCGGACACATAGTCGACGTGGCACTTTGTTGACTGGTTAAATTGTCACCTGGTTCCTGGGTCCCACCTATCAGTTGGCAGAGCAAAGAAATTAGTTAAACAAAACTTTACGCAGGCGCGACACGAGTCCAACCCTTGCGCGCGAACCGCCCTGGCTGTGTATGTGAGTGCATGCACGTGTACTCCCTCGGTCTTCCAACAAAGAGTGTACATCGGCTATAAGGTTGTTCATAGTGGAGAGTAACATATACTAGTATCATGCATATGATACTAGTGTATGATACTACATCTATAGTGCATAGTATCATAAAGTAGTATGATAGATGGTCTCATTTATTGCCATGCATGACACATACTCCCTCCTTCCCGGTTTATAGGGATTATCTCAAATTTTTAGTTTTTCCATTTTATAAGGCTCAATTTGGTTGTTTTCCATCACATGTTCAGATTCCAAGGTGCATTAAATCATTGCATGCAAGTATTAAGAGAAAATTGACCAATGCATGTACTTTATGCATGCATGCATTGCAATTAATTCATTGATAAACATAATTTTTTGAGGAAAACAAGAGCATTAATTAGGTGCTTTTGCAAAACTACAAAAAGTATTCCACCACTCATCATCTACCTTGATTGGTGAGATTTTTGAATTGAGCCCTATAAACCGGAAAGGAGGGAGTAGTAGCATAACATTTATTATGTTACGGTATCTACCTATGTTACTACTACCCTCTCTCTCTCTTCTTTAATTGTTTGCCAGATAAGCATGTTTGCAAGTCCCAAGTACATGATACTAGTTATGTTACCCCCACTATGGCCAGCCTAAAACAAAGAGTGTAGTACATGATGTACATCTACACTTCCAATGCATTTAGCCTTTAATCTAAATCGATATTGATTGACTAATGCACCAACTTGTGCTGTAGGTATAGGCTACATGTCTATCATTAATTACAGCATGCAACGGCCTTCATTTAATCTTCTTCTCTCAATGGTCGCATGCACACATAAGTCTGATACTTTTGGGCGTTAATTATGCCCTGGTCAATGTGTAAATCTCTAAATGTACAGTCTTTCATGGACGTAGGGAGTAGGTTGAGCACTTGAGTGTGAGCGTGTGTGTTGCGTCGTGTCCTGTGTGCCGCATGGGTGTGTGATTGTTGTGTTCGTCCATGTGTACGTGTGAGTGTTGCATGTTGCATGCATGCATGCATGGGGCTTACTCCCTTCCATTGACATGTTCATATTTCAAGCTTCCTTTGTTCCCTCCATATGGTGATACTCCCTCTGTTCCCAAATATGGAGTAAAAGCCTCCCTCTGTTCCCAAATACGGAGTATTTGTCTTTCTACAGATTTCAACAAGTGACTATGTACGGAGCAAAATGAGTCAAGTGAGCGTAGAGGCATAGGGATACTGTAGAAAGGAAGTCCTCGCGATCCATTATTCCCCATCTCGGTCAGAGAGAACTATTCAACTAGTCTTCGCAGTGAAGTGACAATACACGCTGCAGCAGATGGGACACGTAATTAATAAGTTGAACCAGCGTGTTGGTGTTACTAAATCAGCCTTACCCAGTACTGCCATCATGTTTGCCAGTAGAGCACGCTTCTGCAAATACGCCTACGCACCTCTGTCCTCCATTAACTGACATATGGGCCCTCTTGTGGTAGACCCACATGTCATCGGTGTAACTAGTTACACTCCGAAGGACGGTATATCTTGGTAGTAGTACTAGTAGAATTGAGATTTAATGCACTTTCTTCCCCGTCTTCCACTCTTCTTCCTCCTCTCTTCTTCTTCCTCCTCTCTTCCCCATCGTCGGCCACACACCATTTACCCCCGCTCACTTCTCGCCCGCCCGCGCCATCTTCCTTGGTAGCTCGCGCGTACCATATCCCCCCGCTCACTGCTCGGCCACACGAGGAGAAGCTTCTTTGCTCGCCCGCCCGAATCCACTTCCCCGCTGGCTCACAGGCACCGAAAACCCCAATGGCAGAACCGACTGACACGCAGAGCCGCGATTGGAATTCCCTCCCCGATGTTCTCTTGGAGCAGATCTGTAGTCGTATGGACCTACTCAGCACCGTCCATCTGGCCGCATGCTCGGTGTCTTTGTACCATCTACTCGTCTACAACCGACTGTCTCTTTTCAAGACACCCTGCTTGTTGATGCCCAATCCTCGCAGGTGGCCCAGACACCGACTTGACGATCCTACGGAGGTTGTCGTGGTGCCCCTCGACAAGCTACCACTACCCGTCCACCTGTCCTTCATGCGCGGACACTACTGGGCGGGCATGAAGGCCAACTGGATCGTCCTCATCCACCACTCCGGTAGTCTATGGCGTCTCGTGGATATCTACACCCAGCGAGAGATCACCCTTCCATTGTTGGATACCACCGCCATCGAGCCTCGCGGCCCGCCGGACACTCCTGCCTACTACGCATGAGACGCGTCAAGCTTTTGGCTCGACCTCTGTTTGCAGAAAGTTGTAATCTGCGAAGTGCCCACACCATCAGAAGACTACATGGATTATAAGCTCATTGCCTTGTTCAACATGGGATTAGTCTATCTGGAATCCGGTCGCCATACATGGTTATGGCTCATCATCAATCCTATTGAGGCAACATTTCTGTCTGATGCTATAGTGCACGATGTCATCGTTTACGCGGTCGACGCACAGATTGGCTGCCTATACTGGTGGAATCTATCGTCGTGTAATTGTTCTATCTCATCTCATCTTTACCTTATGAATACGACTGCATGTTCATTTGTTACGAATTTAGAATACATAGCATGTCTATAACCAAATCATTGCTATATGTTCCTCTCATTTCCTAGATTTTTATGACCACACATGTTATTGTTAGAGTTGATATGAGAACAATTGGCATCTAATGATTGTTAGAATACATATTATGAGCATAATATCATGATTGCTATATGTTACTCTTATTTACAAGATTTTTATAACAACGCATGTTATTGCTTAGAGTTGATATGAGAACAGTAGTAGTAAGTGCTATGGTAGAATATGAGTAGGCGCTGTCATAGCTGTTTTCCTCTCATTGTTACATGATGTTTGAACCATGACATATTGCTAGAATATGAAAGCCATTGGCTTATTTTTTAACTTGGGGTATGATTATGACCACGGTATTGCAATTCTCTGTCTATGATATGTGTCACTGTTATAATAATCTTAATTCCACACATACTCTGAACATGATTGTTTATTTTTGTCCTTTTGCTCTCCAATTTGAATTGTTGCAGCAGACGCAAATGCGCTGGCCTTCACGATTCCAGGACCTGGAATCGTACCAGCCGATGGGTGGTGGTTTATCGCTCGTTCAGCTGACGGCGGTCATTTGATGCTCATTCGCACGTACCAAATTGACCAAACCATTACATCAAACCACATGCAGTACAATGCGTGGGGCATTCGTGACATTGATGGCTATGGCTGCTTCGTGTTCGAGAAAAATCCCAGCTCTGTTGGGCCAGGCGTATTCAACTAGAGGCGGGTTTATAGCCTCGGCAACCACTCCTTGTTCCTCGGGCTCAATTATCCGATCATCCAACCAATCATCGATCATATCACCGATGATGATTACCGTGCTATGCAACTTCCATTCGCAAGGGGGACTGTGTTTACACATCATACCATGGGTTTCATGAATCACCATATCCAGAGATTCGTCGACACAGCTTGTTGCCAGATAATCTTCAGTGTGTGGAAGGCATCAAGCTTCCATGTGATGGATGGCTTTTGCAAACCCGACATGCGGCGATGTGGTTCATGCCAACAGCAAATATGCACAACTTGATTCGTGATGATATCTAGACTGAGCCATGTATTCTGTTGCTGTAGCACGACCCTCTTTTGTTGGATATTATGTACTATTGTTAGTTTGAAGCACTCATCTGGTTTGAAGGATAGTAGATACCTTCCTGGGATCAAGTGCATCCTAACTCACCTGCGTAGGATGTACTGATAATGATGATGGAGATGTTGTGCAGAAGCCATATATATATATATATATATATATATATATATATATATATATATATATATATATATATCAGTTAGGCTTCAAGTGCGTACTTGTTAGTTAAACCTATGTATAAATTGTGACACTAAATACGACTAGTAAGTAGTACAGTAGCAGTAATAGTATACGTCGGTCAAATTATTCATCATGTCCACACATTGATTTGACGTGACAACACGCTGCGCATGAGGTGACACAAGAATCCTAGCGGCGTGTTCGGGTATTCTGGACTTCAGATTTGGAGTACCACTTATCTGTCGAAATCTTTCATCATTCACTTAAAACAGTCGATTGATCATACATTGAGTACCATATAACTGGAATTACCGATGCAAGTCGAAGAAGGATTGGCCGGTGCTACCGGCTGGCGTCAAGTTCAATCACACGGATCAGGAGCTGATCGAGCACCTTGAGGCCAAAGTGAGTGCTGGCAGCGTGAGATTTCAGTCTCTCATCGATTTGTTCATACCAACCATCGACAGCGAGCACGGCATATGCTACACCCAACCTGAGAAACTTCCAGGTAAGACACCGATTGGCCGTCTACTTGCACAAACATATTCCTTTGTTTGGAGCTCTATTTTTCTTTTTAGACGCAGACCTGGTGAAGCAATTACCATTTGGCAGTTAATAAAAAGTGAAACAAGTGACTGCAACATGCCAAAGATGTTATGAAAATGCCAACTACATACACTAAAATATGTATTCCACAATACTGCAGGTATCACACTGAGTGGCCTAAGGAAGCATTTCTTCCAGCGCAATTCCAGGGCGTTCAAAAGGGGCACGTGGATGCGTCGCAAGATATAGTCGGAGTGCGGCATGCACGCGATGTGGCACAAGACCGGCAATACCTTGCCGGTGATGGTCAACGGCCGGCAGACGGGCGGCAAAAAAGGTTCTGGTGCTGCACACCAACAAGAACTTTGACCAGCAGAGGACCAACTGGGTGATGCACCAGTACCACCTCGGGGACCTGGAGCAAGAGAAGGAGCGGGAGCTGGTCCTCTGCAAGATTTTCTACCAGCCGAACACTAGGGCCAGGAGTACAAAGATTATAAGTTAGTTTGGTATTGGTAGTTGTACTACCTTGTCGTCCGCAATTTGGTATTGTTGTTAACGATCTTTTGGTATGAACTTGCATTTGCTTCCAACCATCATGCCGAGGGTCGGCGTGGATATAAAGTTGAATCATTTGTTTCGAAACGAATTTTCAGGCAACTGATTTTTATTTGATGGGTAGCATAAGCACCTGCCGTTCGAATTCCCAGTTCTCCAATTTTTTCGAAAAAAGTGCATGCACTTATTATCACGATAAGAAAACAATATCCGTGCTGCATCCCAGTTATCAGTCTGTACTTGCAGAATTCTCTTATTTATTGAGCACGTATATTGTTTTTTCAGGTCGAGCAAGTTTCAACTAGGCTGTAGACTGCCCAGGGTTGGTTTTGTTTTTACCAGGCCCAGCCCATGACGACAACAGGGCACAAAGATCCAGCAGGTATCTACTGGCCTCTGGCCCGCCAGCGTTAGTTATATTTTGTCTTACAACATCCGCAGGCAGTTTTTTTTACTGAATCAAACACACAACCCAGTTCTATTTTCCTCTTGAAACGCATGTCCTACATCTATTTTCTAATCTCTACCTATAGTTTTACTAGTTCATATACACGTATCATTATATTGAAAACACATAAAATTCCCTTTTCATATTTACATCCTTATTTTTGTTGTTTTTTTCCACCCAGGGCTGATTTTTTTACCACTGGTTTTCCCATAAACCAACTCAATTGTCCCACGTCTTATTTGCTTACAAAAACAAAAGGATTTTTTTGGCAAATCAATAAGTTCTTAAAAAATGTTTATCATTTCGGGATTACAACAGTTCGGACTCCACCGAAATATGCAAAATAAGGTTGACAGCTGGGTCCACGGCCACAACCCAGTTTTTTTGTGACTTGCCAAGTAAGTCGCTTTGTCAGGCCTATTGGGCTGCAAATCTTTCAAGACGAGGAGAGCTTTCATTCGGTTGGCCGAGAAAATGGCCCATCAGTAATAAGAAATGGGTTGTACATTTTCAAAACACATCAGACCGGCAATTAGTTTCAAATATCTTTTTTTCGAGATTTTAAATTACATTAATTTTTATGCGTGGAGAATTTGTTGGATTTTATATTGATATACATTTGTTTTTAAACTCAATTTGAATGTGAGTCGAAATTTCGGGATTAAAAACAGTTCAGACCGCACCGAAATATGCAAAATTTCATATAATTTTTTAACCGTGGCCACAATATGGGCTGTAATGCTAACAAAAAGAATATGGGCTCCAAAAAAATCTTAAGAATTAGCAAATGGGTTGTAAATTATTAGAAATAATGGCAGATGGGTTGTATGATGTTTTCCACAGATTTGAGGCTTTCCTAAAAAAAGGTTGACGCACAAGCAGTGATTGTTGGATGTCCATCCAATAGCCGTCGTGCTTCTTCAATCTCTGCTCTTCCTGCTCCAGCCGCTCAAACAAGCACTGGCGGGACTGCCTGCTCCCTCCTCCACGTGGCCGGCTGTGCTGCCACGCAGGCCTCACCGCCCCACCGTACTCCCATCGCTGGCCTAGCCATCCGTCTACTCACCCACACCTATTGTTATTCTCCGGCGACGGCAGACGAACCAGTAAACCCTCGTACAGTCGTACTCCCCTCCGCGTGGGAAACAACCGCCGAGTCTTCCCTGCCTCCGTGTCGTTCCCTTCCTATGCATCGCCGTCGTCCACCGCCCTGGTGCTCTCGGCGCGGCCTGGTCAATGCGACCAATGACCGACCTGCATCTGAAGTGGACTGTACGTGGAGAGGCCGACAGCTGGGTCCACGGCCGCATGCAAGGAAATGCCTCCATATTACACGCAAAATAATGATTCCTCCACCTGACATCAGAGACCCACCGAAAGGGCCTCTGTATTTTGCAAAAAAACATTACCACCGCTGACAGCTCAGACCCACCAGCTATATCTTCGCATGCAAGGAAGTGCCTCCTTATTACGCATAAAAAAATGAATACTCCCCCTGTTAGCTGGGACCCAGTATAGTGGCAGGATGACTTGTGGGCCTACTAAGTTGACGGGGACGGAGGGCTTTGTCAACTTAGTCAATATGCACGATTCTAGCTCCAGTGACCGTACGATGTCCATCCAACGGCCGTAGTGCTTCTTCAACCTCTGGTCTTCTTGCTCCAGCCGCCCAAACCAGCGCCGGTCGTGCCTTATGCTCCTGCCTCCCGTGGCCGGCTGCGATGCGGCGGAGGCCTCACCGCCACCTACTACTCCCACCGCTGGCCAGGCCATCCCTCTACTCATCCACACCCCCTGTTAACTGTTATTCTGCGGCGACGGCAGCCTCACACCGCAGCGAACCAGTAAACCCTCGTACTCCTCTACACGTGGGCATCCACTACCGCGTCTTCCCCGGCTCCGTGTCGTCCCCTTCCTAGGCCTCGCCGTTGTCCACCGCCCTGGTTCTCTCGGCACGGCATGGTCAACATGGTCAACGAACGGCTTCCATCGGACGTGGACTGTACGTGGAGAGGCTGACAGTTGGGTCCACGGCGGCCGCAAGGAAGTGCCTCCTTATTACGCGCAAAATAATTATTCCTCCACCTGATAGCAGGGACCCACCGGACGGGCCATCGTATTTGGCAAAAAAACGTTTCCCCCCTGACTGCTGGGACCCACCAGCTACACCTTCGCACGCAAGGAAGTGCGTCCGGGCAAAAAAAACGATTCGCCCCCTGACTGCTAGGATCCACCAGCTACATCTTTGCACGCAAGGAAGTGCCTGAAAGTCGGGACCCACCTGGTCGAAGC
Source organism: Triticum aestivum (assembly GCF_018294505.1). Lineage (NCBI taxonomy): Eukaryota > Viridiplantae > Streptophyta > Magnoliopsida > Poales > Poaceae > Triticum > Triticum aestivum. Next base: position 98,564,743 of record NC_057804.1, read on the forward strand.
ATACGTAGCATTGTCATTATGGTCGTGAACGTGTACGTACATACTGGTCGTTGTAGAGGCATGCACGTGTCGTAGTAGAGGCGCGCACGTGTCGTAGTAGAGGCCCGCACGTGTCGTAGTAGAGGCGCGCACGTAGCATGTACACATACGTACAGCAGCCAGGGTGCAAGAAAGAAAATACAGCCACATATGTGTACATACAGGCAGGGTCTTGAACGCCTACTCGCGTATACGTACGGCCAGGGCTCGTGTACATGGCTGGGTCGGAACGGAGAAACATCATCGTCGTCGTGTTCATGGGGAGCCAACCGGCTGGGTCGGAACGGAATGCGTGGTCGTGTTCATCGGGAGGGCTTGAACGGAACAGGCGATGGAAACGAGGCCTGGCGTACCACAGGACGGAGGAAACAACCTTGTGTTCGACCGGCCACGTTCGAAACGGGATCCTATTCATCAGGAGGGGTGTGGCGTACCACAAAACGGAGGAAACGGACCTCCTACGGTCGAAAAGGGGGTCCTGTTGATCGGGAGGGGTGTGGCGTACCGCAAAATGGACGAAACGGACTTGTGTTGGAGCGCTACAGTCGAAACGGGGGTCCTGTTCATTGGGAGGGGTGTGGCGTACCGCAAAACGGGACTCCACGGGATACTGTTCATCTCCACCGCCGACCTCCTCCAGCCTCCACGGGCTACTGTTCATCCACCGTCGACATCCTCCAGCCTCCACCTGCAACTGTTCATCCACGGGCTCCTGTTCATCCAGCCTCCACCGTGTGCTACTCCACCGGCTACTGTTCAACCACCCCTCCACCATCTACTATCCATCCAGCCCTCCACACCACGGGGTCCTGTTCAACCACCCCTCCACGGGCACCCGTCCACCATCTACTGTTCATCCAGCCCTCCACACCACGGGGGTCTTGTTCATCCAGAGGCAACGCCACCGCTCACTGTTCATCCAACCCCCCCCCCCCCCCCCGCCCCCCTGCAACGCTCACTGTTCATCCAGTCGATCGGCTTCAGTTAGCAACAGTAGCGAAGGAATCGCTCGATCGGGGTTTGTTAACATTCATCGATCACTTGCTCGGGTTCAGTAACGCGTAGCCTGCAGTGCAATCGCTCGGGTTCAGTTAGAGCCCAACGCCTTGCTCGGGTTCAGTTAGAGCCAACGCCTCACACACACGCGCGTACGTGTACAAGAGAAACGCGCATCGCTCGGCCCCCGACCACCCACCGTAACCGGGAACTCCCCAAAATTTTCCTCGCCCTCGCTTCTACCACGGTTTTTCTGTCATGGACGGCCCAAAGAATGTCATGCAGCTGCGTCTTCGGCCCGCCCAGGATGAAAATCCCATTTTCTGTCATGATTTTTTGTCACAGAAGTAGGAGCCCACCACATCTATGATGATACCGGGTTTTGTCATAGTTATCGTCATAGAAGTGTCATATGTATGACAGAAAAGATTTCGTTCGGCCCAAAATGTCACGGATGTGTCTTTTTTTTGTAGTGAACTGAGTGCTTCTACTGCAAAGGAAATGGTCACTAGAAGCGAAACTACCCCAAATATTTGGCGGATAAGAAGGATGGCAAAGTGAACAATGGTATATTTGATATACATGTTATTAATGCGTACCTTACTAGTGCTTGTAGTAGCCCCTGGGTATTTGTTACCGGTTCGGTTGCTAAGATTAGTAACTCGAAACAGGAGTTACAGAATAAACAAAGACTAGTTGAGGGTGAAGTGACGATGTATGTTGGAAGTGGTTCCAAGATTGATATGATCATCATTGCCCACTCCCTATACTTTCGGGATTAGTGTTGAACCTAAATAAATGTTATTTGGTGTTTATGTTAAGCATGAATATGATTAGATCATGTTTATTGCAATACAGTTATTCATTTAAGACATAGAATAATTGTTATTCTGTTTACATGAATAAAACCTTCTATGGTCATCCACCCAATGTTGATAGTTTATTGAATCTCAATCATAGTGATACACATATTCATAATATTGATGCCAAAAGATGCAAAGTGGATAATGAGAGTGCAACATACTTGTGGCACTACCGTTTGGGTCCTATCGGTGTAAAGCGCATGAAGAAACTCCATAAAGATGGACTTTTGGAATCACTTGATTGTGAATCATTTGATACTTGCGAACCGTTCCTTATGGGCAAGATGACTAAAACTCCGTTCTCCAAAACAATGGAACGAGCTAATGACTTATTGGAAATAATACATACCAATGTATGTGGTCCGATGAGTATTGAGGCTCACAGCTGGTATCATTATTTTCTGACCTTCACAGATGATTTGAGCAGATATGAGTATATCTACTTAATGAAATACAAGTCTGAAACATTTGAAAAGTTCAAAGAATTTCAAAGTGAAGTGGAGAATCATCGTAACAAGTAAATAAAGTTTCTACGATCTGATCGTGGAGGTGAATATTTGAGTTACGAGTTTGGCCTTCATTTAAAACAATGTGGAATAGTTTCACAACTCACACCACCTAGAACACCATAGCGTAATGGTGTGTCCGAACATCGTAACAACACGTTATTAGATATGGTGTGATCTATGATGTCTCTTACCGATTTACCACTATTGTTTTGGGGATATGCATTGGAGACAGCTGCATTCACGTTAAACAGGGCACCGTCAAAATCCGTTGAGACGACAGCGTATGAACTATGATTTGGCAACAAACCTAAGTTGTCATTTCTTAAAGTTTGGGGATGCGATGCTTATGTCAAAAGACTTCATCCTGATAAGCTCGAACCCAAATCAGAGAAGTGTGTCTTCATACCCTAAGGAAACAACTAGGTACACCTTCTACCACAAATTCAAAGGCAAGATCTTTGTTGCCAAGAATGGAAGCTTTCTAGAGAAGGAGTTTCTCTCAAAAGAAGTGAGTGGGAGGAAAGTGGAACTTGATGAGGTAGTTGTACCTTCTCTCAATTTGGAAAGTAGCTCATCCGGGAAATCTGTTCCCGTGATGCCTACACCAACTAAAGAGGAAGCTAATGATAATGATCATGAACCTTCAGATCAAGTTGCTACAGAACCTCATAGGTCAACCAGACCATGATCCGCACCAAAGTGGTATGGTAATCCTGTTCTGGAAGTTATGTTACTTGGCCATGACGAACCTATGAACTATGAAGAAGCTATGATGAGCCCAGATTCCGATAAATGGCTTGAGGCCATGAAATTTTAGATATGATCCATGTATGAGAACAAAGTGTGGACTTTGGTGGATTTGCCTGATGATCGGCGACCCATAAAGAATAAATGGATCTTCAAGAAGATGACTGGCGCTAATGGTAATGTTACTGTCTATAAAGCTCGACTTGTCGCAAAAGGTTTTTGACAATTTCAAGGGGTTGACTACGATGAGGCTTTCTCAACCATAGTGATGCTTAAGTCCGTCAGAATCATGTTAGCAATTGCCACATTTTGTGAAATCTGGCAAATGCATGTCAAAACTACATTCCTTAAATGGATATCTGTAAGAAGAGTTGTATATGATGCAACCAGAAGGTTTTGTTGATCCTAAAGGTGCTAACAAAGTGTGCAAGCTCCAGCGATCCATTTATGACTGGTGCAAGCATCTCGGAGTTGGAATATAGGCTTTGATGAGTTGATCAAAGCATATAGTTTTATACAGACTTGCTGTGAAGCCTGTATTTACAAGAAAGTGAGTGGGAGCACTACAGCTTTTCTGATAAGTATATGTGAATGACATATTCTTAATCAAGAATGATGTAGAACTTTCTTTAAAGCATAAAGGAAAGTTTGAAAGGAGTTTTTCAAAGGAAGACCTCGGTAAAGCTGCTTACATATTGGGCATCAAAATCTATAGAGATAGATCAAGACGCTTGATAAAAAATTTCAATGAGTACATACCTTCACAAGGTTTTGAAGTAGTTCAAAATGGAACAGTCAAAGAAGGAGTTCTTGCCTGTGTTGCAAGGTGTAAAGTTGAGTAAGACTCAAAACCCAACCACAACAAAAAATAGAAAGATAATGAAAGTCATTCCCTATGCCTCAACCATAGGTTCTATAAAGTATGTTATGTTGTGTACCAGACCTATTGTGTACCTTATCATGAGTTTGGCAAGGGGGTACGATAGTGATCCAGGAATGAATCACTGGACATCGGTCAAAGTTATCCTTAGTTACCTAAGAGGACTAAGGAAAATTTTCTCGGTTATGGAGGTGATAAAGAGTTCATCGCAAAGAGTTACATCGATGCCAGTTTTTAGACCGGTCTGGATGACTCTAAGTCTCAATCTGGATACATATTGAAAGTGGGAGTGCTACGTCTTGAGCTTGCGTTGGTTTTCCTTGAAGAGGAAAGGGTGATGCAGCAATAGTAGCGTAAGTATTTTACCTCAGTTTTTGAGAACCAAGGTATCAATCCAGTAGGAGGCTCCTCAAAAGTCCCATGCACCTACACAAACAAACAAAGAACTCGCAACCAACGCAATAAAGGGGTTGTCAATCCCTTCACGGCCACTTGCGAAAGTGAGATCTGATAGAGATAGTATGATAAGACAAATATATTTTTGGTATTTTATATTATAGATGCAAAAAGTAAAGATGTAAATAAAAGTAGATTGAAAGCAAATATGATAAAAGATAGACCCGGGGGCCATAGGTTTCACTAGAGGCTTCTCTCAAGATAGCATAAGTATTACGGTGGGTGAACAAATTACTGTCGAGAAATTGATAGAAAAGCGAATAATTATGAGATTATCTAGGCATGATCATGTATATAGGCATCACGTCCGCAACAAGTAGACCGACTCCTGCCTGCATCTACTACTATTACTCCACACATCGACCGGCTCCTGCCTGCATCTAGAGTATTAAGTTCATAAAAAACAGAGTAACGCATTAAGCAAGATGACATGATGTAGAGGGATAAACTCATGCAATATGATATAAACCCCATCTTTTTATCCTCGATGGCAACAATACAATACGTGCCTTGCAACCCTTTCTGTCACTGGGTAAGGACACCGCAAGATTGAACCCAAAGCTAAGCACTTTTCCCATGGCAAGAAAGATCAATCTAGTAGGCCAAACCAAACCGATAATTCAAAGAGACTTGCAAAGATAACTCAATCATACATAAAAGAATTCAGAGAAGATTCAAATATTATTCATAGATAAACTTGATCATAAACCCACAATTCATCGGATCTTGACAAACACACCGCAAAAAGAGTTTACATCAAATAGATCTCCACAAGAGAGGGGGAGAACATTGTATTGAGATCCAAAAAGAGAGAAGAAGCCATCTAGCTAATAATTATGGACCCGAAGGTCTGTGGTAAACTACTCACAACTCATCGGAGGGGCTACGGTGTTGATGTAGAAGCCCTCCATGGTCGATTCCCCCTCCAGCGGAGCGCCGGCGACGGCTCCAAGATAGGATCTCGCAGATACAGAAGGTTACGGTGGCGGAAATATTTCTTCGGTTGCTCCCTGGATGTTTTTGGGGTATGTAGGCTTATATAGGAGGAAGAAGGACGTCGGTGGCCGCTCGAGGGGCCCAAGAGACAAGGGGCGCACCCTCCTATCTCATGGCCGCCTCGGCTGCTTCTTGGATTGCACTCCAAGTTCTCCGGATCACGTTCGTTCCAAAAATCACGCTCCCGAAGGTTTCATTCCGTTTGGACTCCGTTTGATATTCCTTTTCTTCGAAATACTGAAATAGGCAAAAAAACAGCAATACAGGCTGGGCCTCCAGTTAGTAGGTTAGTCCCAAATATGATATAAATGTGTAAAATAAAGCCCATAAACATCCAAAACAGGTAATATAATAGCATGGTACAATCAAAAATTATAGATACGTTGGAGACGTATCAAGCATCCCCAAGCTTAATTCCTGCTCGTCCTCGAGTAGGTAAATGATAAAAACGGAATTTTTGATGTGGAATGCTACCTAGCATAATTCCCAAGGTAATTTTATTTATTGTGGCATGAATGTTCAGATCCAAATGATTCAAGATAAAATCTTATAAAACATAAAAATAATAATGCTTCAAAGCATACTAACAAATAATCATGTCCTATCAAAATAACATAGCCAAAGAAAGCTTATCCCTACAAAATCATATACTTAGGCCATGCTTCATTTTCATTACACAAAATACTCCCATCATGCACAACCCCGATGACGAGCCGAGCAATTGTTTCGTACTTTTTAACGCACTTCAGTTTTTTTTAACTCTTACGCAATACATGAGCGTCTGCCATGGACATAGCACTTGGGTGGTAAAAGATGGTGGTTGTGAGGACAAAAAGAGGGAGAAGATAGTCTCACATCAACTAGGCGTATCAACGGGCTATGGAGATGCCCATCAATAGATATCAATGTGAGTGAGTAGGGATTGTCATGCAACAGATGCACTAGAGCTATAAATATATGAAAGCTCAACAAAAAGCACTAAGTGGGTGTGCATCCAACTCACTTGCTCACGAAGACCTAGGGCATTTTGAGGAAGCCCATCATTGGAATATACAAGCCAAGTTCTATAATGAAAAATTCCCACTAGCATATGAAAGTGACAACATAGGAGACTCTCTATCATGAAGATCATGGTGCTACTTTGAAGCACAAGTGTGGAAAAAGAGATAGTAGCAATTGTCTCTTCTCTATTTTTCTCTCATTTTATTTTTTTTCTTTCTCTTTTTTTCTTTTCTTTTTTTCTTTTCTTTCTTTTTTTTCTTTTTCCTTTTTTTTCTTTTTGGTGGGCTTCTTTGGCCTCTTTTATTTTTATAAAGTCCGAAGTCTCATCCCGACTTGTGGGGAAATCATAGTCTTCATCATCCTTTCCTCACTGGGACAATGCTCTAATAACGAAGATCATCACACTTTTATGGATTTACAACTCAAGAATTACAACTCAAAGCTAGAACAAAATATGACTCTATATTAATGCCTCCGGCGGTGTACCGGGATATACAATGAATCAAGAGCGACATGTATGAAAATTATGAAGGTGGTCTTGCCACAAATACGATGTCAACTACATGATCATGCAAAGAGCAATATGACTATGATGAAACGTGTCATAATAAACGGAATGGTGGAAAGTTGCATGGCAATATATCTCGGAATGGCTATGGAAATGCCATAATAGGTAGGTATGGTGGCTGTTTTGAGGAAGGTAAATAATGGGTTCATGATACCGGCGAAAGTTGCGCGGCATAATAGAGGCTAGAAAAGTGGAAGGATGAGTGTGCGTATATCTATGGACTCACATTAGTCATAAAGAACTCATATACTTTATTGCAAAAGTCTACTTAGCCCTCGAAGCAAAGTACTACTATGCATGCCCCTAGAGGGATAGATTGGTAGGAAAAGACCATTGCTCATCCCCGACTGCCACTCATAAGGAAGACAATCAAAAGAGCACCTCATGCAACAAATTTGTCACACAACTTTTACCATACGTGCATGCTACGGGACTTGCCAACTTCAACAAAATTATTTCTCAATTTCATAATTATCCACTAGCATGACCCTAACATTACTACCTTTATATCTCAAAACAATTATCAAGCAACAAATTGATCATAGCATCCAATTCACTTTCTATGATAGTTTTTATTATACCCAACTTGGATGCTCATCATTCTAGGACCAAACTTGTAACCATAGCAAATACCATGCTGTTCTAGAAGACTCCCAAATAATATAAGTGAAGCATGAGAGACTAGCAATTTATTCAAAATTAATCCACCGCCATGCTCTAAAAGATATAAGTGAATCACTAGAGCAAAAACTATCAAGCTCAAAACATATAAGTGAAGCACATAGAGTATTCTAGCAAATTCTAATCATGTGGGATTCTCCCAAAAGGTGTGTACAGCAAGGATGATTGTGGTAAACTAAAAAACAAATACTAATATAATACACGACGCTCCAAGCAAAACACATATCATGTGGCGAATAAAAATATAGCTCCAAGTAAAGTTACCAATGAACAAAGACGAAAGAGGGGATGCCTTCCCGGGGCATCCCCAAGCTTAGGCTTTTGGCTATTCTTGAATATCTTGGGGTGACATGGGCATCCCCAAGCTTAGTCTCTTGCCAATCCTTATTCCATAGTCCATAAAAGCTTTACCCAAAACTTGAAAACTTCACAACACAAAACTCAACAGGAAATCTTATAAGCTCCGTTAGTGAAAGAAAACAAAACCACCACATAAGGTACTGTAATGAACTCATTCTTTATTTATTTTGGTGTTAAACCTACTGTATTTCAACTTCTCTATGGTTCATACCCTTACATACTAGTCATAGATTCATAAAAATAAGCAAACAACACACGAAAAACAGAATCTGTCAAAAACAGAACAGTCTGTAGCAATTTGTAACTAATGCAAACTTCTGGAACTCTAAAAATCCTACCAAAATAGGACGTCCTAAACTATTTGTTTATTGAACATCAGAAAAAAAATCAATGCAAAAGCTTGTTTCTATGATTTATTGATCTTTTTCTCGTGAGCGCAAAGTTTCTGTTTTTCAGCAGAATCAAATCAACTATCATCATAGGTTATCCTATAGGTTCTACTTGGCACAAACACTAATTAAAAGATAAAAACACATCTAAACAGAAGGTAGAAGCAAAATTTATTGAATAACAGCAAGGAAAAATATTGGGTTGCCTCCCAACAAGCGCTATCGTTTAACGCCCCTAGCTAGGCATTGATAATTTTAATGATGCTCACATGAAAGACAAGAATTGAAGCACAAAGAGAGCATCATGAAACACGTGACAAACACATCTAAGTCTAACATACTTCCTATGCATAGGCATATTATAAGCAAACAAATTTGCAAGGCAAGCAAAAACTAGCATATGCAAGGAATAAGAAAGAGACGATAGCAATCTCAACATGACGAGAGGTAATTTAATAAGATAAAAATTTCTACGACCATATTTTCCTCTCTCATAATAATTACATGTACGATCATATGCAAATTCAACAAAATAGCTATCACAAAACATATTATCAACATGATCCACATGCATGCAAAGTTGACACTCTTCCAAGATAGTGGGATTAACATTAACTAAAGTCGTGACCTTTCCGAACCCACTTTTATCAAAAATATCATAAGATTGAACATACTCCAAATATGTGGGATCTAAAGTTGACACTCTTCCAAACCCACTTTCAATATTATTGCAAACACTATTATCAATCTCATATCCATCATGGGGCTTAAATAAATTTTCAAGGTTATAAGAAGAATCACCCCAATCATGATCATTGAAACAAGTAGTAGACATAGCAAAACTAGCATCCCCAAGCTTAGGGTTTTGCATATTATTAGCACAATTGACATCAAGATAATTTATAGGTGTCGGGGAAACTGATCCACGGACACCTATGGGGCCGGCGGACCGGGCCCCTTTCGGTTCGGTGGGGGGCGGAGGTCGCACGAAGAGCAGATCGAGGCGAGGCACACGAGCAGTTTACCCAGCTTCGGAGCACTCCGGAGAGATAATACTCCTACTGCTGCTTGTCTGATTGTATTCTGTTCTTGCTCTAGAGAGCTAAGTGTTTCTGGCCTCGAAATGATCCGAGCCTTGAACTAGACGAACCGAACCCTTCGAACCCCCTCTACATTGCGCATGGGCCTCCTTTTATATGCACAAGGGGTCACCGACAGGTGGCAACACAGAGAAGGGTAAAGATGTAAAAAGAGAGGTAGTTGGTACAGTTGCTTGTACAGTGATTTCTACCTAACCCTGACGGCAGGGGACAAGGGCATTAAATGCTCGTCTGTGTCGCCCTAACAGTGTAGAAAAGGACCGTCAGGGGCGCCACCGTCCGCCATGATGGCGATCTTGTCAGCACCGCATGCCACCGCTTACCGCTGGCTGCACAGCCTTCCGCCACGCGTGCCTAGAAAGGCCCCCAGGGCGACACGTTGGTGGATGCGCTGGAGTGTGGGCGCAGAGTGGCCGCTTGCCGCGGCAAGCGTCTTGCCGCGGTCGTGGTCTTGTCGCGCCCGGAAGCTTGTCGCTCGCCGAGCCTTGCCGGGATGCGTGGCGCGTCGCGGCAAGTTCCTTGAGATGCCTCGGTTGGCCTTTCCGGCAAGCTCCTCTTGCCGGGGCCTTGTCTTCTTGACTTGAATACTTTGTTCTTGAATGGCTCCAAAGGAGCCACGGAGTACCTTGGCGGTCACCCGGCAAGCCCTTGCCGCGGGGCGCTGCGACTACCCGTGCACAAGTTCAGGGTACTAGGGTACCCCTACTCTAGTACACCGACAGGAGCCCCCGGGCCTGGGCCACACATGGTGCCGAGCGCTGTTGGGCCAGGCCCAAAACAGGGCATGGGCACGCGCGGCCCGAGTAACGCCGAATCTTGCTCTGTACCCACCGCGCTCTCCCCCAACGGCACACGCTGAATGCGGCATCGTGGGAGAGATCATGGGGGGTTCTTTATTCAGAAGGGCGAAACGTCCGCCCCCTCCCTCTTTATAAGCAGGGGAAACAGGGGCAGTTTCCCCACTTCGCCGTTCGTTGCTCCAAGTCCAGAAATCTCCGCCGCTCCCCCCTTCTCCTCAGAGCCGAAAGAGAGCAGCGTTCCGTCCCCCGTCGCCACCAGCACCACCACGCCGCCGATCTCCCCTGCCACTTCCGCCATGGCTCCAAAAGCCGACAAGGGGAAGGGCGTGAAATCGGCCGAGGCGCAGCGGCTCGCGGCGCTGCGGAAGGAGCGGGCCATCTTCCCCCCTCAGCTCGGCGCCAAGGAGCTGAGAGAGTACTACTACCTTTTCTGGTCGACAGAGACGCGTGCGCACCCGCGCACGAGGGTACTCCCGGCCACCGCATCGGAGCTGGCTCCAACCGGGTACCCGTTCTTCGCGCTTTTCTTCTACTGCGGGCTCTGCCCGCCCTTCTCGGAGTTCTTTTTTGATATCATGAACACGTACGGCCTCTGCCTCCTAGACTTCACCCCCAACGCCGTCCTCACGATGGCAGTTTTCACACATTTGTGCGAAAACTTTGTCGGAGTCCACCCCAATGTGGCCCTTTTCCGCCATTTCTTCATGCCTCGGGTCGAGAGAGGAGAGCCGCTTGCCGGAGGGATCGCCTGGATCTCGAGAGTCGGCAAGAAGGAGGCGTATCTGGAGGGCGAGCTTCGCAGCAAATGGGAGGAGTGGAGAGCGGAGTGGTGTTGGATTGTTGAGGAGAACGTCTTGGAGCTGGATGCAATGCTCCTGGAGCTCTTCAAACGCGACCCTCAGCACCCGTTTCTGTTGCCGAGGAGCGTCGTCCCTTTGTGCAATAACTCTTCACTTGATCGGATCCACGCGATGATGCCGTTGTGCAATTCGCACGGAATCGCCCCAACTTGGCAAGAGCCGGTGGATGACGTCGTGCGGGCGTTCTTCGACAGTCTGGAGGAAGTACCGATCCGCGCCGACGAGCAGAGGAGCCTGACCCGTGATACTACTGACGCGGAGCTGCAGCACATCACCACTAGGGCGGAAGAGGCTGCGGCAGCAACTGCCGCGGGCGAGTTCGGGTTCACCGAGGCAGAGGCATAGGCAGCAGAGGCGGGAAGCCTTGCCGAGCGCGAGGAGTTCGCAGGCGAGGAAGATCTTGCCGGCCCCGAAGCCGAGCCGAGCGAGCCCGGCGAGGAGGAGCCGGAGCCTTCAGACAGCCTGCCGCAAGTGGAGCCCCCGGCTGCACCAAGAAGGCGTCTCCGCAGGGCCGGGGACGCAGCGGGGCGGCAGACGGGTCCACAGCCACCGAGCCGCGCGACACGCTCCACCGCGGCAAGCACCGTTGTCGCGGGAGCGCCTCCCGCCGCTGCGACAACTGGAGCGGGACCTTCCCGGTCCACCACTGCCGCTCCCGCCAAGCGGACAAGGGAGCCCACTCCTCCGCCTCGTCGCACCGGAGGCGAGCCGGACTTCGATCTCTCCGCGCTCAGCTCCGATGACGAAGAAGAAGAGTAAGCTTTTCTTGCTGTCTTCGTAGTTCTTCAATTTTGTCGCTTTTGTTCTGTATCTAACTTGCTTCGATCTGAACCCATCCCTTTTCAGGACGCTGGCCCAGAGAGCGGCGAAGAGGGCCAAGGCCTCGGTGATCGTCATCGAAGACGATCCCACCGTGTCAGCAGGGGGCGTGCCTGAGCCCACCTTGCCGGACCTGGCCACTACTCCGCAGAGCAGCCCCCAGCGCAGCCCCCAGCGTAAGTTTATAATTTACTCCCCGCCTTCAGGTGCGCATGGTTGCTCTTTTCTCTTACTGATATCTTGATTGTTGGATTTGTGTAGGAGCAGAGGAGCCTCACCAGGAGGGCCCGGAAGCCGCCCCCGAAGCGTCATCTGCTTCGACTACGCTGCCAAGGGTAGAGTCCCCGGCAAGGGAGCGTTCTCCGGCAAGGGCCAATTCTCCGGCAAGGGAAGACGCCAGTGATCCTCCGACGGCTGAGACCGCGACTACAGATCCTATCACAGGTAATCCACTTGCCTAAAAACTTGCCCTTGGGTTTTTGTCCTTCTGACTTTGTTTTTGCATATTCACTTGACTTCTCTCCATTCTTCGTTCTTCAGATCCACCCGCCACTGAGCCGATGGAGACCGAAGCCGCTGAAGGAGAGGCCGGCACTGATGAACCCGCCGGCGAAGAGGCCGCCAGGGCTGCCGCCGCAGAAGCCGGCGAGGGATCCAGTGGTCGTACTGACGGCCCCGAGGCCGCAGGAGCGACAGGCGCTGCACCGACCACCGATCCTCCCGCCGCTGCCGCAGAGCCAGACTCCGATGAGCCCCAGCCCGGCGCCTACTTGAAGGCCGGCGATGGCGTCTTCATCAAGCTCCCCTGGGCTTCGAGCTCCAGGGCGCCGGTCGAGGGAGAAACTTTCGACGGAGAGGTGCTCGCCTCCGCCGGACTGGCGCTGGTTGACGCGCCAAGCAGCAGCGAGGAGCCCGAAGAGGAGCGGCTGCTGCGGAAGCTAACGTCGCTCTACCGCGCCCGGCAAGCCAAACTGGCTTCCCGGGAAGCGCTTGTCGCGAGGGCGGGAGTCGATATTGAGAAACGCGTGGAGGAGCTCCGGGGTCTCAGGCAGGAGACTCTCCGAAGCTTAGCGGGGGAGCGGGAGCAAGTCGCCGAGGAGAGGAAGGCCTTCCTCCTCGCGAAGGCTGAGGTAGAAGAACAGCAGCGGCTTACTGCCGAGAAGTTATCTGCGCGGGAGGGAGAATTGGCATAGCGCAAAGTGAACCTCGACAGCCACGAGGAAGAGCTCGCCGCACGGGAGCCAGCAATTGGCGGCGCTCTCCAAGAAGCAAGGGACGCCGCCGCGGCTGTCGAGGCCGCCAAGAAAGAGTTGGAGGTAAAAGTGGCGCAGCTGGAGGCCAATCTCTGGACGAGCAGCGAGGAGCTCGCCGCGCTCAAGAGCGAGCGCGAGAAGGATGCTGCTGCCCATGGTGAGCTGCAAGGTCTTCTCGCGGAGAGGAACAAGGAGCTTGGCACCGCCAAGGACTCCAACGCGGATCTCGAGCTGAAGCTGGCCACGCTGACGCAGACGCTGGACGCCGCCAAGGAGCGAGAGGTGGCCTTGTCGGAGAAGATCAAGGCCGACGAGGCGCTGCTGGCGAGCATTGCCATCACCCAGAACTCGTTTAGGGAGACGATGGAGCACTGGACCGAGGGTCTAGTGAACATCACCGCAGTCATCGACGGGGAGCTGGCGCAGCTGGGGATGGAGGACTTCGGGTATCCTTCCGACGAGCATCTCCAACCCAGCACCAAGCTCAGCCTGTTCTTCAAGGGCGTGGCAACTGCCCTCTAGCGGCTTCGGGAGAAGATCCCAAAGCAGCTGGCCGATGAGTCATGCAAGATTTGCGCGGGAGTTCTTCAGAAGGTGCTGGTGAAGGTGGCTTTCCGTAACCCGGGCCTCAACCTCACCAACGTCCTCCGATCCCTGCCGCCCGACGCCGATCTGGAAGCGCTCAAGGCCCTTGTCGCACCCATTGTGGACAAGGTGAGCGAGATCAGGAGGGTTGAGTGTGGCCGCGTAGACTAGGCCGCCTGCTTTATCTTTTTCCTTGTCGCCGCTAGTCATGCCATAGGAACAATGTGTTAGAGCTGCAACAAGTTATCTTGTAATATAACTTTATTTTGGATGATGATCACTATGTTATTTCCTTTACTAGATCTCTTGCTTTGTATGTTTTTACCCTACGCTTTTAGGGAACTTGTCGGCGCAGGCACCCGAGCCGCGAGCGCTGAGTGCGGAACGTCAGCAGCCTGCTGGCGGTGCCGCTCCGACAAGAAACCTTGTCGTGACTAGTTGCAGCACACTTAAGTTGTTGAGCAGACTCGAAACAAAGTAAGGGCGCATCTAGCTACGAGTTGGTTCCTCCACGCACAGGTTTTCCATACAAAGCAGAGTCGTTCGAGGAAGATAACTTAAAAACTAAAACTAATTGCTCAAACTTTGGCAACTTAGCTTTTCTGTCGTTTGTTTCTGGCAAGGCGAATCTTCTTTGAACGACGCCTGGTCCACACCATTATCTTCTCCTTCCCCCCCCCCCGGTAAACTTGTGTGCGAGGGAACCTTCTTTCCTTTGTTTGAGAAAAAGAAAGAAGAGAAAATAAAGATATGGGGCCTTTCGGCTCGTTATTGCTTACCGGGGTAGGTGCTGCACAAAGTGTCAGATAAAGCATGCAAATGTAAAGTAAAAAGCATGAAAGTGACAAGATGTGCGAAGCACATGAGCTTTACTTATGCACGGGATCTGCGCCCGGCTTTGTACAAAGGATTACATGCAACAGCGGCAAGACTTGTACAAAAGGTGGTTGCCGGAACAGGTTCCGGCAACCGCGCCCTACGGGTAAAACTTACGAAGATGCTCAATGTTCCAGGAGTTGCTCACCGGAATGCCATCTTCGGTCTCAAGGCGGACAGCGCCAGGCCTAGTGACTCGTTTCACCCGGTAAGGGCCTTCCCACTTCGGCGTCAACTTGTTGGAATTCTTGGCGGACTGAACGCGCCGAAGAACAAGGTCGCCTTCCTCGAAGCTTCTGGCATTAACTTTGCGGCTATGGTAGCGGCGCAAAGCTTGCTGGTATCGAGCAGCTCGTACAGCAGCCTGAAGACGATCCTCCTCAAGGAGCAGCGCGTCATCTTGTCGCAGCTGCTCTTGCTCAAGCTCATCATAAGCGAGCACTCGAGGTGACCCGTATACGAGTTCCGTGGGGAGAATTGCCTCCGCTCCATAGACTAGAGCGAAAGGCGTCTGGCCAGTGGCTCGATTTGGCGTCGTCCTGATCGACCAAAGAACCACCGGCAGCTCCTCGATCCAGTTTCTTCCGCACCTGCGCAGCCTGTCGAAAGTCCTGGTCTTGAGCCCACGCAGCACTTCAGCATTTGCCCTCTCCGCTTGACCGTTGCTTCTCGGATGAGCAACAGAAGCGAAGCAGACCTTGGCGCCAAGGTCTTGGACGTACTGCATGAAGGTGCGGCTCGTGAATTGCGTGCCGTTGTCGGTGATGATCCTGTTAGGTATCCCGAAACGGCAAACAATCGACCTGAAGAACTTGACTGCTGACTGTGCTGTCACCTTCCTCACTGGTTCCACTTCCGGCCACTTCGTGAACTTGTCGATTGCAACGTACAAGTACTCGAAGCCCCCGACAGCTCGGGGGAAAGGGCCGAGGATATCGAGCCCCCAGACCGAAAATGGCCAGGATAAAGGGATCGTCTGGAGAGCTTGAGCTGGCTGGTGAATCTGCTTGGAATGGAACTGGCACGCTTCACACTTGGTTACTTGTGCAGTTGCATCCTGGAGGGCTGTCGGCCAAAAGAAACCTTGCCGGAAAGCTTTGCCGGCAAGTGCTCTTGCGCCAATGTGGTGACCACATATGCCTCCATGTATCTCTGCCAACAGCTTCTGTCCGTCTTCCCGGCAAATACACTTCAATTTCACACCGTTGAGTCTTCTTCTGTACAGTATGTTGTCGACAAACTGGTACATACTTGACTGCCGGGCTACTTTTTCCGCTTCTTCTTGCTCTTCGGGAAGTTCTCCTGTCTGAAGGAAACGGACAATTTGCTGTGCCCATGCTGGAGCTTGTGGCTCGACAACAAGGACTAAAGGCACATCTGCTGCTGCGGGAACATCCGCTTCTACGGCGAGAACCTGCGGCTCAGCCGGAGCTTGATGTCCCCCGGCAAGCTTGCCGGAGCAAAACTTGTCGGGAGCGTCTGCTTCGACGGAACAAGCACTAAGACTTGCCGGAGCAAACTGCTCCTCAGCATCTTTGGCGTTGATCTTGGGGACCTTCTTGGCGGCGGCTTCGGGAAGCTCTGCCGGAAAGTAGTCACCGGAAATCAACTTTCTCTTCTTGCTCTGTCCAGTTGATGGTGTCACGGATGGTTGAGTCAGCTTGAGCACAAAGATCCCTGGTTCCACAGGTAACTTAAGTGCGGCGCACTTTGACAGGCCATCAGCAATGTCATTCTGAGCTCTTGGAACATGTTCCATCTGTAGGCCGTCAAAGTGCTCTTCTAGCTTTCTCACTTCATCAACATAAGCTTCCATCAATGGACTCTGATAACTCTTGTTCACTTGGCGGACGACAAGCTGTGAGTCTCCCCTGACAATGAGTTTCTTAATCCCAAGGTCTGCCGCGATCCTGAGACCGGCAAGCAAGCCTTCATACTCTGCAGTATTGTTTGTTGCTTGCTCCTTGGGAAAGTGCATCTGGACTACGTACTTGAGGTGCTCTCCGGTGGGTGCGACAAGCAGCACGCCCGCACCGGCGCCTTGCAGCGAGAAGGCACCATCAAAGTACATCAGCCACTCTTTGCTTGCTTCCTTGACGGGGATGCTCGTCTCTGGAATCTCTTCATCTGGTGTTGGCGTCCACTCTGCTATGAACTCTGCCAATGCTCTGCTTTGGATAGTTGAAGTGCTTTCAAACTTGAGGCCAAAGCTTGACAGTTCCAGTGCCCACTCGACAATCCTGCCTGTTGCTTCTGGATTTTGCAGTATCCTCTTCAACGGAAAGCGAGTGACAACTGTGATCTCATGTGCTTGGAAGTAATGGCGCAGCTTTCTCGAGGCCATGAGAAGGCCGAAAAGCAACTTCTGCACACCGGAGTACCTTGACCTAGCCCCCTGCAAAAGGGAACTGACAAAGTAAACTGGGCGCTGCACCATTCTCTTCTGCACCTCCTTATGTGTCTGCGCAGATCCATCTTTGTCGGGACCAGAGCTGCCGGACAGAGCTTGCCGGACCAGAGCTTGCCGGTGAAGCCCCCTGCTTGTCGCTGGATGCATCTGCCGTGGTTGCTGGCTCATCATCTGCCTCCCTCTCCGCCACTAACGCAGCACTAACCACTTGATTGGTTGCCGCTATATACAGCAGCAACTTCTCTTGTGGCCTAGGTGCGACAAGTGTTGGAGCGGAGGACAGGTATCTCTTCAAGTCCTGCAGCGCAGCCTCCGCTTCCGGAGTCCATTTCATTGGACCTGCCTTTTTCAATATTTTGAAAAACGGCAGGGCGCGCTCAGCAGATCTAGAGATAAACCTGCTGAGAGCAGCCACGCAACCGGCAAGTCTTCGTACATCCTTGACGCGCTTTGGTGCTTCAATCTGCTCAATGGCCTTGATCTTGTCGGGATTGGCTTCAATCCCCCGCTGAGACACAAAGAACCCGAGAAGCTTGCCGGAAGGGACTCCAAACACACACTTCTCGGGGTTCAGATTGAGGTTGATCTTGCGCAGATTTGCAAATGTTTCATCTAAATCTTGGATCAGGGTTGCTTTGTCCTTGCTCTTGACCACTATGTCATCCATGTAGGCTTCCACATTTCTGTGCATTTGCGGCTCAAAAGCGTGATGGACTACCCTTGCAAATGTTGAACCAGCATTCTTCAAACCAAAGGGCATCCGTACAAAACAGTATGTGCCACATGGGGTAATGAACGCGGTTTTCTCCTCATCCTCTTCTGCCATGAAGATCTGATGGTATCCTGAGTATGCATCAAGAAATGAAAGCAAGTCACATCCGGCTGTGGAGTCAACAATCTGGTCGATGCGCGGCAAGGGAAATGGGTCTTTGGGACAAGCTTTATTGACATCGGTAAAATCGATACAAAGCCTCCATTTCCCGTTGGCTTTGCGCACGACAACAGGATTGGCCAACCACGTAGGATGGAGCACTCCTCTGACAAGGCCTGCTGCTTCCAACTTCTTGATCTCTTCTGCAATGAATTCTTGGCGCTCCACTGCTTGTTTCCTAACTCTCTGCTTGACGGGCCGCGCATGAGGACAGACGGCAAGGTGGTGCTCAATTACTTTCCTGGGAACACCGGGGATGTCAGACGGTTGCCATGCAAACACGTCGACATTCGCCCGCAGGAAAGCAACGAGCGCGCTTTCCTATTTAGGATCGAGCGTGGCACTGATGGTGAAGGTACCACCAGTGCCGTCCTCCTTGGCGGACACCTTCTTGGTCTCTGGTGGAGCTGCCATTGCCTTCTTACACTTGCCGGTGGAGCTCGATGGTGCGTCCTCGACGGTAGCGCAGCACTCCGAAGAGGTGCGCTTGCCGGAGTGGGCATCAGAACTCTTGCCGGACTTGGTCTTCTTCTTCCCCCCGGGAGCTTCAGCGGCAAGTGACTTGCGATCTGTTGCGGCTGTTGCCTCCCGGTAGATCTTGTCGGCGCAGATAAGAGCATCCTTCTTGTCGCCAGGGACAGAGATGACGCTTATCGGGCCTGGCATCTTCAGTACATTGTACGCATAGTGAGAGGCTGCCATGAATTTGGCAAGTGCTGGACGGCCGAGTATCCCATTGTAAGGCAATGGGAAATCGGCAACGTCAAAAGTGACCCTCTCAGTCCTGAAGTTCAGCTCGCTGCCAAATGTTACTGGCAACGTGATCTTTCCCTTCGGCTTGCTCCTTCCCGGATTGATTCCTTGAAATGTGCCGGTCTCTTCGAGCTCGCTGTCAGGGATCTGGAGTTTCTGGAGCACCGCGGAGGAGATCAGGTTCAAGCCGGCCCCGCCGTCAACTAGCATCTTAGTGACCTTGAGGTTGCGGATAGTTGGTGAAACCAACATCGGCAAGCACCCGACCGCAGTTATGCGATCAGGGTGGTCCTCAATATCAAAGATGATAGGCGTGCTGGACCATTTCAGAGGCCTGCGTGACTCGACGGGTGGTTCTGCCGCATTGACTTCCCGCACCCATTGTTTGAGCTGGCGGTGTGAAGTATGCAGAGAAGCACCGCCGTCAACGCACAGGACCTCTGTGGCTTTCTGGAACTCCTGCTCATCAGTCTCGTCATCATCCATGTCTTCGTCGTCGTCGTCATCTTCATCCTTGTCGCGGCCGCGGGGAGGTCTGTCTCCTTGCCGCTGCTTGGCCTTGCCGCGGCGTCCTCCCCGGCCGGGACGTTTCTTGCCGGATCCCCCAGCACCTTCCTGGGCCTTCTCCTTGTCGCGCCGCTCGTATTCAGCCTTCTGCTGCTCAACAAGCTGCTCGACTTTCTTGCAGCTCTGGAGGTCATGGCCCTTGGTGCGGTGGATCTTGCAGTACTGCTTGTTGGTGCCGTCCTGCTTGTCGGCGACCGCCACAGCCTCCGCGGCAGTCTCCTTGCCGGAGCCACCAGCTTTGGCTTTGTTGGCGCCACCTCCGCCGCCGGACTGCTCGACAACTAGCACCTCTTTGCCTTTCTTCTTCTGTTATTCCGCCGCCGGTTTTTCCTTGCCGGGGCAGTATCCTCACTGTCAGATCCTCCTGCTCCTATATTCTCTCCGGGGAGTCTCCTCCCTTCCTCAGCACGTGCACACTTGTCGGCCAGGGCATATAGCTCACTGACGTCTCTGATCTTGCACATCGCCATCTCCTCCCGCATCCTGCGGTTCCGCACGTTCTGATGGAACGCGCTGATTACCGCGGCAGGGTGGATGTCTGGGATGTTGTGTTGTACGTTGCTGAATCTCTGTATGTACTTGCGCAGGGCTCTCCTTCCTTCTGGGCGAGCAGGTGAAGGTCACTCTCTTGGCCAGGAGGTTTGTGGCCGCCTGTGAAGGCGCCGACAAACTGATGGCACAGGTCAGCCCAGGAGGATATGGAGTTGTCCGGCAAGTGCATGAGCCAGGATCTGACGTTGGGTTTGAGCACCAGTGGGAAGTAGTTGGCAAGGATCTTGTCGTCTTGCCCCCCGGCAGCCTGCACCGCGATGGTGTAGATGTTGAGGAACTCTGACGGGTGCGTCTTGCCGTCGTACTTCTCCAGCACATCTGGCTTGAAGTTCTTCGTGCTAGGCCACTGGACCTGCCGCAGCTCACGAGTGAACGCAGGGCAACCTACCGCGTACGGCAAGTTGCCTGGTTCACCGGGCGCGTGCATGTCAACAGAGGGCCCAGCGCGCTTGTCAGATTGACGTCGTGCTTCTCTTCGGCGCTCGATGCGAGTACGAGCGTCTTCTTGCTGTCTATCGTGAAGAACTTGGCGCTGATCGCGACGAGTTCGTGGATCCGATGATGCGGTGGAGTCGATGTCGAGGTGGACCCGGTGAGTCGGCGATCTTGGCCTTCGGGGTAGAGAGTGCATGGTGGTTGCACCCCCACCAGTTTCGTCGCCATCGGCTCGTGCCTGGCAGTCCTGCCGCGGCAGCGAAGCGCTCGGCTGCCGTGGAGTGTCGCCGTTGGCAAAGCCGATGAGACTCTGAATGGTGGCCCTCCATTGGTCGAGCTTGTCTTCCGCAGGAGGGTAATCCAGGAGCAGTTGAACTCGCGCTAAAGCTTCCACTGGAGTGGTGGGAGGCAATGGCGAACGGTGCGAGGAGCGGGATATGCTCGGACTTCTAACTACGTTAGAAGGAACAGTATCCCGTCCAAGCGACCATGCCTCACTCGTGCCAGCATGTTGGCGTGCATGCTGGTCTTGAGCGTCTCGAGACCCACCAGCCTGATCTTGGTCCAACAAGCGTATGGTACTGCGAATACCATGACGATGTGGTCCTGCGTCTCCTGAGAGGGACGCGGCGGATGCGAAGACGCCAAGGTTTGTGCAGCCTTGTCCTTGGACCTGGCAGCACCGTGAGCATCCTCGCCGATGTCTGTTCTTCCACTGGCGTCAACCCCACCACCCGTTTGCTCCGGTGGCGGTGAGATCGACGCGGACGGAGCAGCTGCCTCCGAAGCCTTCTTCTTCGGTGGCATGTTGATGAAGAAAATGCAGATCTAGCTCGTGTGAACGCCGGATCAGGTTCACGCAATCTCGACACCCCCTACCTGGCGCGCCAAAGATGTCGGGGAAACTGATCCACGGACACCTATGGGGCCGGCGGACCGGGCCCCTTTCGGTTCGGCGAGGGGCAGAGGTCGCACGAAGAGCAGATCGAGGCGAGGCACACGAGCAGTTTACCCAGCTTCGGAGCTCTCCGGAGAGATAATACTCCTACTGCTACTTGTCTGATTGTATTCTGTTCTTGCTCTAGAGAGCTAAGTGTTTCTGGCCTCGAAATGATCCGAGCCTTGAACTAGACGAACCGAACCCATCGAACCCCCTCTACGTTGTGCATGGGCCTCCTTTTATATGCACAAGGGGTCACCGACAGGTGGCAACGCAGAGAAGGGTAAAGATGTAAAAAGAGAGGTAGTTGGTAGAGTTGCTTGTACAGTGCTTTCTACCTAACCCCGACGGCAGGGGACAAGGGCATTAAATGCCCGTCTGTGTCGCCCTAACAGTGTAGAAAAGGACCATCAGGGGCGCCACCATCCGCCACGATGGTGATCTTGTCAGCACCGCATGCCACCGCTTACCGCTGGCTGCACAGCCTTCCGCCACGCGTGCCTGGAAAGGCCCCCAGGGCGACACGTTGGTGGATGCGCTGGAGCGTGGGCGCAGAGTGGCCGCTTGCCGCGGCAAGCGTCTTGCCGCGGTCGTGGTCTTGTCGCGCCTGGAAGCTTGTCGCTCGCCGAGCCTTGCCAGGACGCGTGGCGCGTCACGGCAAGTTCCTTGAGATGCCTCGGTTGGCCTTCCCGGCAAGCTCCTCTTGCCGGGGCCTTGTCTTCTTGACTTGAATACTTTGTTCTTGAACGGCTCCAAAGGAGCCACGGAGTACCTTGGCGGTCACCCGGCAAGCCCTTGCCGCGGGGCGCTGCGAGTGCCCGTGCACAAGTTCGGGGTACTAGGGTACCCCTACTCTAGTACACCGACAATAGGAAAATCATTGCAATCATGCTTTTTATTCAAGGAGTTATCGTGAATCTCTTCATAAATTTCTTCATCATAATTTTCAGATTCACAAATTTTGAGCAAAGCTTCATAAAGATAATCTAGTGCACAAAACTCACTAGCAATTGGTTCATCATAATTGGATCTCTTAAAAAGATTAGCAAGCGGATGAGGATCCATAGATCTTAGGTTCTCTGTTTAGCAATAAATAAACAACTATTCCAACCAAACGAGCAAACGAGCCAAGTAAGACATCAAAGCAAAAAGACGAACAGAAGAAGGGCGAATAAAATGGCAATGGTGAAGTGGGGGGGACGAAAATGAGAGGAAAATGGCAAATAATGTAAATGCAAGGGAGATGAGTTTGTGATGGGTACTTGGTATTCTTGACTTGAGCGAAGACCTCCCCGGCAACAGCGCCAGAAAGGGGAGCCAAAGAATATTTGTAAGTATTAACAGTTGAGTTGTCAATTCAACCACACCTGGAGATTAAATATTTCCAGCAAAGTGACCAGTAGCACAGTAGTATGATAGTTTTGATAGCAGTGGTAATAGTAATAGTAAAGGTAAAGGTAACAGTGATAGCAATAATTTTGTAGCAGTTGTAACAATAGCAATAGCAATAGTAACTTAGCAAGAACAATATGTGAAAAACTCGTAGGAATTGGATCGGTGTTTTAATTGGATGATATTCATCATATAATAGTCATAACCTAGGGTGACACAGAACTAGCTCTAGTCCATAAATATAATGTAGGCATGTATTTTGTAAATAGTCATACGTGCTTATGGAAAAGAACTTGCATGACATCTTTTGTTCTACCCTCCCTTGGCAGCGGGGTCTGCTACGTCTTGAGCTTGCCTTGGTTTTCCTTGAAGAGGAAAGGGTGATGCAACACAGTAGCGTAAGTATTTCCCTCAATTTTTGAGAACCAAGGTATCAATCCAGTAGGAGGCTCCTCAACAAGTCCCACGAACCTACACAAACAAACAAAGAACTCCCAACCAACGCAATAAAGGGGTTGTCAATCCCTTCGCGGCCACTTGCGATAGTGAGATCTAATAGAGATAATAAGATAAGATAAATATGTTTTTGGTATTTTATAATATAGATGCAGAAAATAAAAGATGCAAATAAAAGTAAATTGGAAGCAAAAATGATAAGAGATAGACCCGGGGGCCATAGGTTTCACTAGTGGCTTCTCTCAAGATAGCATAAGTATTACGGTGGGTGAACAAATTACTGTCGAGCAATTGATAGAAAAGCGAATAATTATGAGATTATCTAGGCATGATCATGTATATAGGCATCATGTCCGCAACAAGTAGACCGACTCCTGCCTGCATCTACTACTATTACTCCACATATCGACCGACTCCTGCCTACATCTAGAGTATTAAGTTCATAAAAAATAGAGTAACACATTAAGCAAGATGACATGATGTAGAGGGATAAACTCATGCAATATGATATAAACCCCATCTTTTTATCCTCGATGGCAAAAATACAATACGAGCCTTGCAACCCTTTCTGTCACTGGGTAAGGACACCGCGAGATTGAACCCAAAGCTAAGCACTTCTCCCATGGCAAGAAAGATCAATCTAGTAGGCCAAACCAAACCGATAATTCGAAGACACTTGCAAAGATAACTCAATCATACATAAAAGAATTTAGAGAAGATTCAAATATTATTCATAGATAAACTTGATCATAAACCCACAATTCATCGGATCTCGACAAACACACCGCAAAAAGAGTTTACATCGAATAGATCTCCACAAGAGAGGGGGAGAACATTGTATTGAGATCCAAAAAGAGAGAAGAGGCCATCTAGCTAATAACTATGGACCCGAAGGTTTGTGGTAAACTACTCACAA
Source organism: Triticum aestivum (assembly GCF_018294505.1). NCBI lineage: Eukaryota > Viridiplantae > Streptophyta > Magnoliopsida > Poales > Poaceae > Triticum > Triticum aestivum. Next base: position 98,588,874 of record NC_057804.1, read on the forward strand.
CTCATCGGAGGGGCTATGGTGTTGATGTAGAAGCCCTCCATGGTCGATTCCCCCTCCGGCGGAGTGCCGGCGACGGCTCCAAGATGGGATCTTTATGGATACAGAAGGTTACGGTGGCGGAAATATTTCTTTGGTTGCTCCCTGGATGTTTTCGGGGTATGTAGGCTTATATAGGAGGAATAAGTACGTCGGTGGCCGCTCGAGGGGCCCACAAGATAGGGGGCATGCCCAGGAGGGGTGGGCGCTCCCTCCTATCTCGTGGCCGCCTCAACTGCTTCTTGGCTTGCACTCCAAGTTCTCGGGATCACGTTCATTCCAAAAATCACGCTCCCGAAGGTTTCATTCCGTTTGGACTCCGTTTGATATTCCTTTTCTTTGAAATACTGAAATAGGCAAAAAAAACAGCAATACGGGTTGGGCCTCCAGTTAGTAGGTTAGTCCCAAAAATGATATAAATGTGTAAAATAAAGCCCATAAACAGCCAAAACAGGCAATATAATAGCATGGAACAATCAAAAATTATAGATACGTTGGAGACGTATCAGGGAGCAATTAGCTAGAGTAGCTCCATGCAGAGCATTATAGACATAGAAAATTTGCAAAATGCATACGGCTTTGAATATGACAGACCCGTTGACTAAACTTCTCTCACAAGCAAAACATGATCACACCTTAGTACCCTTTGGGTGTTACTCACATAGCGATGTGAACTATATGTTCCTCCGACTATGAGATTATGCAACTCCCGAACACCGGAGGAATGCCTTGTGTGCTATCAAAGGTCACAACGTAACTGGGTGATTATAAAGATGCTCTACAGGTATCTTCGAAGGAGTTTGTTGGGTTGGCATAGGTCGAGATTAGGATTTGTCACTCCGAGTATCGGAGAGGTATCTCTGGGCCCTCTTGGTAATGCACATCATATGAAGCCTTGCAAGCAATGTGACTAATGAGTTAGTTGTGGGATGATGCATTACAGAACGAGTAAAGAGACATGCTGGTGACAAGATTGAAATAGGTATGAAGATACCGACGATCGAATCTCGGGCAAGTAACATACCGATGACAAAGGGAATAATATATGTTGACAGTGCGATTCAACCGATAAATATCTTCGTAGAATATGTGGGAACCAATATGAGCATCCAGGTTCCGCTATTGGTTATTGACCGGAGAGGTTTCTCGGTCATGTCTACATAGTTCTCGAACCCGTAGGGTCCACGGGCTTAACATTCGATGATGATATGTATTATATGATTTATGTGTTTTGGTGACCGAAGGTTGTTCGGAGTCCCGGATGAGATCACGGACATGACGAGGAGTCTCGAAGTGGTCGGGAGATAAAGATTAATATATTGGAAGGTGGTATTCGGACACCGGAATAGTTCCAGAGTGTTTCGGGAATTTATCGGAGTACCACGGGGTTACCGGAACCTCCCGGGGGAAGTAATGGGCCACATGGGCCATAGGGGAGAGGCAAGGCAGCCCACAAAGGGGTGCCCCCCCCCACCCAATGGGGATTCCAAATTGGACAAGGGGAGGGGGGCGCGGCCTCCCTCTCCTTCCCCCTTTCCCCCTTCGTTAGAAGGAGGGGGCCAAATAGGACTATGAGTCCTACTAGGACTCCCCCCCCCCATGGGCCGCGCCCTAGGCCGGCCTCCTCCCCTCTCCCTCCTTTATATACGGGGGCGGGGGGCACCCCTAGGCACATCAATTGTTCTTAGCCGTTTGCGGTGCCCTCCTCCACTGTTTACTCCTCCGGTCATATTATCGTAGTGCTTAGGCGAAGCCCTGCGCGGATCACATCACCATCACCGTCACCACACCTCGTGTTGACGGAACTCATCTACTCCCTCGGCCCTCTGCTGGATCAAGAGTTCGAGGGACATCATCGAGCTAAACGTGTGCAGAACTCAGAGGTACCGTATGTTTGGTGCTTGATCGGTTGAATCAAGAAGACGTTCGACTACATCAACCGCGTTAAGCTAACGCTTCCGCTTTCAGTCTACGAGGGTACATGGACGCACTCTTCCTCTCGTTGCTATGCATCTCCTAGATAGATCTTGTGTGAGCGTAGATTTTTTTTTGAAAATGCATGCTACGTTTCCCAACAATAAGGAGAAGGGTTATGCGGTTTGTGGGGTCCAAAAGGGAACACGCAGCGTGACACGCTAGCGATGGGCTGGCGCATGATTGTAATAGGTCACCAGATTACAATCATATTTCGGTTTGGATACAAATGGTTTTGGGACATGGAGTATTTGATCCCGAGCTCATATGCTCCAGCATGAACAGTAAAATCCGAAAAAAGGTAAAAAAAATTCAAAAAAAATATGTACTATTTTTGTGATGAACTCTGATAAATTTTCTAACTGCGTGCAAAATTTCAAGTTGAAATGACATTCGTGGAGGTCTGGGCAAAAAAATGGTCCAAAAAGACTATTGTTGGACGGATTTTCGAGTATCGATTTTGTTATTTTCTCCCAACCACCACGAATGTCATTTCGACCTGAAATTTTGCACGCAGTTAGAACATTCATCAATGTTTATCACAATAAAAAAACATTTTTTTATTTTTTTACTATTTTTCCAGTTTTACTGTTCATACTGGAGCATATGAGCTCGAGATCAGAAGAGCATTTTCGATGATTTCGGACCTTTGGGTACAACGAATTGACCCATCCAGTACATGCATAACAATCTTTAGACCAATTTTCTATTTTTCATTATTATATTTTTCTTGAATTTGCCAATTCTCGTCTAGATACTTACGAGAATTACCAAAGGATCATCTGACACCTAAGCAACTTGGTTTTACGTGGAGGTTGGTGCAATTTTTTTCCTTTTCTCTTAATGATTTTTTTACTTATGTATATTTTCCATCGGCCGCGCGCACCCGTAGTTGCACACCTTTGCACAAATGCATGTACGTCGCCCGCGTGCAATTACAGTTGCGCATAACCGACAGGGGCACAACTGCATGTCCATCGGTTGACTGCAATTGCAGTTGCATACATTGTTCATATTGTTGGGAAACCGAGTCTTCGTGGGGTGGCGGCGCGCCTCGTGCGTATCGCACGGGGTAGCCCCTCCCGTTTTCCCCACTTTACGTTAAGTGGGTACTTATCCCTAGACCACCTACCCCCTATATAAAGCAACAAGGAGCCATCATTGTAACACCTGATCATTGATTAATAAAGCTGGTTTCCTCCATATCTCTCTGTGTCTTTTACTTTCGTGTCCGACTACTTCGCCTACGACGCTCGCTCTCGCTCCGCAACCTCGGACCGGACTCGCCGGCGGAGTTGCGGAACACGTTATCAGCACGCTTCGCTCCACCAACTCTCCGTCAAGCATGCATCACGTAGGATTTCGTCGATCCCGCGGAGGTATAAGATCCGACCCCCACTCTTTGCAAAAATGGATTCATCTTGTTTCCACGATTCCTTTTTTGCGATTAGATTATTTTTTCGGATAAATCAACCTATGGTGTGGATTTCTCTCCCAAAAACTAAGCGGACGAATACGTCGCCGACCAATGTCGATGTTTTTGGATCACGAGAGACTTGTTGACTACACTATACTGGAGTCGGTACAGATCGTGATCCAGATGATCACGGTACCGCCGCAACGCACCCGCTGTGCCACACACCGTTGATGTTCTCGATGAACACGATGATGTTTTTGAGATCCCGACGCCGGCGTCGTCGTCCCAAGCAGCATGGCCATACCCGTGCCCGATGCATGTTCGTGCTGCCGCGGGCCCTGCTGGTCCCGGCTGCTGGCCGCCTCCGCGTGCGCGTGAGGTAGCCGCGCCCACGGGCTGGCTGGCTTGGCACTTGTCGCCCCCGTGGCTGCGTCGCACCGTGGCCACGGTCCCTGCTGGTCGTGCCCTGGCCACGTCGCGCCACTGACCGCGCGCCCGCTGGCTGCGCTGTGGCCATGCCCTGGCCGCGTCATGTGTGTCGCCGTGCCGTGCCGCACCGTGCGTGCGCACGGGCCTGTCGAGGCCACCGCCGCTCGGGCGCTCGAGCGCTAGGAAACCCTAGCGACCCTGAGTTGGCGAGTAGGCCGGCCCAGTGGGCCACTATGGACCGGGCCCCCCTTTTTCCTTTCCCTGTATATATAAAAAAAATAGGGGGAGGTCGGTGGGGCTGGCTATATGGGCCGACGGCCCATTTCGGCCTGCGAGCGCACTGGACCAGGCCAGAGAGCACACGCGCGCGCGATTCTTTGCATTTGAGCCCCTGTAGTTTCCAGATTTTACGCATGTTTTATTCCTGCTATAATATTTCGTGTAGAAGCCCCTGGAACTGTCTGTTTTCGCTGAAAACACGTATTTGGGCTTAAAAATGCCTCGGGAATTCAATTTTTGGGCTAGTTTTCACATACGAGATGCGCTTAACATGCTATCTTTTGTAACATGATATTATTGTATGATTTCACTGTTGTAGATTAATTTTTAGCACTCTTAATCATTTAGTAAGTCAGGTAATAGCATGTTTTAAATATTGGTACGTCTTTTTATTGAATAAGTTTATCAACATCGCTTTGTGCAAAAGATTACCTGTTGTAATCTCATGTTTTTTGCATAAATTGCAGATGTCCGGAATTGTCAACAAGGAGTTTCCTGAGTTGGCCCAGACAGGGTTGAACTACCTGTCATGGTCCTCGAACTGCGAGATCTTTCTCTAGGGAAAAACCCTCCTGAGGGCGGTCGATAAGGGGGCCCAGCTGGCCTCCACTGATCCCAAGTTCAAAACTGAGAATGCGCTGGCTCTGCACTTTCTCCGTCATCACCTGTCACCTACTCTGAAAGATGAGTATATGGTTGAGCGCGGTGCTTCTGCCCTTTGGACCGCTCTTAAGCAGCGGTTTGAGCGGCTGAAGTACACTGTGAAGCCACGTGCAGAGGCAGAGTGGATCCGTCTGAGGTTTGCAAACTTCAAGACGGTTGGGGAGTACAATTCGGCTCTACACCAGATTTGTATGACTCTTCGGTTGTGTGGTACTGAGATACCGACTCCCAGAAGATTGAGAAAACCCCATCCACTTTCCACCCCGACGCGGTCCAGTCCTCATGGAACTACCGCCAGGGGAACTACATGAGGTATTCAGAGTTGATTGACATCCTCCAGGTGGCGTAGGCGCAGGACAAGGTTCTCAAAAAGAACTTTGTCGCGCAACCACTTGGGGAAGTTCTCGCCAGGAGGTGAACGCTCTCAAAGTCCGCAAGCCTCAACAGAAGAAGAGGGGCCGCAAGGGCAAGAAGAAGGGCCCTCACCCCCCCCCCCCGCCCCGGCTAAGCAGAACAAGCCGGACAAGGGAGGGCAGAGGCCTCGGGACTGCTTCCATTGTGGCTCGGTGGAGCATTTCTCCCGCCAGTGCCGCGCACCACAGGAGGTCGTTGATGCATATAAGGCTCGGAAGACGCGTGAGATGCACCTCGCCTTCGTTTAGGAGGGAGCACCACCGGCGCCCAAGGCGGCACCCGTGATGATCGCTACTCCCCCTGCTGCGCCCATAGAGGCGACCCCCGTGGTGCCCATCGCGGCAGCTTTGGCGGTCTCTACCGACGCCCACGTCGCCATGGAGGTTGACCACATGGTCGCCTCGGCAGCGGCGCCGCCACTAGACATTGATGCTGCCTCCAAGATGATTTCTAAGGAGGATCAGCTCACTAGTATGGAGATTGCGGCTGAAGTGAATGGCTTCTTCACCGAGTCCACTTAGGATACCTCTTTGGTTATCATGATTCCGTGATTTGATACAATAAAATTGAATAAATTCGATTTGGTTGTAAGCTCTATGAGAGCATAAACTTATTCTTTACTTTGGCGATTGGATGACATTTATTCATTTATTCCATTATTTATACATGATAGCATGTTATGTTCTGAGATGTGTGCATTTATTTTTAATGTATTTTCTTCCTCATTACATTAATTAGATGTCATATTTTAGAACGCGTGTGGCGCCCGAATGGAGGAAACGTGCCTTGCCGATAGCGCCACCACTCATACCATTTTACGAGAAACTAAGTACTTTGAGTCCATTAAAAAATCTCCGGGAAGTATTATGACAATCGCCGGCTGCGGTTCTCACATAGTTGGCTCCGGACGAGCCACTATTATACTCCCTATGGGAACAACTTTGATCATTAATGATGCGTTGTTGTACCCGGAGTCGACTCGTACTCTTTTGAGCTTTAGAGACATCCGCGCTAATGGTGTCCATGCTGAGACCGATGATAAAAACGGCAAGGAGTGCCTACTCATCACAAAGCGGGATGCAGGTGGTAAACATGTTATCGAAAGGCTTCCTTCATTTGACACAGGGCTATACTACACTAAGATAGTAGCACCGCCCGTGTACACTACCCTCAAGACCGTCTTTAGAAGCTCTGAACTCTTCTGCCTCTGGCACGATAGGTTAGGCCACCCCGGACTTAGGATGATGAGAAATATAATTAACAACTCGCATGGCCATAATGTTAATGTGAAGAACTTCCCGAATCCCGATGATTTCGTGTGCTCCGCATGCGCTAAGGGGAAGTTAGTCATTAGGCCATCGCCCCTCAAGGTGAGGGATGAAATCCCCGCGTTCTTGGAACGTATCCAAGGGGACATATGCGGTCCAATTCAGCCCCTCACGGGGCCGTTTCGGTACTTCATGGTGCTCATTGATGCTTCCTCTAAATGGTCCAATGTTTGCCTGCTGTCAACACGGAACCATGCCTTTGCAAAATTGATCTCACAGATCATACAAATGAGGAATAATTTCCCGGATTATCGTATAAAGTCTATTCGAATGGACAACGCCGGAGAATTTACTTCAAAGGCGTTCGATGATTATTGCATGGCAATGGGAATCAAAGTTGAGCACTCGGTACCACATGTTCATACACAAAATGGACTTGCCGAGGCATTGATTAAAAGAATTAAATTCATTGCCCGGCCGCTCCATTCAGGGTTATAATTTACCAACTACATGTTGGGGCCATGCGGTGTTACACGCGGCTAATCTCATCAACTTTCGACCGTCGGCCTACAACATCCACTCTCCTGTTCAACTTGCGCAAGGGTCGGCACCGAAAATTTCCCACCTTCGTAGGTTCGGTTGCCAGGTATATGTACCAATACCACCCCCTCAGTGATCGGCGATGGGCCCGCTCCGTAAGTCGGGGATATACGTTGGTTATGAGACTGTGTCCATAATCAGGTATCTGGACCCCATGACAGGTGATTGTCACACGGCTCGTTTTGCTGATTGCATTTTTGACGAGGATCTTTTCCCGACTTTAGGGGTAGAGAATCAACCCCTTGATGCTAAAAGTCGAGAAATCACGTGGCAAGCCATGGGGATCCACGCTCATGACCCGCGCACTGCTGAGACTGAGAGAGAAGTCCAAAAGATAAAATATTTGCAGTCTTTAGCAAATCAATTGCCCGACCACTTTAGTGACTTAAAGACTGTGACAAAATCACATGTGCACGCGCGCAATGCACCAGAAAGGGTTGAAATACCGAAGAAAAATGATGCTATACCCACTCCCGTCCAAAGGCCTAAAAGGACGAGAAATCCGGCTTCTCAAATCCCAAGTACTCGGGGACGCCTGACGAAGAAGGATAAGAGAGATTTATCACATCCTGTCGCCAAAGTACCCCAAATTGAAACGGGAAGCCAGTCGAGACCTGGCACAAGTACGGAAAATTCAGTGCACTAAATTCCGGACTTAAACTTTCCCATAGGGGAAACACCCAGCGGAGATGTGAGCGCGCACATCGGCGCGGGAAATCTAAAGGACCTTGCTCCCATAATGGGAAATTTGGTAGAGCAAGTGTTTGCGCCGGATGCGCTCCATGACGAAATGGCCATAAATTATATTTATATGGGGGAGTCCCTGAACCAAGCAACGGTGATTGTCGACATCAACTTTGCTACGGAAATTGCCTCAATCATAGATCTTGACCCTGAGCCTAACACGCTCCCTGATTGCAAGAAAAGGTCGGATTGGAAAGATTGGCAGCAGGCAATTACTGCCGAATTATTATCTCGCAACAAAAGTAAGATGTTCGGACCAGTTTGTCAAACTCCTCCCCACATTCTCCCTGTTGGCCATAGGTGGGTTTTTGTTCGAAAGAGAGATGAAAATAATAAGGTAGTACAGTACAAAGCAAGGCTTGTCGCTCAAGGGTTCACTCAACAACCAGGTGTCGATTTTGAGGAGACTTATTCCCTGGTCATGGATGGAGTTACCTTTAGATACTTGATCTCGATGGAAGTAAACATGGGCTTGAAAATGAAACTAATGGATGTTTTCACTGTTTACCTATATGGTAACTTGGATTCGAACATATACATGAAGGTTCTAGAAGGTATCCCTGTTCCGAACCATGATAGAGCAAACAAGGGTCTATACAGTGTTCAACTTCAAAAGGCACTGTACGGACTCAGACAGTTTGGTAGAATGTGGTACAATCGCTTAAGCGATTTCCTTCATGAGAAGGGCTACACAAGCAATAAAGATTGCCCATGTGTTTTCATACGGTGATCCCAAGATGGATTCTGTATAATCTCGGTGTACGTGGATGATTTAAACATAATCGGTACACCTGAGGATATTGAGGAAGCAAGTTCCTACCTGATGTTGGAATTCGAGATGAAGGATTTGGGTAAAACCAAGTTCTGTCTAGGTCTGCAACTTGAACATTCCCCTGATGGGATTCTAGTGCACCAGTCGGCCTACACCCAGAAGGTGTTGGAAAGATTTGGATTTGATAAGGCATATCCTTCTAAGACCCCGATGGTCGGGAGGTCTTTACAGCCAGACAAGGACCCGTTCAGGCCAAAGGAAGAGGGGGAGCAAACTCTGGGACTAGAGGTTCCTTACCTGAGTGCAGTTGGAGCACTCATGTATCTCGCAAACTGTACATGGCCAGACTTTGCGTTCGCCGTCAGTTTGCTTGCGAGGTACAGTTCTGAACCTACCAAAAGACATTGGAAAGGTGTCAAGGACGTCTTCCGGTACCTGCAAGGGACCAAAGATCTTGGCCTATTTTATAAAAGGAATCAAGACCTATCTATTGTAGGCTATGCCGATGCTGGGTAGCTATTGGACCCGCATGATTGCAAATCACAGACTGGATATGTTTTCCTTTGTGGTGGAACAGTGTTTTCCTGGAAATCGTCCAAGCAAACACTTGTTTCGACTTCCACGAACCACTCGGAAATCATGGCACTATTCGAAGCGTCAAAAGAATGTGTATCGCTTCGGCGGATGATCGGCCACATTCAGCAGACATGTGGGCTGAACACCATACAAACCCCTACCATTATCTATGAAGATAATGTTGCTTGTGTTGCATAAGTCTAGATGGGTTATGTGAAGAGTAACCTCACAAAGCATATTAGTCCCATGTTCTTCTATGCACATGAGCTGCAGCATTTGAATGAGGTGAAATTTTTGCATACTAAGTCTTGTGACAATCTTGCTGATATGTTCACTAAATCATTACCGGCATCAACCTTAGAGAGGTGTGTGCGTGGAATCGGTATGATGAGACTTAGAGAGATGCCAGGTTCAGGGGGAGAAACTTCACAAACTCGTCACTAAAATCTCAATCCTGATGATCGAGTACTCAACTTGGTGGTTGAGTGGATTGTACTCTTTTTCCCTTGAGTGAGTTTTCCTGATGTTTCTCACACGAGGTTTTTGACGAGGCAATTCGTGCAATGCAACAACGTATACTGTGTGCTCTTTCTCCATATTTTTCCCACTGGGTTTTTTGGAGTTTTGAGGCATGGATATACGGGTAATTACCCAAGGGGGAGTGTTGGGAAACCGAGTCTTCGTGGGGTGGCGGCGCACCTCGTGCGTATCGCACGGGGTAGCCCCTCCCTTTTCCCCCACTTTACGTTAAGTGAGTACTTATCCCTAGACCACCTACCCCCTATATAAAGCAATGAGGAGCCATCATTGTAACACCTGATCATTGATTAATAAAGCTGGTATCCTCCATATCTCTCTGTGTCTTTTACTTTCGTGTTTGACTACTTCGCCTATGACGCTCGCTCTCGCTCTGCAACCTCGGACCGGACTCGCCAACGGAGTTGCGGAACACATATGAGCGCATGCCAACAGGTAGCGTCCAACCACACTTCTGCCACCCTTTCATGTGCGTATGCCCCCCTTTCATGTGCAATTGTATGCCCACTAAGGAGATCCATTTAGAGCATCTGCATTTAAAGCATCTCCAATAAAAAATGTGCATGCAAAAATAACTACCTTTTGCATCTACAAGGCCCAAAACACCTCTCCAAAACACTTCGCCCCATGCTATCGCATCCGGTTTGGCTTCCTCTCAACCTCCCTACCCATTTTTCTCTTCCGCCGTCTGATTTCGGCCATCCCCGCTGTTAACGCTCAAAAGTGGCACAGTCATAAAAGTAGCTTGGGATATATCAAGACTAATTTAAACTTATGATTGGAGGTCACAATGGAATGGTTCTCTTCGAGAAGATCAAGATGGGTATGAAGATAGAGCTCGGATGCAAAAGTTATGACAAGTTCAGAGATGCTCATGTTGACACTAGATTAAAGAATGGCATGAAAGTCAATCAAGATGGCCTCTGATGGAAAAAGTTTCAACATAAAGTTTTGCGTCTCATCGAAACGGATTATTTTGATATAAAAATCGTCCTAATCCGAGGTCGTATGCAACCTGTAGAGCCAAAACAAGGTCAAAAACAGAAGCTGCAGAGTCATTTCGGACCGACCGAGTTGATTTGAATCGGTGAGACCGAGTTGATCTGGAAGGATACAGAGAGTTGGCAACGTTCACTCCGTGGATCGAAGCAAACCAATCGGTGAGACCGAGTTGATCCAGGAAATTATAGAAGGGTACAGAGAGTTGGCAACGTTCACTCGGCGGGACCGAAATAAACCACTCGGTGGCTCCAAGTTGATCCGGAAAATTATTAAAGATTCCTATCCGACTTAGGTTAGGGTTTTTGATATTTTGGACGGATTTTTTAGTCCTTTTCTTATACGGAAGTCCAACCGCCTCATAAATAGATGAGAGGTGAGGGCCGATTAAACAAAACACAATCGGCAAATCAATATACTATTTTTTACCCTATTTTTTATATTTCTCCCTTGTTCTTTCTCTCTCGTTCTTCGTGTTGAAGGGCAGCAATCCTCAAGGCCCTAGGGGCGAGCGAATTGACCTAGGACAGCCCATAGCCGCCGCACGTCTAGACGGGGTCCCTCCCGGGCGCGTGGGGTTTCGGGTGTTCAGAAGCGCCCGCCGAATTGTTTGTGTACCGCGCTTCTGGACGGGTCTCATTTGATGTGAGTTGTGGTGCATCACCCTCGGCATTGGAGGTACACGATGACATGTTCATGTGCGAACACCCGCCGGCCCCAGCGAGCTGCAGCGGGAGTGCATGAGCTTTGACAATTTCAACAGTAGGTTCAGTGCACTAGTTTTACATCTTCAAATACATCATCTGTTGGAGTTGGAGTTTTACATCACAAATATACATCATCTGTTGGAGCTGGCTCTTTCTTAAGATGTAAAAAACATTTTTTGGTGATGTAAATTATACAACACCTAGTTTTACATCTCATAATTTGCACCATCTATTGGAGATGCTCTAAGAGCATCTACATTCGACTAGATCCATTTAGAGCATCTACAGTCAAACCCCTTAAACCCTCCTAAATGTTGGGATGTACAGCCTATTCATCATGCAGTTAAAGAAATGCCATCCAACTGGCCTTCCTATGTCGAGTCCAAATGTCCGGGCTGTCCGATACCCCTCAAACCCAACCCATATGTGGAGAGGATATGAGAAGGATCAGACATGGCCGTCATGTCGAACCGGCCCGAGCACACCTCGCCCCCACCGTGTCCTCATAAATATCCCACCCCAACCCCCCTCGGACCCAAACCTAGCTCATACACTCGCCCTCTCCACTCCCACCGCACGCCTATCTTGTCCCTTCCCTGTCCCTTCCTCTTCCGCACCACCATGGTCGGCTCTAGCAGCGAACACGTGCTTCTCAAGGAGGATTCAAGCGATGCTCTGGGTGATGAGGAGCTCACGCTCCGCATCTCCCTCCGCCATATGCAGATGGACATGCGCGGGAGCTTGAGCTTTTGCATCATCCCTGGTTGTCAGCGAGGTAGGTCCATCCTCGTCCGTGCTCCGCGCCCTTTCCTGTCGATCCTTCCTCCTCCTGGATGGCGCTGGGTTCTCGCTCCCGTATTGCCGAGCCCACAACAAAGTATGCATGAATCGGAGAGGCAGGCTTCTCGTCGTGCGTGGCAACGAGTCGCATAGAAGGCAACAGAAGCCAGACTTCCTGATGTCATCCACTAGGCGTTGACCTTAGAGGAGACGGACACGAGGTGGTGTCGCCACAAAAATGCCAAGGCACTTCAGTTGGGATCACGGAGTCAGAGTGACGTATGAAGGAGAAGGTGGTCGTCACGGCAAGAGCCGCCAGCCTCGCCAAGGGCCTGGATCCTCTCCTCCTCCTTGTTGGACAGTGGCGCGACTAGTGTCGACTCCTCTCTCACCGCCGACGCATGCGCTGAAGGCTACTAACGATGCTTTGGAGACTCCAAGGGGAAGAGCCCGACGAGGAAATGGTGAAATCCGGCGCCATCTTCGCAATTAGCTGTCTATCTAGTTTTATTTAGGCTAAAAACTTGATATCCCCGGTCTATATGTTTGCTATTACTATGTTGAAGTTTTATCTATGATAATGTTGATCAAGTTGCATGATAGTGTTGATCAAGTTGCATGAGTTGTATGGATTTAAGAGGCCAAATATGAGAGGGAGGTTGTGGAAGCAGAGTCATAACTTGTGGCTGGTCACTATCCGCGGACGTTTTTAAATTTGACTAGTCAGCCTGTAGATGCTCTTAGAACATTGGTTAAACACTAACTATCTTCTAATAAAAATGGTTTCTTGGCGGATTTATCTAATTTTATTCGGGTTATCCGACTTGATAGTGAAAGTGCAACTATCCCTGGGTGGTTTTGGTAATTCCTAACAACATATAGCTCATTGAGATAATGCTATTTCAAGATAAATATTTCAAGAAAGCTCAATGATTGACATCGCATGGATGAGAAAAGTGGACCCCTCAAAATACTAAGGACAAAAGGATTGGCTCAAGCTCAAAGCACAAGACTCTACATTTTCCATTTTAGTGATCCAAGATCACATTCAGTCTATAGGAAAAGCCAATACTATCAAGGAGGGGTGAGGTGTTGCTTAATGAGGTTCTTGCTCAAACTGCTTAGTGATATGCTCCAAAGCCCTCAACTACTTTCTCACATCCACATATGACCCAAACCAAAAGTCAAACTCGGCCCCACCGATTCTTTCTATACGGCGCCACCGAGTTCAGATGTCATAGCCACTGCCACAAACTCTAGTCTTTTTGGTCTCACCGATAGGGATCTCGGTCTCACCGAGATGGGATTATAATCTCTCTGTTTCCCTTTGTAATGTTTCGGTCCAACCGAGATGAGCGATCGGTCCCACCGAGATTGCAATGCAAACTCTCTGTTTCCCTTTCGTAACGTTTTGGTCTAACCGAGATGAGCGAATCGGTCCCACCGAGTTTGCCTGACCAACTCTCTGGTTAGCTTATTACCAAAATCGGTCCCACCGAGTTTGTGTAATCGGTCTCACCGAGTTTACGTTATGCCCTAACCCTAACCACATCGGTCCCACCGAGTTGACATGTCGGTCCCACTGAAAATCCTAACGGTCACATTAATTGCTAAATCGGTCTGATCGAGTTTCAGGATTCGGTCCCATCGAGATTGGTAAGTTATGTGTAACGGTTAGATTTTGTGTGGAGGCTATATATACCCCTCCACCCACTCTTAATTCGTGGAGAGAGCCATCAGAACATGCCTACACTTCCAACTTACATTTTCTAAGAGAGAACCACCTACACTTGTGTTGAGGTCAAGATATTCCATTCCTACCATATGAATCTTGATCTCTAGCCTTCCCAAGTTGATTTCCACTCAAATCTTCTTTCCACCAAATCCAAATCCTGTGAGAGAGAGTTGAGTGTTGGGGAGACTATCATTTGAAGCACAAGAGCAAGGAGTTCATCATCAACACACCATTTGTTACATCTTAGAGAGTGGTGTCTCCTAGATTGACTAGGTGTCACTTGGGAGCCTCCAACAAGATTGTGGACTTGAACCAAGGAGTTTGTAAGGGCAAGGAGATCGCCTACTTCGTGAAGATCTACCCCTAGTGAGGCAAGTCCTTCGTGGGCGACGACCATGGTGGGATAGACAAGGTTTGCTTCTTCGTGGACCCTTCGTGGGTGGAGCCCTCCGTGGACTCGCGCAGCCGTTACCCTTCGTGGGTTGAAGTCTCCATCAACGTGGATGTACGATAGCACCACCTATCGGAAGCACGGCTCAAAAATCTCTGTGTCTCCAATTGCGTTTGCCTCCTCAAACTCCTTCCCTTTACCTTCATATGCAATTGCTTTACATTCCGCTGCTATACTCTTAGAATTGCATGTGTAGGTTGATTGCTTGACTTGTGCTAAGTTGCTAAAATCTGCCAAGAACTAAAATTGGGAAAAGGCAAGTTTTTATTTGGTCAAGTAGTCTAATCACCCTGTTTGGGATATTGTGTGTATTGGCTTGCAAGGTGAATTCTTTGATGGGAGAGAACCGAACCCTAAAGCTACCATGGAAAGAGTTGAAGATGCTGCAATACAATGCTCAAGCTTGCGATATCCTCTTCAACGGATTGTGCCCCGGAGAATTCAACAAAACCAGCCATCTTGATAATGCAAAGGAAATTTGGGATACTTTGATTGACATGCACGAAGGTACCGACTCCGTCAAGGAATCCAAATTAGATGTGCTTCAAAGTCAACTTGACAAGTTCAAAATGAAGGATGGTGAAGGCGTCGCTAAAATGTACTCTAGGCTTGCTCTCATCACAAATGAGATTGCCGGCTTAGGAAGTGAAGAGATGACTGGCAAATTCATCATCAAGAAGATCCTAAGAGCCTTGGATGGAAAATATGATACCATGTGCACATTGATCCAAATGATGCCAATTACAAGAATCTCAAGCCAACGGAAGTTATTAGAAGAATTGTTGCTCATGGTATGTCACTCAAGGATAAGGAAGAGCTCCACAACAAGTCAAGTGGTGCTTATAAAGCCTCATGTGAAGCTCCCACATCATCAAGTGAGAAACAAACCTTCAATGAAGAATTGAGCCTAATGGTGAAGAACTTCAACAAGTTCTACAAGAGTAGAAGCAAGGAAAGAAGTTCCAAGTCAAGGTCCTACAATGACAAAATATCTTCGAGTCGTGAACGTAATTGCTACAATTGTGGAAGACCCGGACACTATTCCAATGAGTGTACGACTTCCTACAAAAGAAGAGAAGAGTCTCCAAAGAGAAGAAGTAGAAGAGAAGAATCACCACCAAGAGAGAGAAGGAGTAGAGATGATCGTTATGAAGGAAGAACATCCCGAAGAAGCAAGGATTCGGAAAGGAAGGACAGATCATCAAAGAGCTACACAAAATGAAGACATCAAGCTCATGTTGGTGAATGGATATCCGGCTCCGACTCCGACCATCACTCTGAGAGAAGTTATCACTCTGACTCAGAACATACTCAAGATGAAGGTGTTGCCGGTCTAGCACTTGTGTCAACCAACTCCTACGACATATTTTACTCACCAAATGAAGGACTTGGAAGATGCTTCATGGCTAAAGGCCCAAAGGTATTACACCCCGAGTACGTTGATTTAATAGTGATGAATATGACTTGCTAGGTGATGATGATTTACTTGTAGACAACTCTAGTGATGAATACTATGACGAAACGTCAAATAATCATGCTAATCAAGATGAAACGAATGACAATGATAAGGAGAAGATTGAGCTCCTAACTAAAGAACTAAACACTCTTAAGTTAGCTCATGAAACTATCTTAGGAGATCATCGAGAACTTTTAAGGACTAATGAGAAGTTACGCCTTGAAAAGCTCAACCTTGAGAAAGAACATGAGTTTTTAAAGGCTATCAATGATTATCTTCACAAGAAAAGTTCTTCTTACATTGCCAAGTGTTTACTCTTATCTACTTACATGCCTCAAGTCAAGTCTAGTAACAAGAACAAGAAAGATTCTTCCTCTAGTAGTAACAACAATCATCATGCTAAATCCAATGTTGTTGGTTCTAGTAGTTCTCTTGATTCCACTAATGATTCTCTTAGCCAAGTTACACTTGAGCAAGAAAATATCTTATTGAAGGCAATTATAGAGAAAGGTGTTTACAAGAGCCTTGCCGGGAGTAAGCAATTTGAGGAAATTGTACGCAAGCAAGGAAAACACCGGAAGAACCAAGGTGTTGGTTTTGAATGAAAGTTCAATGCAAATGGAGTTGAGTGGGAAGAAGATCAATACCCCAAGACGAAGTTTGTTCCTCAACAAGAGAAGTATGATCCTACTTCTTTTAAAGGGACACAAGCTCAAGATGATCTTCCACCACAAGACCACAGGCAGAAAGGCAAGGACAAGCTTCAAGAGGAGATTGATGCATTTGAAGAAGCTCCTAAGGCCTTGGTCAAGTGGGTTCCCAAGACTACATCAAGTTCTACTTCATCAAGTACGACTACAACCCCAAGGATTCCCATCAAGATTGTGTGGATCCCGAAGAACAAGAACTGGAGAGTTCTTGAGGGTGACTCCGCCAACATACTTCACTCTTATCATTTTGGCGAGGACAAGTGCAACTATCTTCCACATCTTGCACTAGTTCATGGAGTCACAAACCCTCTTGTTGGTAAGACAAGGGACAAGGTAACCTGACGCTTTCATAGACATCATCTTGTGTGTGTGTGTATTACTCTACATCTATGGATATCCTTGTTTGTTCCTTGTGGGACTAACCCGTGTAGGTATTGAAAGTGCAACTCACTCCAAAGGATTGCTCCAAATTATCTACATCAACATAGAGCATCCACATCTTCAACACCTACATGAAGTCATCATCGACAAAACCCAAGGTTAGTTCATCCCTCTTAGGGGGGATCTCACATCTAGGGGAGCTTTACTCTAAGAATTGAGCTAAAGCAACTCTAATGGTGTGAACATAACAATGCTTTATGTAAAAGTGGTAACCCCACTTGAGCTTAAACGATGAGTATGACCTATGATCAAATGTTCTCATTTGACTCCTAAGTCAATATACTCATATATAGATGACCTAGTCATCGCCAATTGCTTGATAGATGCTAGAATAGTGTGTGCATGCTTTGTCACATATTTCATTTGCCATTTTATTGTGTGAGCATGTTGGATGCATATTTTACTCATTCGAGGACATCCACTTGTATTTTGATTGTTTTGTTCCTTTTTTTTGCCAAGTGGATGGACAAGGATGCCTAAGAACCTTCTCTAGCTATCTATGCTATTCTTGTCTCAGACTCTATTCATGCTATATCACAAAGTTTGATCAAGTCAGATTCAAACCACTCTGTGTGAGGAGCACTTGGAGTTCTCGATTTGTCATAGACTTAAACTTCCAAAACCTCTTTGTGCATTTTGGTCTAACCGATTCATCCATTTCGGTCATACCGAGATCACTAAGTTGATCTAGGTTTTCAATCTCGGTGCAACCGGTTTGAACTTTTCGGTCACACCAAGTTGCAGCAACTGCTTGCAGTTTTGCATCTCGTTGCCACCGAGTTGTTCCACTCGGTCACACTGACAGGGTCAGGCTATATATACTCACGGGTCAGATTTTTGGAAATTCTTCTGAAACTCTTGGCCCGCGCACAGCCTGCTCTGCCTCATTGGGTCTCTCGATCATCCTCTTCATCGCCAGCGACCTCCCGCC
Organism: Triticum aestivum; assembly: GCF_018294505.1. Taxonomy (NCBI): domain Eukaryota; kingdom Viridiplantae; phylum Streptophyta; class Magnoliopsida; order Poales; family Poaceae; genus Triticum; species Triticum aestivum. Next base: position 98,606,793 of record NC_057804.1, read on the forward strand.
GCTGGTCTCCGCCGCCGTCAACGGGAATCGTCTCCGCCGTTGCCGCCGTAGCAAGTCCATCGCTGCATTAGGGTATGGATTTGAACTTTGTGCTATTCTAAACTCCGATTCCTAGCACATTGCATTGCCATGAATCTTGCCACGTTTGAAATCTTCCTATCTAGCGAAAATACTCCATAGATTAATCTTGGATTGAAAATTTAGGGTTAGGATTCCGCCGAATTCATCTCGGACCGACCGAGTTGTAGAAATCGGTCTCACCGATGTGGCTTAGGCCATTGCACAAGTGATTCTCGGTCCGACCGAGAATTGCAAATTGGTGTGACCGAGATCGATTCTCTGTGAAACCCTAGTAGTCTCGGTGCCACCGAACTATGACTCGGTCTTACCAAGTTCACTAGTTTAGGTTCCAAAAGCTACTTCGGTATCACCGAGTTTACAAATGGGTAGCTCCGAAATGCTTTCTGTGGAAAACTAAAACTAAGTTTTTGACTCATTGTTTTGCAAAAACCTCTGTGCTTTGTGATGCTCATCTACTCTACCTCATCTACATCTATTTACAGGGCCTGCTGTCAGAGTTTGCATCATGTCAGATCAGAGTGATAGTCAGAACAAGTCTGAGGAGCAAGTTCAGATGAGTGAGGGCACTAGTCCCTCCAGTACCTCAGATGAGGGCAGCAAGAGCACACCTAGTAACTTGCCCAAGGAAGCTACTAGGACAAGGAAGAAGAGAGCCTCAAAATCTAAAGATGAGGACTATGTGGCTGTTGATGATGAGACCACATCTAAGAAGAAGGTGCTGAAGAAGGAATTTGGCACAGATGCTACTATTAAGCCTGGTATGAAGACCAAAGTACCTGCAAGAAGGGTTCCCATGTCTAAAGCCAGAGCCTCTACTCAAGTAACTTTGGAATCTGAACCCAAAGAGGCTGCTCCAGAAGGGAAGAAAAGGAAAGAAAGGGTCAAGAAGACTATGGCCAGAGTTGTTGGAAAGCCCTCAATGGTGTAAGAAGAGGGAGAGGTTGTTGCACCAGCACCTAAAGCTCTGAAGCTGATGGGAGATGCAATCAGATCAGGGGTTACTCCATCAAAGCCCAAAGATGCTCCCAAAGCTGCTGCTCCTAAGCCCAAGACTGCACCTAAGAGGAACACTAGGAGCATTCCAACTGAAGAAAAGAAAAAGGCCCCAGTGCCTGAGGCAGTTAATGATGAAGAAGATGAAGATTCACTTGTTTTGAGAAAGTTGAAGCCCAAGATCCCTAATTATAATGATGCTCATCCAGTTGCAGAGGATATGAAGCTCAAGAAGGATGCAGGACTGAGACTGTGGAGACAGACTGATCCCTATGCTGTCAGAAGAAGAACTGCAGTGGACTACAGGTTCCACACTAAGGAACAGCAGGATTTCTATGAGACAGTTTTGCTTGACAAGAAGACCATAGTATGTGACAAGAGATGTGTTGACTGGGAGTTCATCAGGAAGAACGAAGAGCATTATCCAGGAGTGTATGACAGTTTCAATGCTTGTGGAGTAGATGACTTTGTTGGCCAGAAGCTCACCAAGTGGAATGATGAGCTCATCATGCAGTTTTACTCCACAGCTCATTTCTACCCAGATGGGAAAATTGACTGGATGTCTGAGGGTACAAGGTACCAATCCACAGTTGAGGAATGGTCTGAATTGATAAATGCTCCAAAGGAAAATGAGGATGACTTGTATCTCTATGCCACGAAGAAGAAAGACCACAACTCTATGGCTCAAATGTACAGAGAGATCCCAGATGCTGCTCTAGAGACACATAAGTTTGGATCTGTATATTACCTATTGTCAGGATTGCCTACTATAAATTGGATATTAAGGCACACTCTGTTGCCCAAGTCAGGAGATCACAAGATGATCAGAGGCTATGCAATCAACTTGTTGCATATATTTCATGTGCCTCAGAAATTCAAAGTCATGAGTCTGATTGTGGAAACAATCAAAACGACTGCTGCTGATCAGAAAAGATCTTGTGGAATGCCCCACACATTCAGGAGCTCATAAACTCCAAGATGGTCACTAGCACATATCTTTTGGACAAAGAGCACTTGCCCATCTACCCTGATTTTGAGGACAACACCATAGTGATGGATGAAAATGAACCATCATCTGTGCAAGCACAAGAGAAGAATGAGAAAGCAAGGCCTGAGAAAGCTGCTAAGATGCCAACTGCTGACGAGGCATCTGTAACGCCCTCGATGCGGCTATATCTCCCACGTGTCGAAGCACGACTTAGAGGCATAACCGCATTGAAAGCAATGTCGCAAGTGAGGTAATCTTCGCACAACCCATGTAATATATAAGGGAAAAGATACATGGTTGGCTTACAGTCACCACTTCACACAATACATAAATAAACATCCATCATCCAGATTACACTCAAGGTCCGACTATGGAACCAAAATAAAAGAAGACTACCCCAAATGCTACACAGATCCCCGATCGTCCCGACTAGGCACCTCTACTGATCATCTGGAAACGATACATAGTAACGACCAAGGGCCTCATCAAATTCCCACTTCAGCTCAGTTGCGCCATCTGCGCCAGTATCCTCAGCACCTACATCTGTTTTGGTAGAATCTGTGAGTCACGAGGACTCAGCAATCTCACACCCGCGAGATCAAGACTATTTAAGCTCATAGGTAGGAAAGGTGTAATATGGTGGAGCTGCGGCAAGCACTAAGCAAATATGGTGGCTAACATACGCAAGTGAGAGCGAGAAGAGAAGCAACGCGTCGGTCGAGAAGCTAGAAGTGATCAAGAAGTGATCCTGAAACTACTTACGTCAAGCATGAGTCAAACCGTGTTCACTTCCCGGACTCCGCCGAGAAGAGACCATCACGGCTACACACACAGTTGATGTATTTTAAAGAGGTCAAGTGTCAAGTTATCTACAACCGACATTAACAAATTCCCATCTGCCTCATAACCGCGGGCACGGCTTTCGAAAGATTGTATACCCTGTAGGGGTGTCCCAACTCAGCCCATCACAAGCTCTCACGGTCAACGAAGGAATAGACCTTCTCCCGAGAAGACCCGATCAGTCTCGGAATCCCGGTTCGCAAAACATTTCGACAATGGTAAAACAAGACCAGCAAAGCCGCCCGATGTGCCGACAAATCCCGATAGGAGCTGCGCATATCTCGTTCTCAGGGCACACCGGATCGTCCAAACTTCCGGTAGGCCAGCCCAGAGTTGCCCCTGGTGGCCACCGGCGGTTGACAGGTTGGACCAACACTCACGATGAGCACTGGCCCGGGGGGGTAAATAAAGATGACCCTTGGGCTCGCGAAAACCCAAGGGAAAAGGGATTAGGTGGCAAATGGTAAAACCAAAGTTGGGCCTTGCTGGAGGAGTTTTATTCAAAGCAAACTGTTAAGGGGGTCCCATAAATCACCCAACTGTGTAAGGAACGCAAACTCAAGGAACATAAAACCGGTATACGGAACTAGGGCGGCAAGAGTGGAACAAGTCACCAGGCATAAGGCCGAGCCTTCCACCCTTTACCAAGTATATAAGGTGCATTAATATAAACAGGAGATATTGTGATATCCCAAAATACCCATGTTCCGACCTGGAACAACCTTCATCTTCACCTGCAGCTAACAATGCTATAAGAGGGGCTGAGCAAAAGTGGTGACATAGCCAATCAATGGTTGCTAGGACAGGATGGTTAGAGGTTTATCATGGCAATAGGGAGGCATGGTAAACAATGGCAGGAAGAGCTAACAAAGCGATAGAGCGAATACTAGCAAGCAAAGATAGAAATGATTTCGAAGGTATGGTCATCTTGCCTGCAAGGTTCTCAGAGTTGTCGAAGGCTGGATCCTCGTTAGCGTACTCAACAGGTTCCTCGTGCACGTACTCGTCTCCCGGCTCTACCCAAAGCAAGAACACAAGCAAGGAACCACAATAAATCACGGTGCAATGTGCAAGCAATATGATGCAAAACATGTCATGATATGCGAGATGTGATATGCAATGCATATGTGTGCTTCGGAAGGAAAGATGCTGAACAAGGCATCAACTTGGCAAACCAAGTATGCCGCTGGAAAGATGAGATGATTTCAGTTGAAATCGATATAAAGATCACCGGATTCGGATGCACGTTTTGCAAATGGCAAGCAAGACAAGTATGGCACAAAGCTGCGATTAACAGCACGATGCTACTTAGCATGCAACAATAAACTATGCTACAGCACCCCAACATAAAAACAAAACATATGGAGATCATCTACAGGAGATGCTTTACAAAAGAGGAACACTGAGCTACGGCTAATTCACATCATAACAGGTTCAAACAAGCATGGAGAAAGTGCATAAAAAATATCAGGTTGGTCATGGCAATAAACAACATCACGAAGCAATGTTCAGAGCAGGTTATCAACATGCTACAGGAACTTATAATAGCAAAGCAAGGCATGGCATGAATCTACTCAAAGCATAGATCAAAAGTCCCTTATTGACCATAAGCCAAAAAGGATCAGAAAATATGGTGGCACCCACGTAAACATAGCAAGTTTCGTTAACAGATTTCAGCAAACAAAACATGGCATTGAAATAATTACGAAGGCACCTTCGTGAGCTTGATGCACTCACTACAGGGCACCTTATGATAAACTAAGCATACATCCATCAAGAAGGCATGTCATAGAAGCTATACATGGCAATAAACAATATCATAGCATATCCGGACCAACTACCACAACCTCGGCCAAATTGAATAACATGTAAACAATCTGCCAGGAAACATTTTGAAGCAAAAGCAGAGCACGAAAAAGACATGTTAGACTACTCCATAATTGCAACCAGGACCATGGATGGATAGAGCAAAACAATGTTTTCAAAACACCCTTACTGAAGTATCTCAAATTATGCATGGATCTCTCTGTAGAAACATGTTTACATGGCATGAAAATTACAGCAGAACAGGAACTAAAATCAGCATTAACACGAAGCCTAGTTTGCATGCTTGTGCTAGTCACCACATTGATCACAAAATTACATGGTAAGAACCTCTGTAAAGAAGACATAGCCTAGTTCAAAACACATTTAGGGATCACCCTCATAGGATGCACACATCAATCATGGCAAAAATGACAAAAGACCTCGTGCTGATAAGAATCTGAAACTAACAATATGAAGCACTCTTCTAACAGCATTTCGGGCATCAAGATGAGCTCAAATGTAAATGATGCAATGGAATGAAATTATGTACTCTTCGAGACGAACAATTTGACATATTATACGCACGAAACGGAGCTACGGGTGCCAAGATGTGATGCAATAAACATGCGATGATTTTAACATCAGAAAAAGACTTAGACGAAAAAAACGGGGGAGAAGAAGTCAACCGCTGAGTGTCCCGATCGGATCTGGGCGCGCTGTAGGAGGTTCGTCGGCCGGAGCGGGAGGGAGATGGCCGGAGCAACGGCCGGAGCGGGCTACCGGAGAGGAACCTCGGGGAGGCCGGAGTGGAGGAGGGCGGAGGAGATCCGCGCGCGGGCGGC